>NC_143204.1:5275000-5605000 GCF_051530095.1 Phoenix dactylifera | reverse complement strand
CAAGCACGAAATAAAGATCACAAGAAGCACAAAAATCAACTAGAATTACTCCCCGGCAACGGCGCCAAAATTTGGTGTGCTGTCGTAGGCAACCAAAAATAAAACCTATACTTCTAAAAATATATATGTAGTAGTGCGAGTAAGGATCGTTCCCACGGAGAGTATCTAGCCTAGTTTTATGCAACTTGAACAAGGACGGAGGGGGAGTTTGAGTATAATGAAAATAATAAAACAACTAAAGAAGAATTCAGATTTAAGTATTGAAATCAATCAAAAGAACAAATCTTGGTCTAAGTCAACATCCACCATCGGAATTTTACAACTGATCATTGATGCAAAGATATCAATTTGCACTTTGAATGTCCACCGATAGAAATATTTTTCTATCTCTTCTTAGTTGTAGTTAATTAAAAACAAGCGATCTAATTAACCCTAACTACTAAACAACCCAAGACAAGCGCTAAAGGTTTAATCTAGTAGCAGCCTTAAGAATTAGAGAGATCGATGAAACTAAACAACACAAACACAAGCGGTTGCATTTGATTTAGCCGAGTATTCTTCCTAAGATCTGAAAATTTCTAATGCAGCAAATTATTAGATCTTAGTTGCTTCACAGATTAGAGGAATCAAACAATTACGGATTTGATATCTAACCTAGCAGTAGATTGCAACGAATAATAAACTAGTAGGCCTCCTAGTCATTAAACGAAAATAATCATGAAAATATGCACAGAAGGACATTCGACATCAAAGCATGAATTGAACAATGAAAACAAATTCAGATCCCACAGTTTTATTGATTCCGAGGCTTCTGTTTTCTTAGACCAATAAAAGCTTTAGCCACGCAGAGCCATGGATGCAAACTTCCAAGGAGAAAAGAGAAAGAGGAGTCCTCCAAGAGAAAAGAGAAAGAGCCCCCTTTCTTTCACCTTTATCCCTTCCAAAAAAATCTCCTAACAAATATTCAAATCTGACTAATTACGAAAAATAAAATAAAGTCCTAATATAACTGGGAAAGTGGTGTTTCCAGCTAGGATTTTCGTGCATCAAATCTGGAAACTTCTGAAAATTGACCGAGTCAAATCCACGTATTGCAGGCTAAGGACGTGCAGCAACTTCGAGATCAATTTTGACCTTGATAAAGTCAGTATCTATCAAAACTCAAAACATAAAAGTTGTAGAGCGTTTTCTTGGCTTTCCACAGCATCTTGAATCATCTCAATCAGAGCTCGGATGAAAAAGTTATGCTTAAATTACGAAGCAATATCGAAACTGTCCAAAATCATCCAATTAGCTTCGTTTTGTACTTAACGCTTCCATTTGCATCCTAAATCAAAATATAAGAATAATGAGTACATTTAGGCACAAAATAAGTATAAAAGACTAAACATTAAGAAAGAAAAATATGACATTTTGCATTCTCATCAGATCTCAAAGAGATTACAAAGGAAATCTCCCATAAGCACAAAAGGGCCATCCAAAACGAAATAGAGAGAAGAAGAGCATCCAAATGAATCCGAAAGCTTCCTCTCCATCCATGTGCTGCCTCGGGGATCCTCTACTTCATGCCAAATCAGAGGAGGATCAAGTAAAGAAGAAGCCGAGCTCCTCCATCTTCAAAACTCGTTTGAGGGCTTCTCTTTACTCTATTTGTTTATATTGTCATATCTGCTTGTTTAAGAAGCTTTGATTTGTTTTTATTCTTTGTTTTAATATCTTGTAACTTGATTCAATCAAGGGATTGAATCAAGGGGTTAAAGGTTTGTTGGTGAGCCAAAGGGAAAACCAACGGTGTAAGGTTTGTTGGTGAGCCAAAGGGAAAACCAAAGGGATTAAGGTTTGTTGGTGAGCCAAAGGGAAAACCAACGGGATTAAGGTTTGTTGGTGAGCCAAAGGGAAAACCAACGGGGTTTAGGTTTGTTGGTGAGCCGAGGGTAAAACCAACGTGTAAGGGTTTGATTGTGAGCCCGGGAAAACAATCGGGGTTGGTTCTAGTCGGTGAGCCTGGGAAAACCGACCGAGTTCGTTGTGCGCTCGTAAAACAACAAGTTGGGTTGTGAGCTTGTAAAACAACCGGCTGTAATCGGTAGGATTATAGTGAAATTCCCAAGAGGTCTTGGGGAGTGGATGTAGGTGCTGGGGTGCACCGAACCACTATATGTCCTTTGTGTTTGTAATGCCTCTAGTTATTGTCTAACTAACACACTTACTTACTTAGATAAATTGCTTGCTTAATTCTTATCCGCACATCCTTTAGTTGCAAGCATATTTAATCAAGTCGAAGTCTATACATCAAAACCTTGCTAAGTTTAACTTTCACTGTGTATCTATACAACTTAGCATAGTTAATCAAAAAGTTTTAGAAGTAGCATAAAAGTTTTGAAAGACCCAATTCACCCCCCCTCTTGGGTTGTATCTACTGGGCAACAAGTGGTATCAGAGCAGGTGCTCTAAGTTTAATCATTGATCTCACGATCAAGAGCCAAAGATCATGACAACTCAAATAGATAGTTTTCTAGGAGAAGGACAATCAATTAATATACCTCCACTATTTAATGGCATAAACTATACACATTGGAAAATACGCATGCGCATCTTTATTCAATCACAAAACTATTACTTATGGAAAATCATAATAAATGATCTTCACACACTCTCTCAAACTTTTAATGAAAAGGATTTAGCACAATTGAATGCTGATGCCATGAACCTTTTATATTGTGCATTAGATAGGAATGAGTTTAATTGCATATCTTCTTGCATGACTGCTAAAGAAATATGGAATATGCTTGAAGACAAATATGAATGCACTAACAAATCTGAAACATCATGTGTAGAAGGAGAGCAGTATCATATTGAAAATCCATGCTTGGTGGCACAAGAGGTACATGCTGAAACTGAAAGCAATTTTACATTTGATGAACTCCATGATGCCTTTTCTGATTTGTATTTAGAATATAAGAAACTTATTTGTAAGAACAAAAACTTGAAGATTGAAAATCAAATTCTAATAGATGAAAAACTGAAACTAACCAGTAAAACTGAAATCTTAATTAAAGAAAATCAAGAACTAAATCAAAGAGATCAACTTCTCACTGAAAGTCATGATAAACTTAAGAAAAACAATGAGTTACTTTCAGAAGATAACAGAAGATTAACTAAAGAAGTTGACAGATTAAAACCTGTTGTTGAAAGATTTACCCTCAGCTCTGAAAAATTGAACCTAATGATAAATAATCAAGGAGCTGAATTTGATAAAGTTACATTAGGATATCAACCTTGGTACACCCAAAAACCTTTTAAGAATATGTTTGTTAAAATAGTTTTCAATTACTCTAAAATAGATTCTTATAAACAAAAGCTAAGTAAAATCTCTTCTGTTGTTCCTAAATCTATACATTACAAATTTGATGAACCAAAAAGGGAGAAACAGAAAATTAAAAGTTTTCCTACTACTCATGTTCGATCTAAGTTTGTTAAATTCAACAAGAGGATACAGAAATACATCCCTTGTAATCCTAAAATCTGTAAATTCATGGACAAAATAGCTATTAAGAGAATATGGGTTCCAAAAGGAACAATTATAGCTAACCTACAAGGACCCAAAAGAGCTTGGGTTCCTAAGTTGAAAATATGATTATTCTTTCAGCAAGCATGTCTAGCTATCCAAGGTCCTAATGAAAGATGTTATCTAAACAATGGGTGCTCTAGACATGTGTTAAAGAATTGAATTTAAAATGTAATTAAAAAGAATGATTTAAATGAAAGAAAGGATGAAATAAGTAATTCTTACATCTTCTCGTATTGAAATTACTTTATTAGTTGATTAAAATATAACTTGAAAGTATTAATCATTTTTGTGATATAAGTGATATTTGTCTTTTTGGGTATGAAAAGAAAATATATTCAAATCACTTCATTTTTTTTTGTATGCTCCACTCACTATTGGATAAGTTGCTAAATGATTAATTAATTCATTAAAAATAACTCTATGAACCCTCTATATGCTTGATTAAGAATTTTTATCCATGGCATTATTTTTATTGATCATCAATATGATAATGTGTACTTGGTATGCTTTTGAATATATGCACTATAAATACCAAGATTAAAGAAACCATCCTTGGCACATAGAATCAACTCATGCTAGCATATACTTAATCTCAAAAGACCTTGCCATAGGCTTGCTTAGATTATCTACTTAAAGGTCAAAGTTTTGCTATGCATGCTAACTAAGGAAACAAACAAAAATCATTTCTAAATCTAAAGATGTTGTTTCCATCTCTAAGTCTTCAAAAGCGTACATTGGACTTGTTCTTGGAGAATAAAACTGAAGTATTTTTCTGTATTTACTAAATCTTGTAGAAGCGTTTCAAATGAAAAAGGTTTCCAAACTGTGAAGATCATGGCACAGTGTTGAAAACCAAAATCCAGATTAAGGTTATACAGAAAATAGTATTAAATTCAATTATTTCAGCTCCATGGACATCATAAGTAAAAAGGGGTTAATAGAATTCTTGAAGAAATGAAAAAGACAATTATGTATGATAGTCATCTACTTAAATAATTTTTAAAAGACTATCATCACTGCTTGTCATACATATGATTTCTATTAGATCTATTTCTGATGAAAATTTTGATCTTCTGAAAAAAATGAAAAATGAACCATTGCATATCTTTCATATTTTTCAGTCGTACATGTTATGCTTGATATGCTCTTATGAAAATAATGCCAAATCTGATAGAGATATGTCTATCCTTGGATATCATTCATCAAGCAATGCATATAGAGTATTCAATGAAAAGTTTTTAGTTGCAAAAATATCAAGGTATTTTATTTTTTATCAGACTAATGATTTATTATCAAGATACTAAAATTAAATTATGTATGTATATGGTTAATCTTTTACATATAACAATCTGAAAAACTTGTTAATAATTAGAACCAACTTGGATTTTTCAGATATGCTCTTAATGAAGAAAAAGTGATGACTGTTAAAAGACTAAATCAAGAAAAAATGAAATAGATCTTGATAAGTTTCTTGCATAATTAAAAGTAAAAATCACCATTATCATTTGTTTGCTTCATGAGCTTTATTCTCTATCAAATGAATGTGTAGAATGCACTCCTATGTGGTTATTTCATTAAAAGGTAGATCTATGTTAAATAACCACCATATTTGAAAACACTCATTACAAATATGATAAAGCAATATATGGTTTGATACAAGCATCAAGAGCATGATATAAAAGCTTAAATAACCTTTTTGATAGAAGGTAATAGTGATAATTATTTGCATCAAAAAATGTGTGACACCTCACTTGCTCAAAGTATACATTAATGATATCATGTCTGGTTCTACTAATGAAGAGTTATATTGCAAGGTGAGTTTGAAATATGTATGATGAATGAATTAACATCTTCTCTCAAACTCCAAATTAAGACAAACAGGAAAGGGGATCTTCATTGACCAATGTTAGTCCACAAAAAAACTCTCATAGAAGATTGGCATGAAGAAGGTATGTCTATGACCCCATCTTGTAGAATTTGAAAAGAATGAGCAAAATAGATCTACTGTTTAAAGCTGTATTGAAGCATGATAGAATAATTATTTTATCATACAGCTAGTAGACCAGGTTGTATGCTCATTATGTGACCTTGTGCAAGACATCAATCTAACTTTAATGAATCATATTTTATTGATAAACAAATATATCATAATCTGAATTGTGATAGAAACAACTGTTTAAGATAAGTTGATTAAAACTTAGCTAGCGTGCCTTATTGAATAAAATCTAAACTAAATTGATTTTGAAAATAAGAAATTGATTTGACCTTGATAAATCTACCTATTGCCTCACATGCTTGTCCTTGAACCATCTGATTTAATGAAACTATCTCTTTAGTTCAAGTGATATGTGCTTGCTTATATTTAGGGAATCTCTTGAGTAAAGTGACTCAACATGCAACTATTGTCATATCTCATATTGAGTCATCTAATTAAAAATATATATATATGTTGGATGAATGCTTTGTATCTTAAAGAAACTAATGACCTTCCTTCAAGAAAGAAAAATGAGAAATTTCAACTTGAAGGATATCTTCATGTAAGATACACTAAACATTCACATGCAAACAAGAGAGAGGATCTTCTTCAGCCAAAAGTTCACACATAAGAAATCTAGTTTGGCTTGAAGAACATATAATGAATAGGTAATTTTAGATACCTTTCTCACAAATTAATTGAGCAAAGTCAATAACTTAAATCCTATTATGGCATGATTAAATTCTTTAATTATTAATTTTTGATATCATGTCTATATGTGTATTGACTGACT
Source organism: Phoenix dactylifera (assembly GCF_051530095.1). NCBI lineage: Eukaryota > Viridiplantae > Streptophyta > Magnoliopsida > Arecales > Arecaceae > Phoenix > Phoenix dactylifera. Next base: position 5,598,661 of record NC_143204.1, on the reverse strand, counting down.
TATACTTTTAGAAATTGTTTCATGGTTTGCTCAATCTAAAATATTTCTATGGCTGTATCATAACCATGAAATACACAAGTATATGATTAAAACTCTGATTTAGAATGACTTGTGAGAAGCTACGAATTCTTGGGCATAATGAAAATAGTGTTTGCATGATATACCTCTATACGATATATTTCATTATTTCTTTATTCTGCTCTTTCATGTAGATTACTTGAGAATAACAAAAAGAGAGAGAGATAAAGAAAAGAAAATGGACATTGTTCAAGAGATGAAAAATCTGAGCAAAGGCAAGTACTTCAATCTTAAGAAAAAGCAAAACAAGCATAATATATTCGGCACATTTGGAAGGGATAAAATCTATAATTAATTACACTCAAACAGGGAGATTTTGAAGTAAACATTTTAACCTTTCTATATTGCTCATCATAGGGATGGTGCCAATGGGGAGGCTAGTGGTAGTACCCGGCACTATTTGACCCAACTATTCGGTGTAGGGCATATTAGGGACGGCACAAGAGGGAGGCTAGTGGTAGTACCTCGTGCCCCTTCCCAACTCCACCGGATAGGGAGCAAATAGAGTATAGAGCATAAGAAAGTAAAAATGAAAGACAAAGTAAATGAAAGTATATAAGAAGAATCAAGTCTTTTTTTATCACTTGAAAACATAATTTAAGGATGAAATCAATGCAAGATAATATTTAAATAGGAGGAGTTTATTTGAAAAGAATTGATTTTGATCCTTGACATGCTTGTTCCTATTATTTTAATGTATGACTTAACACTTAATATAGTGTGCATATGGTATGATGTTTTGAATTATGGGTTCTCAATATTTTGTAATGCTCCATGCTTAGATAATTTAATTGAATGTTTGAAATACTGCATAAATTTTTGGGTATTATTGAAAAGAAATTTCAGATTTGTCGTTCACAATCATCTTTAAAATCTGAAAGTTAAATAAATTTGTAAAAAGGAGAAGAGAAAGATATCTCTATTTAGGCAGAATGAATTAATCTTGATCTATCTTTCTACTTGCCTAACTTTGATACATAATATCCTAATACTTGTTAAAATATCCTCCATTTTGTATCAAAACTCAAAATTAAATACAAAGATTCTGAAAGTGCTCTAATGTTATTGAAATATGCGTTTTCAATCTTAATGATTTAAGAGGAGCTATAATGTGGAAGATACATATCTCAAATTATGATTTTGAAAACCTCAATTGAAAATCCTATGTAATTCAGAATCTGATTTTGTATACAAGCTTAGACTCAATATGATTTCTAAATAAAATCTTAATGTAAGAAAAACAGAATTAATTCTGATGCCTTTGGTTGATTGCTCCGATACGCATCCGAAACATATCATTTCTTATCTTCAAAGTGTACTAATATTGGTCCAAATGATGTGTCTTTCGATGATCTTGATTGCAAACAAAAATTTCTAAATATATGATCTTATTTTGATATTAAAAAGATTTATTGTGCTTCATGTATCCATTGCAGAAAAACTATAATTAAAAAATTGAGTTCTATAAATAGATATACTTCAATGATCATCTATATGTTTCTCTCTCCTACATTATTAAAGACTTCCATCAAAATATATATATATATATATTATTAAAAGAGTGAATGATCTTAAGTCTAGAAACATTTCAGCTCACTCAAATGATTCTTAAAAAAAAATGTGTAAATGCTTTTGAAAGAATTTGAGCTTCAAATGAATCATTTTCTAATTAATATTTCAGTACATTTTCTCAAAAATTAAGAGGAAGCATAACTTGTTCTTGAAAGATTAAAAAGAGTGATTGCTATAAATCTTGAATAATTCTAGATCACTCTACATTCTCGATATCATAGAATTTCAGTTTTATTCACACTTGTCATTACAATCTGAAATTCAACAAAAGAAAAGAATGATTAAAGAGGAATGCATCTTTTGAGGGGGAGCTTTAGATATTCAGTATCTTATCCTAAAAATTACTTTAATTTGATGCATACCTTGAATTTTTATGGATTGATTTTGATGAACCTCCTTATATTGCAAGACATGCTTTAATTATCTTGAGATGAGTTCTATAAAGGCTGTCTTATCCCAAACCTTGAGTCTTATGAAAATAAGCTGAAACTTATAGAAAATATATCTTTGAGATTGACAATTTTATTGAACATTATCTTCAAATTCTAAACTCTTAAATGGAATGATCAATAGAGGGGGAGAAAGAAAATTTCAGAAGGAGAGGTCTCACGGAACTTAATTACATAAATCTATAGGAGAGGGAAAGAATACTAAATGAGAAGTGATCCTAATACTCTCCAATATGTATCATCTGAAATTTAAATCTGAAAATCTTTATGATACACCTTGAGGCATGTTATTTGGTTAATATATCTTCTGCACAAATCATGAACCAAATTGCAATTCAAATAGTTGATCTTAAGAGCCTCTAATTTAATGAAAAAAGGGGAGAATAACGTGTTAAATTTTCTTGAGTATCTCGTAGAAAATCTATTTTGGAATTCACTAATGAGTCCTAATTGGCTTGCTCTTTAGAACTTCAATATTGTGCCAATTCATATTTTTATTTTATGTATCAAATTATGCTTATTTTCTAAAGGAATAAAAGAAAGTCTTTAAAAGAGCTCAAAGATGTATCAAAAATTGCATAAACTCATATTTTGGTATTTGTGCCCCAATGCTCTTATTATCATATAAAAACTTTGAAGTCATTAAGAATTAATGATCCAACATGATGATATGTTTTTCCAAATATATAAGTTTTGATCTTTTACTCTGAAAATTAATTAAATTGCTCTCATGTTGATAAAATACTTAATAGATTGGGCAAAATGTCTTAAATGAACAAGCTTTCATACTTAGTGAAGAGAGGTTAGATTTCCACTCATATTTTTTCTTGAATATCATTTGTGGTACTTCTTGAATTAACCTAAGGAAGATTCCACCTACACTTGATTAGAAAACTATCTGTGGTATCAAATTAAAAAAAAAAACCTCTTGAATTCACACTCGATGTGTTCTGCTCTGATCTTTGTACTTAATGTTTCACTATCTTTTTGATGTTGTCAAAAAGGGGGAGAAATATCTAAGTATATGCTATATACTCAGAATGCTTTATTACTTTGAATTGAATACAAATCAGCTTAAAATTTAAACATGTTGATTGTGTTAAGCTGATTAAATCTAAAGCATTATCATGAAGTATGTTTTTAAATATATATGTTTTCCACTTCATGCAACTTAGCTATGTATTACTTCTAGAAATCAATATCTTTTATATTGCATATACTCCAAGTTTTGTCATCATAAAAAAGGGGGAGATTGATGACCCAAAGATTGATTCATAGATTGATTTTGATGATCACAAAACCTTGAAGTATAGATACTAATGTTTATGTTGCAAGGAGAAAGATATTTATTTTGAAAGGAACATAGCAAGTTGGAAGAACACAAGAAGGCCTCCAAAGCTCTCAAGTTGGAAGAAAGCTACAATTTATTGGCCCAAGTTTAAAGTTCAAAGGATTCAAATTGGAGGAGTAAAATCAAAAGAAAAATTCAAAAGAACAGTCTTCGAGTCGACTCCAGTGGAACGCGAGTCGACTCCGATGGTTGGTAGGTCGACTCCAACGAAAGCAACAGTCGACTCTCAGCGGAACACAAAGAAAAAGTCAGAGAGCATTTTTGGGACTCTGAGATTCGAGTCGACTCCCGCATTGCACGAGTCGACTCCGAGACTCCGCGACCATCAACAGACAGAAAACTAAGTTACTGCCTCTGAGATTCGAGTCGACTCCCAGACAGCTCGAGTCGACTCCAAGGCAGCGCTACACCAAGATGGCAGAAGGTTGTGTTTCGCAAACTGAGAGCCGAGTCGACTCCAAGGAAGTCCGAGTCGACTCCAAGACTGGATGAGCCAAAAGACAGAGGATCGGGAGTTCGGGCTCTGAGATTCGAGTCGACTCCCAGGACAGTCGAGTCGACTCGAGAGGACAAAATTCAAAATTGGATCCACGGACTTCAGTGGATGAGCCGACTCCGAAATTGCCAAGTCAGCTCCAGAAGTTGGCGAGTCGACTCCAGGTTAAGACGAGTCGACTCCCAGTCGAGGCAAGCACATTAATTCAAATTTGGAACAGTGGCCGAGTCGTCTCCGGTAAAACACGAGCCGACTCCTGCAACAGGCGAGCCGACTCCTGATCGCGCGAGTCGACTCCGATCCCAACGGTAACATTGTCAGGAAATACAGACTGTGTCCAACGGCTCTTTTTCTTGTCTCTAACGGCTATATTCTTGTTTCCACGCCATCTAAAGCTATAAAAACAAGAAGAGAGCTAGGAGAGAACTCATGGAAGTGGGAGAGATCATCTATGAAAGAGATCTCAAAGAGATTACAAAGGAAATCTCCCATAAGCACAAAAGGGCCATCCAAAACGAAATAGAGAGAAGAAGAGCATCCAAGTGAATCCGAAAGCTTCCTCTCCATCCGTGTGCTGCCTCGGGGATCCTCTACTTCATGCCAAATCAGAGGAGGATCAAGTAAAGAAGAAGCCGAGCTCCTCCATCTTCAAAACTCGTTTGAGGGCTTCTCTTTACTCTATTTGTTTATATTGTCATATCTGCTTGTTTAAGAAGCTTTGATTTGTTTTTATTCTTTGTTTTAATATCTTGTAACTTGATTCAATCAAGGGATTGAATCAAGGGGTTAAAGGTTTGTTGGTGAGCCAAAGGGAAAACCAACGGTGTAAGGTTTGTTGGTGAGCCAAAGGGAAAACCAACGGGATTAAGGTTTGTTGGTGAGCCAAAGGGAAAACCAACGGGATTAAGGTTTGTTGGTGAGCCAAAGAGAAAACCAACGGGGTTTAGGTTTGTTGGTGAGCCGAGGGTAAAACCAACGTGTAAGGGTTTGATTGTGAGCCCGGAAAAACAATCGGGGTTGGTTCTAGTCGGTGAGCCTGGAAAAACCGACCGAGTTCGTTGTGCGCTCGTAAAACAACAAGTTGGGTTGTGAGCTTGTAAAACAACCGGCTGTAATCGGTAGGATTATAGTGAAATTCCCAAGAGGTCTTGGGGAGTGGATGTAGGTGCTGGGGTGCACCGAACCACTATATGTCCTTTGTGTTTGTAATGCCTCTAGTTATTGTCTAACTAACACACTTACTTACTTAGATAAATTGCTTGCTTAATTCTTATCCGCACATCCTTTAGTTGCAAGCATATTTAATCAAGTCGAAGTCTATACATCAAAACCTTGCTAAGTTTAACTTTCACTGTGCATCTATACAACTTAGCATAGTTAATCAAAAAGTTTTAGAAGTAGCATAAAAGTTTTGAAAGACCCAATTCACCCCCCCTCTTGGGTTGTATCTACTGGGCAACAATATTAATGCATATTCTCTTAGCTATTAGTACACCTGTAGGGGATAGTATAAAAGCGAAGTATGTGTATCCTACCTGTGTGGTAGAAATAGAAGGTAAAACACTTCCAATTTATTTGATTCCCAATACCACACCGAGCAGAATATGAAAAGCAAATACACTCACCCCTTTGAGTAATCAGGTAATTTACTCTTTTAAATTCGAGGACGAATTTTATATAAGGAGGGGAGGATGTAATAACCCCAAAAAAATTTTTTTATATAAAAGGGATAGAATAGTCCTTTAAAATTGATATAAGGGGTAAAATGGGAAGGAATCAAAAGATAATGGCATAGTTGTAGATGCGTTGAAGTGGTAAGGGTAAAATTGGAAAGAAATCAAAAGTTAATGGCATAACAGTAGATATGTTGAAGTGTTAGGGGCAAAATGGGAAATTAATAATATTAAAAAAATGGTGAATAGTATTTTGATGTGACTTAATTGGGAGGGTTGTGCTGTCGGTGGAATGAAACCGAGAGAGAGGGAGTCTCAGGCATGAAACAGAGAGGAAAGAAAGAAAGAAAAAGAGAAGAAGAAGAAGAAAGAAGAAGAGGAAGGGGATTCGAGAGGGAAAGGGATCCCGGTTGCACTTCCAGCTGAAGGGAAAAGTGTAGATCTCCTTCTCCTCTACGCAAGGACCTCGATTTCCAAAAAAGAAAAAGGTAAATATCCATCTCTATCTAGTCTTTTGATGATATTAGGCTATACAAAGGGTGGATGTAGTCTAGAGAGGTCAGATAAGGATTGTAGAGGTGGTTAAAAGAGGAAGAATCGGATTTCGACAAATTTTTCCGGCATTACGAAAAAACTGTGTCAAAGTCCCAACTTCGGTGAATTATTTAGGGGGTCAAACGGCCTCCGATAATGATGCATGTTACCTCTTTAGAATCCCCTATGAGTGTAGAATGTTAGGTAAAAATTTCATCAAATTTGGAGTCCCGAAAGTGGATCAAAACCGGGATGAAGTAACCCACTGTCAGTCCGGATTACTGTTCATCCGGGTGGAAAATAAGAGATTTCATGCTATAATAAAGTATTAAGCCTAGATCAAGCTAAAAGGGACCTTGTACTCATGCAAAGGAGTCCCTAATACACATAAATAGTGAGTTAATTTATTAAAAAGAAAAAGAAGAAAGAAAAGAAAATATTTAGGGAACGGGGGAGTTGAATCAATTAAAGTTCCCTATGTTATAATTGGCACGTAGATTATAGTTCTTGATACAAAACTAAATGTATTGTAAATGCATGTCACAGTTGGGCAAGAAGCTAGGGAACAAGAGGAAGAAGTCCCCTGCTGCCTACTGTAAAATTCTAGAGGCGTATCGAGGCCGTGCCGGATTGGCAGGTGAGTGGGAGTCATGTACTTTGCACCATGAGCATCCTTAATTCATTTTCATGAATGTCGCCAAGTGTGAATTGATTCCACTTGAGCATATTGATTGATATTGTAGTAGATTCCTCTATAATCTTGATTCTCCATGCTTGATTATTCTGTACATGCATTTGAGGGAACATTGAGAGGAATTACGAGGGGTTGATGAGTAATCAAATTGATTCTGAATTGTGAAATGATTTCTTTTGTAAATTGATTTCATTTCCTCTATTTTAAAGACTTGTGAGTCGTAGCTTGATTATACTCTTTTATGAGTAATTAAATTGGTTCCAAATTGTGAAATGACTTCTTTTGTAAATTGATTTCATTTTCTCCATTTCAAAGATTTGTAGAGCTTTTTAGTGGTATATTGAGTTGTATTGCACTTCCTTGACCCTCACTCCTAACCCTGATGTTAGTTTATGATTGGGTCATGATCGAGTGAGTGGTAGTCTTGATTATACTCCTTTTTAGTAGAGTATTGGGAGGGTGCATTATGGCATTTATGCATGGCTTGGCAGTATCTGCAGGACACCTATAGTCGATGGGGTTGAACATCGGCCTTTGTGCACATAGTAGCCTTCTGGGTGGGCGGAGCCCAGTCCCTTCCTAGGGGGGACACGGCCCTAGGCGTAGGATCGGTCGGTCCTACGACTTATATTCTGCTTGCCGCCGGGCATAGTAAGATCCCGCGAGGTGCAGTATGGCTTTCCGCGGATGTAGAATTCCCGCGAGGTGCCGTTTAGTATGTAGATGTAAGATGGATTTCTGTTCTGGATACTGGCCGGTATTTACATGATTAGTGTGGTGTCTTATCCTGCATATGCATGTGATAGTAGGGAGTTGTTGCTGGTTCGCCTGGGGCGTAAAACCCACCTTCCGACAGCTGTCTAGCATTTATATTATCGATATGGTGTCTTATCCTGCATATGCATGTGACAGTAAGGAGTTGTTGCTGGTTCGCCTGGGGCGTAAAACCCACCTCCCGACAGCTGTCTAGTGATGATTTCAGTATATTGACACCTGATTTGTATGTTCCAGCATTATGATCTGTTGAGCATATTCATGAGTAGCATATATGTTTACTTGATTATTCCATATATGCTTCAGATGAGTTGATATTGATTGTGGTGATATTGATGATTTACTCCATATTCTCTATGTTGAGATCATGTTCATCTTGTTATTGCTCTTGAGATTTCACCTCGAGCCATGATTATATCTGGTCTCATGTGCATAGTACTCTCTACTCCACTCACTGAGTATTTATATACTCACTCCCCAGTTTGGTGTTTTTGATTGCAGGGCAGGTATTGTATAGAGAAGAGCAGGGTTAGAGATTGCCTGCTAGCTGTGCCGCTCCATAGTATAGTATAGTATAATCTAGATAGAGGTTTATACCTTTTGGTGTATTATAAACCTTCTGTTGTATATAGTGTATAGTTATAGTCATAGATCCTGTTGTGGATATGGGTTTGACCATGGATGGATTGGAGAGCAGGTATATATATATGTGCAGATCAGTTGTATGCCTGTGATGATACATGTGTTGTCCAGGTTATATTGTGACAGATTATGTGATTGCTGCTCTGACAGGTAGCGTTGTTGTATGTAATGCGATAATCCTGACAGGTCACCATAGGAAAGGTGATCATTTTGTGCATACATCATGCCAAAATTTTCAGAATTTATTAATGATTGATAGGTAATAGGGTTCTACGTGGTGGCTGGTGGCCTTATGCCTACCCGCACCCTAGGACCGTCGCGACAGCCCACCGGGAACGGGGCGGGGGTCGTGACAACTACCACTAGCCTCCCCATTGGCACCATCCCTATGATGAGCAATATAGAAAGGTTAAATCATTTCCCTTAAAAATGTTCACTCCAAACTCTCCCTATTTAAATATAGTTTATTACGGATTTTATCCCTTCCAAAAGAATACTCACATAAGTCTCACAAATGTACTAAATATATTATGCTTGTTTTGCTTTTACTTAAGATTGGAGTATTTATTTTTATTTAATTTTTACTTCTCTTGAACAATGTTTATTTTTTTTTCTTTATCTCTCTCTCTTTTTGTTATTTTCAAGTAACAATGTTCCCCTTAACAATGTTTTACTTCTCTTTTTGTTATTTTCACGATTTAGACCAAGCCTACCAGATTGCCAGAGATTGCGAACGATTCCAGAGAGGATCCATTTTTCGACGACCTGAACCCAATAGGATTAGCAACCTTGGAAGCTGGCCGAACCCAAGTCCAAACCCATCACACAGACCCAATCCTATCACTCCACAGGCTCGTAGGGACGACAAAGAAAAGGCCCCTGAAGGTAGAAGGGAAAACAATGTCCCTTGTTTTAGGTGTCATAAAATGGAACATTATGCAAGCCAATGCCCCACTAGAGCATTACACATAGGAGAAGTAGAAGAAGAAGATCCTGAGACCCTAGAGAATTATGGAGAAGAAGTCTACGAAGCAGATGATAGTCAACTTTAGAGACCACGCAATAGCACGTATCTAGTAGGATAGTGATTACGGGTATCGATCCACAGGGATTGGGGTATAGTTGTTTTCTTAAAAAAATAAATATTTAAAAGGATGAATTTGTAAAGACTATTAAACTAAGCAATTTAATAAAAGAAAATGCAATTAAAGGGATATCAATTTAGGAGAACTTAGGGCAAGAAATTCACTACTAACATCGGAACAAGGGTTACTTGTATTTTAATTTATTCTTGGATTAACATGCAAATTGGCTACAAGCCTAAAAAGCATTCGAATAAAATTTCACAAAAGTAATTTAGGCATAGTCCATCTTTAGTTAGCATGAAATGTCTACCCTAATCTAAGGTGGTAGCACATCGCATCTTTCTTAAGCATGAACTATCTTATTTTTACTTCAATGATCATGAAGAGCGGTTGTATAAACTTCATATTTAAAATCACAGAAATTAAATATAAGATAAAATAAAATATTCATTAAAATCAATAAGTTCATACAACTTCAAGAATAAAAAAAAATTAAAATATAAAACCCTTGGCCCTTCGTTAGGGCTGCATCCAGTCCTAGTGAGGAGATCAAGCTTCCATGGAGTTGTGGGCGACAGCAGCAGTGGCACAGCAGCGGGACTTCATAATGATTGGCTTTCCCTCCTTCCTCTCGTCAGCTTTCTCTCAGCACATCGTCATCTCTTCTTTTGGGAAATCATTCCCAAAGTACTCAAGAAACTCTTCTTCCTTTTTTTTTATTTCTCGTGGGACTTGATAAAAATATATGGAACCAAACTCCCCCAAGCCGTCCCCGCTGCCCTCCCCTGTTTCACGCTTGGGCCTTTTATAGTCTGCGGATTCTCCCTCTCTCCCCTCTGTTTCCGATTCGAATGGGAGGATAAGGATAGATCGACGCTGGATGAAGCTGAGGGAATTTTTTTTGGGCCGCGGGAAATCCGGACACGGAAGACGTTGGAAGGATCTCACGGACGCTGGAGTGATCTGTGAAGCTCTGTTCCTTGATCCTTGGTCACGTTGCTGGATGGAGTTGATCCGGAAGTTGATTTGAGCTTGCTGGTTGTCATCCGTGGGCGATGGAAGGAATCGGTGCTTCTTCAATGCGGAGAGGATCTTGGATGCGGCTGGTGCAGAGGATTTGAGCTGATCTTGAAGCAGGGGATGATAAGGTTCGGATGATGTTCCCGGTTGGAAGAAATTCTGGAAAGATAGGATTCGCTGGGATTTGAAGCTATCAGTGGATACTGGATTCAATCCGGAAGAAAGGAAGCTTGGGAATGGCTGTGAAGTGATCCGGAAGCTATTGGGATGTTGGGATTTGGTTCATAGTTGAAAAGATGAACTCGGAACAGGGGAACTGGGAGCTGATCCTTGGATCGCGGACGGAACGACCTTAGCTTCGTTCGTGGGACACGGGAGGAAGCTCGGAGAGCTTGGGATGTTGGGATCTATCAGGAAGAAGCTGGGATTTGAGTTTATCCTACGGGCGAAGAGGAGGGGAGATGAGCTGTGACAAGGTGATATGAGCTGGGATTTTGTTTGTGAACGGAAGGAGTCCAGAACAAGAGGAAGGTGATGATGCCGTTGGGATGAAGCTTGGGAACGGTGGATATGGCTGATGCGAGTGGATGTAGCTGGGATCAAACGTGGGATCTAGCGGAAGAATTGGAAGGTGATCAATGTGGATGTGATTCCGAGGGAAGTTGGGTTGGTTCAGAAGAAGAGGGTGGTTGCTAGAAGATAAGGATGAAGCAGGGGAGGATGCATTTGGACGTTGGGAATTTCATGAGATTAAGCCGTGGATGATGGGATTTTATTCTCATCGGAAGAGGAGTTCTGTCTTAAGGGAATAATGTGGATGAAACAAGCTGGGCGATGGAGTCGGATTCATGCGGACAGTTTGAGCCGTAATAACATGATTTGAGCTGGGAGCAGGGGATTTTGTTTGGACGCGGGGGAGGATGGAATGCAAGCTTGTATGATGACATGGACGGTTGGGAATGAGCTCTATTTTGAGTATCGGGTGGATTACGTGGAAGATACTTTGGAATGAAAGGGACTTGCATGATGACGTGGGATGGACTTAGCAAGGATTGAACAGGGGAGTTTGAGCTCAATAGATTTGGGTTCAGGGCTCATCCCAAATAAGTTTGACTCGTCCTGCATTCATTAAGCTTAATCAGCAAATAAATAAGTAAAACTCGAATTACCTTTAATTTATTCAAATGCAATGATGAAGGTAACACATTTTTTTTTTGTTAAATTCACAAAATATATGAATTAAAATAATGATAAGTGCTATGAATAAGATATTAATTTATGCATTATTTAGCACTTATCACACCTCCAAACCTACATTTTGCTAGTCTTCAAGCAAAATTAAAAAAAAACTAATTCACTTTCGCAGGAATCGCGATTGCATTTACCGTATGCAATAAGGCTTTAAAACCCTAGGTGGCCCTAGTGGACGAGTTTTGTCTCGTGAGGGTTTCCAGCTCAGATACCCACAAACTGTGTCGAAAGAATTTATTTATTATCTAATCTCAAATGCCTAAGTGTCAAGAATTTCAAAAGCACACAAAGTTTTAATTACTAAGTCAGCCTAAATCCTAGGTCAAGATGCAACTTAAGTTGAAGTCATTAAGTTTCCGTTAGAGAGTTGTAAGACTTATTTATATTTGGGTGCTCGGTGATATTTGGACCATACACAAGCTAAGACTTTAGATTCCCCAAAATACTGCTAAAACTAGTAGTTCCCAAGAATTGGTCAGATAAGACCTAATCACTAATTCAAAATCATCCTTTCTTGCAGGATTTCGAGAGTTGCGGATGTTTACTTTAATACCTCATGGGCTTTATCTGTAATATTCTAGTTTACTCGAATTTTTACAACGATGGCTTTCACACTATCGTCTTTTTCAAGATCAATTTTCTCTTTTGCTGTTTTTTTTTGTTTAATTCTGTACTTATAAATTACGCATTTTTACTCTTGTAATGATTCCTCCGTGTAGCGAGCATTCAGTCAACACTCCCACACCAGATGGCATAAGGTGTTGGGCATCAAGACTCCCCTACGGACCTATGCTCGGGTTTATCATCACAAGCCCGCTGACCTTTGACAATAGGTAGCCCTTTTCGATGTACGTGACTAAATTCACTTTTCTTTTTTTTTTCTTTTTTTTTAATATATAAATTGTTGGGTTTCCCAGTGCCCTAGGGCGCAGTGGAAGATACGGGATTATAAAATTTTCTTATAAAACCCATTATATGAAACCCTAATAAGCCAAGATCACCTTAATAGTATAACCAAATAATGTAGAAAATATAATCTTGGTATAGAAGAATACCTATCACGCTATATCCAATATGTCTGAAGATGTCCTGAGGTGCCCAAATGTTCATCCTCCAATGTTGATCCACACAGGAATGGGTTCAAGACTCTAGCTCCACCAAAACTTGATTCTAATTGTTCAATCCTTCCAAAGGATTTAATTGGCTGATTTTTCTTCACTTCTTTCTTCCTTTCTACCTCTAAAACATTCACTAGCCTTTTTGTCCTAAAGAAGACCCTCTTGTCTTGGGTTAGGACAAAAGAGAGAGGCTTGTAAGAAAGAAGGGATAAGGGAGAGAGAAGGAGAGGCTTTTTCTTGGATGATCTTTAGAACCCCAAGGCACCTCCTTATTTATAAGAGATGGAGGGACGCATCATAAAGGGATGCATCCCATCCACACACCTCATCATGATGAGGCATGTGCCAAGAGAGGCATCCCATCATGATGGGGTGCTAAGGAGAAGGGTGTATCAACTTCTTTCTCATGTCTCCCTCTTAAATCCTGATGATCCAAGGGCCCAAATGCAGTGAACCAAAGCCAATGGTCTAGATCTAGGCACCATCTAATGGTCCAGATCAAGGCATCATCATCCAGGGTGCCATCCAATGGTCCAAAAGCAAGATGCCATCACCGATCGTCCAGATTCAGGCACTGAGCAACGGTCCAGATCTTCCATCTAGAGAGCCATCGAGTGGTCCAGATTCAGGCGCTGACCAATGGTCCAGATCCTTCATCCAGAAATCCATCCAATGGTCCAGATGAAGGCGCCAACCAGTGGACCAGATCCTTCATCCAGGAAACCATCCAATGGTCTAGATGAAGGCGCCAACCAGTGGACCAGATCCTTCATCCAGGGAGTGATCCAATGGTCCAGAAGTGAAGGCCCTATCAAACCCAATCCAATTGGGTTTAACCAACTTAAAGAAAACATTAAACCTAATCAAATCAGGTCTAATTAAAGCCAAATGGGTTCGAACTCTTGGCTAACCCATATTAGGTCATGACCTAATCATATTAGATCAACCTAATCTAAGAATCAGATTCGAATTTAATTTGAATCAGGAGCTAGGGTTTGCAACACGTGCTAGCATGTTCATCTTGCAAACATGATCTAATCCAATTAGACCCTTGATCAATTCCCTTGTGTGTGACCCATTGGGTTCCTTATCTTAGCCAGCAGTAGGTGCAGGTGCAAGTTCACCTAGCCTGATTAGAATACCTCTAATCCAATTTAGGTTCAATTTAGTGCTAAACCTGACTTAGCAATCAGAACCTTTCTGATGCTTTGATCTAATCAAACTCTTTGATCCGATCAACCCACAAGACATGATTGACGTCTAGCAACGTATCATGTCACCCGGAAGATGAGGAATGTATTGGACAAATCCAAACATACCCTTCAGTGGCAAGTTATCATGCAATTCAATCCCTCAGTCATACTACATCCTGAATAAGTGCATGAGTATGGATCAATATCAAACTCAATCACTTATTCATGTCTTTCTCAATCTTTTATATGATAATTCAAACGATGAAACATTAGAAACTCTTTCTAATATTCATTTTGCTTTAATCAAAGGCTTCTTGAATCATCATAAGATTAGAGTAAGTAGGATGTTACCTTCTCTTACTAGAAGTGACTGATTCCTTGTTGACCTACTCACAACCTTCGTACAAAATCCACCATATCTAGAATACCCCATACACAAGGCAATGTCGTGAATGAGGGTAAACCAAAACATAGCTTCAAGTGCACAAGGTACCATGGTGATCTCAGGTCTAAGGATCACTTGCACAACTCCTACTATGAGAACTATCTTTTGATAATTAAGTAAGAATCCATAAGATGTTCTCATGGCTGGTCATTTCAGTGAACTCATTTCTCTAATGAGCACCCACATCTTTGTATTAGTGTCTCACACAAGTGATTGTGAGATCAATCACCCTCTACATTTAGCATACATAAGATGTGCCAGTCTTTCCGGTAATATTGATCCCCGACTCAATATACCAATTTGACTGGGAATATTCTAAATTAGGATTTTAGGATTTTAGGTCTCACTGGTATGATCTCATCATAACCCTAAAACCAATGTCCTAATTTATGGGGTTCATCATCTAATAATAAAACAGATAAGCAGCAAATGATGAAACACAATGCCTTTATTGATATATATATCAAGTGTCAAAATACATGATTTGGAGGATTACAAAGAGAAACCTATCAAATGATTGGCTTATAGGGCATCTACTCTTTCAATCTCCCACTTGCACTAAAGCCAATCGCCCTTATATTTTAACCCCATACAATCGAGGTGACGATTGAATTGCTACGGTGGTAGAGCTTTAGTAAATGGGTCTGCTATATTGTTCTTTGTGTCTACTCGTTCAATCTTGATGTCTTGTCTTTCGATTATCTCTCGAACAAGGTGGAAGCGTCTCAAAATGTGCTTGGATCTATGATGAGACCTTGGTTCCTTAGTCTGTGCAACAGCTCCAGTGTTATCGCAATAAACTGGGACTGGTCCGGCAATCTCAGGAACTACACCCAGCTCTGTGATGAACTTCTTCATCCAGACTGCTTCCTTAGCAGCTTCACTAACAGCTGTATATTCTGCCTCAGTAGTTGAGTCAGCTACAGTTTGCTGTTTGGAACTTTTCCAACTCACAGCTCCACCATTCAAAGTGAAGATATATCCAGAGATTGACTTGCTATCATCTGGATCAGATTGAAAGCTAGAATCTGAATAGCCTTCTAGTTTCAATTATGATCCTCCATAAATCAGAAAAACATCTCTAGTCTTTCTCAAGTATTTGAGAATACTTTTCACAATTTTCCAATGATCCTCCCCGGGATCTGCTTGAAATCTACTTACCATACCCAAGGCATAAGCTACATCAGGCCTGGTACATAACATAGCATACATGATCGACCCTACTGTCGAAGCATAGGGAATAGAACTCATTCTATTCCTCTCTTCAGATGTCTTAGGAGACATCTTCCTAGAGAGTTGTATGCCATATCCTATGGGTAAGAAACCTTTCTTACTTCCATCCATGCTGAACCTCTTCAGCACATTATCTATGTACCTAGACTGGGACAAACCTAGCATCCTTTTAGATCTATCTCTATAGATCCTTATACCAAGTATATAGGATGCTTCACCCAAGTCTTTCATGGAAAATTTCTTTGATAGCCAAGTCTTGACCGATTGCATCATTGGAACATCATTTCCAATAACCAATATATCGTCCACATATAATATCAAGAAGACAATAGCACTCCCACTAGTCTTCTTGTACACACAAGGTTCATCTATATTTTTAATGAAGCCAAACTCTTTGACTATCATGTCAAAATGGATGTTCCAACTCCTAGATACTTGCTTTAATCCATAAATGAATTTCTTAAGCCTACATACTTGATTTGCTCTCCCTCTTGAGACAAATCCCTCTGGCTGTGTCATATAAACCTCTTCCTCAAGGTGACCATTAAGAAAGGTGGTTTTGACATCCATCTGCCAGATCTCATAATCATAGTATGCAGCTATAGCAAGCATAATCCGAATAGATTTGAGCATAGCTACTGGCGAAAAAGTTTCATCATAATCAATACCTTGTTTTTGCCTGAAACCTTTTGCCACTAGCCTGGCCTTGTAGGTTTCTACTTGGCCATCAGCTCCTATCTTCTTCTTGTATACCCATTTGCACCCTATTGGAATCACTCCCTCAGGTGCATCAACCAAAGTCCACACTTGGTTTGTATACATAGAATCTATCTCGAATTTCATGGCGTCCAACCATTTGTCAGAGTCCCTACTCTTGACAGCTTCCGAATAGGTCAGAGGGTCATCGTTATCAACAATGTGGGCTTCATCATTCTCAATGATAAATCCATACCTCTCAGGTGCATTTCGCACTCTTTCTGACCTTCGGAGAGGAGTAGTGTGTAGTGGCTGTACCTCTTCCATGGGTACATCTGGTTGAGGATTATTATGTGTCTCACCTTGTAGGTCTTGAACTTCATCAAGTTCAATTCTTCTATCCTTCCCATTTTCTAAGAAAAACTTTTTTCCCAAGAAAGTGGCATGCCTAGCAACAAATACCTTTTGTTCGGTAAGATCATAGAAGATATATCCTAAACTGTCTTTAGGATAACCTACAAATGTACACTTGTCCGATCTAGCACTTAGCTTATGTCCAAAATTTCTTTTGACATAAGCATGACAACCCCATATCTTAAGATACTTAAGATTAGGTTTCTTTTCTTTCCATATCTCATATGGAGTGCTAGATACAGACTTAGATGGTACTCTATTTAATACTAATGCAGCAGTTTCTAGGGCATGTCCCCAGAAGAAAATTGGAAGATTTGTGAAGCACATCATGGACCGTACCATAACTAATAAGGTACGATTCCTCCTTTCCGCTACACCATTTAATTATGGCGTATATGGAGGTGTCCATTCAGAGAGTATACCCTTTAATTTAAGATAGTCTAAAAATTCACTAGAAAGATATTCTCCTCCTCGATTAGATCGAAAGATTTTAATATACTTCCTAGTTTGTTTTTCGACCATACTTTGATACTCTTTAAATTTATCAAAGGCTTCGGATTTATGTTTCATTAGATACACAAAACCGAACCTTGATAAGTCATCAGTAAATGTGATGAAGTAAGAGTATCCACTTCTAGCTAGAGTTGATATAGGACCGCACACATCAGTATGTACGAGTTCTAACAACTCACTTGCCCTTTCTCCATATTCCGAGAATGGAGACTTGGTCATTTTACCCATAAGACAAGATTCACAAGTTCCTAATGATTCAAAATCATAAAGGTCAAAGAATTTATCTTTATACAACTTGTGTAACCTTGTCACACTAATATGACCTAATCGGTAATGCCAGAGGAGGGTATTATTAATATTCTCTCTTTTTCTTTTATTATCTTTGCCAATATGAAACATAACATTATTAAGACATAATACTAAAAGACCATTTTCCATAGTGCCATGACAATAATACTCATTAGATAAAGAAATAGAGCAACCATTGCTCTTTCCATTTATTTCGAATCCTTTCTTAAGCAACAAAGGAATTGAAATTACATTTCTAATGATTTTTGGCATAAAATAACAGTCTTCTAGCTTCAAGAACTTCCCGGAGGGTAGCTCTAGTATGTAGGTGCCAACAGCTTCAGCCTGGATGGATTCTCCTCCAGCGCCATATAGCTCGAAGTCACCTTTCTTCAGACTTCTAATTTTCTGCAGTCCATGCAAAGATTTGCATATGTGAGAACCACAACCGGTATCTAATACCCATGAATTAGAATTAGAAGAACTTAATGTCATATTGGCATGCAATAAAAACATACCTTTTGATGCAACACTTGCATCAGGCTTCACACTTGCAAGAAAGTTCTAACAGTTCCTTTTCCAATGCCCCGTCTTGCCGCAGTGGAAACAGGTACCAGGTCTAGAGATTTTCTTTTCCTTCTTCTTTTTGATGCGACTCTTAGGGTTTAATTTTTTCTTTGAACCCTTGTTGCCCGTTTTCTTCTTTAAGCTCTCACCAACAAGAAGGATCGGACCCTTGTCCTTCTTGATGTGAGACTCTGCTGTTTTCAGCATATTTAGAAGCTCAGGCAGGGAGGAATTCAGTTTGTTCATGTGATAATTCACAAGAGAATGAGTCGGGTAGTGATTGCAGGATCAAATCCTGACTGAGCTCACTGTCCATAGCAAAGCCAAGTTGACTCAATCGAGTGATCAAGTCTATAACCTTTAAACAGTGGTCTTGCACAGACGATCCCTCGATCATTCTAGCATGGAACAACTGCTTAGATATCTCATATCTAGCAGTTCTGCTCTGCTCACTATATAACTCCTTCAAGTTAAGGAGTATGGAGTGAGTATCCATGCTATCATGCTGCCTCTGCAATTCATTATTCATAGAAGCAAGCATGATACATTTGACAGTCAAACTGTCATTTTTCCACATACGATATGTGGCCAATTCCTCCTCAGTTGCATCTTCCCCTGCTGACCCTAGGTCAGGGGTTTCAAGAATGTAGGAAAGTTCTTATTGTGTGAGAACAATCTTTAAATTCCTCAACCAGTCCACATAGTTGGGACCAGTCAATTTGTTTGTATCTAAGATACCTCTAAGTGAGAGTGAAGATGCCATTTTTGCAGAATTAATCTATAATTACAAAGAACACTAATATAAGCAGACCAATCATGATGACATGTATTCAATCAGACAAGGACTTTTATCTAATTGTTACTCCCACTATTTTTATCGAATATCATAACCCTCAAGTATGATGAACGAGAAAATACTAATTTTCTTAGTGGGGTTGAGATCCAAATTCCTTATAAAAGATCTTGTGGGAATCACAACAAGCCCTTATAAGTTCAAAGGTAGGAAACTCTTTCCAATTACATCCCATGCAATTCCCAACTTTATCCTGTCCTCTAGCACACATATAGTCTTGTGGAAATCACAACAAACTATTGTGTCTAGTTAAGTCAAACCCTTCATTTTTATACAGTCATATTTGAATAATGCTGCCCTTATGGGAATCACAACAAGGCAACATATTAAAATATGCCATATGCATCATATGCACCAAGATATTACAATATCAATCCCTAATACTAGCCTTGTGGGAATCACAACAAGCTAGCGTAGATATTGACATAATAATATCTAAGCATGAAGGAAGGACCTTTATAGTGTTATATCAGCAATTAGCTTTTTCATGGAGGTCAATCAAATAGTTGGCCAGGTAAGCAGATGGGAGGCTCTCCTTACTTAGTAAGGTCCTAATTAAATAACCACCTGTAGCCTCTTTCCTAGACACCAACTTAGTCAATTGATTCAGAATGGCTCAGCTTAAAGCAATTAACACTATGACTTAATTATGAATTTAGTGAGGACTTTCAAATAGCAGTATCTTACTAACATTAAGCTCAACCATAAAGGACAATCAAATAATTGGCCAGAAAAGCAGGTGGGAGGCACCCCTCACTCAGAGAGTGAGGTCCTAATTAAGTAACCACCTGTAGCTTCCTTCCTAGACACCAACTGAGTCGATTGTTCCAGAATGGGTCAGCCCAAAGTTTTCATATTACTATATTGGTCTCATTGCACATTCTATAATTTAGCACTAGCAATTATACTATGCTACAACATGAATATAACACTATCTCATGGCATAAACTAATCATGCATACAAACAACCTAGCTATCTCATAGCATCAAGATAATAGCATGTATTATCATTTGGTTAAACTGATTAAGGGTGGCTCTGATACCACTGTTGGGTTTCCCAGTGCCCTGGGGCGCAGCGGAAGATACGGAATTATAAAATTTTCTTATAAAACCCATTATATAAAACCCTAATAAGCCAAGATCACCTTAATAGGATAACCAAATAATGTAGAAAATATAATCTTGGTATAGAAGAATACCTATCACGCTATATCCAATATGTCTGAAGATGTCCTGAGGTGCCCAAATGTTCATCCTCCGATGTTGATCCACACAGGAATGGGTTCAAGACTCTAGCTCCACCAAAACTTGATTCTAATTGTTCAATCCTTCCAAAGAATTTAATTGGCTGATTTTCCTTCACTTCTTTCTTCCTTTCTACCTCTAAAACATTCACTAGCCTTTTTGTCCTAAAGAAGACCCTCTAGTCTTGGGTTAGGACAAAAGAGAGAGGCTTGTAAGAAAGAAGGGATAAGGGAGAGAGAAGGAGAGGCTTTTTCTTGGATGATCTTTAGAACCCCAAGGCACCTCCTTATTTATAAGAGATGGAGGGATGCATCATAAAGGGATGCATCCCATCCACACACCTCATCATGATGAGGCATGTGCCAAGAGAGGCATCGCATCATGATGGGGTGCTAAGGAGAAGGGTGTATCAACTTCTTTCTCATGTCTCCCTCTTAAATCCTGATGATCCAAGGGCCCAAATGCAGTGAACCAAAGCCAATGGTCCAGATCTAGGCACCATCTAATGGTCTAGATCAAGGCATCATCATCCAGGGTGCCATCCAATGGTCCAGAAGCAAGATGCCATCACCGATCGTCCAGATTCAGGCGCTGAGCAACGGTCCAGATCTTCCATCCAGAGAGCCATCGAGTGGTCTAGATTCAGGCGCTGACCAATGGTCCAGATCCTTCATCCAGAAATCCATCCAATGGTCCAGATGAAGGTGCCAACCAGTGGACCAGATCCTTCATCCAGGAAACCATCCAATGGTCTAGATGAAGGCGCCAACCAGTGGACCAGATCCTTCATCCAGGGAGTGATCCAATGGTCCAGAAGTGAAGGCCCTATCAAACCCAATCCAATTGGGTTTAACCAACTTAAAGAAAACATTAAACCTAATCAAATCAGGTCTAATTAAAGCCAAATGGGTTCCAACTCTTGGCTAACCCATATTAGGTCATGACCTAATCATATTAGATCAACCTCATCTAAGAATCAGATTCGAATTTAATTTGAATCAGGAGCTAGGGTTTGCAACACGTTTTAGCATGTTCATCTTGCAAACATGGTCTAATCCAATTAGACCCTTGATCAATTCCCTTGTGTGTGACCCTTTGGGTTCCTTATCTTAGCCAGCAGTAGGTGCAGGTGCAAGTTGACCTAGCCTGATTAGAATACCTCTAATCCAATTTAGGTTCAATTTAGTGCTAAACCTGACTTAGCAATCAGAACCTTTCTGATGCTTTGATCTAATCAAACTCTTTGATCCGATCAACCCACAAGACATGATTGACGTCTAGCAATGTATCATGTCTATGTTAGGGATTCAACCCTACGATTGCGGAATATAAGAAATAGTAGGAGAAAAAAAAAAAGAACACGGCAAGAAACAATAACAAACGCACAAGACACCCAAGTTTATGTGGTTCGGAGTCCCTTGCTCCTACGTCCACAGCCGCACAGATCAATACTTCACTATATAATCAAAGAAAGTTACAGAGATTCAAGAGAAGAGAACAAACTCTCTTTCTTACAGCAAAACAATCTCTCTCAAGACGAGCAACGCGTCGTCTTCCTGATGCACACAAAGGATCTCCTTTTGGAAACTTCTCGTTGATGAGTTCTAGGGTTTCTCAAGGTTGCCACACACCTCTCGTGTCCCACAAGAAGTCTATATATACCTCCCAATCTCTTACTTTGATTAGGGCTTCAAAAAACCTTGGCTTGAACCCGGTTCATAACTCAGCCTCGCGTGAAAAACGTGCTCGAGTCGACTCCCGCAATTCTGCGAGTCGACTCGGCCACAGTCCACAGAAAAAGCCTCTCTGTCTGCCTGTGGGAGTCGACTCCTGGAGTTCTCGAGTCGACTCCAACACTGGGGAGTCGACTCCTATGGATCTGGAGTCGATTCCAAGACTGTGCCAAGTCTGCCTGCATGCCAGAGTCGACTCCAAGTCTGCTGGAGTCGACTCCGGACCTTGCTGAAGGTTTCTTTCTTTGCTGATTCAACTCCGAATCTTCTCGAAACTCTTTCCGGCTTGTCTTCCCTTGATCCTCCACCACCATAGTGCACATAGGGGTCTAGGAAAAGGGAATGGATCAGGCTCCACAACCCAACAACTCTCCCACTTGGAGACTGATACATCCAGTTGTGCATCTATCTTGAAAATAAAACAAACTTCCATATCTTGATATGTATTCTTTGTGCGGCACCTCCATTCAATTATCTTTGGAGGCCAATTGAGGCCATGCATAGCCTCAATTTCTCTGTAGTGACTGTCTTAGTCAACATATCCGCTGAATTCTTTGCTCCTTGAATCTTCTCAAGTAACAAACTGCCATCTTCTAGCAACTCCCTGATGAAGTGATATCTCAGCTGTATGTGCTTCGTTCTCGCATGAAACATTGGGTTCTTAGCTAAGTGAATAGCACTCTGACTGTCGCAGAATAGTACACTACAGTTCTGTTCTCTGTCCAGCTCTTTCAGAAGGTTTTGTAGCCAAATCATCTCCTTACTGGCTTCTGTAATGGCAACATATTCTGCCTCTGTTGTCGAAAGAGCAACGATCTTTTGCAATTGTGAGAACCAGCTCACTGCTGTTCCGCCTATGGTATAAACATACCCTGTGGTGCTTCTTCTAGTGTCAGTATCACCTCCCAGGTCTGCATCCACAAAACCTTGTAGTGTTTGACTGCCTTTTCTATAACACAAGCCTACATTTCTGGTACCTTTCAAATATCTTAGGATCCACTTGACAGCCTCCCAATGTTGTCTACCCGGATTGGCCATGTATCTGCTCACAGCTCCCACTGCATGTGCAATGTCGGGTCTCGTGCATATCATAGCATACATCAAGCTGCCTACAGCTGAAGCATATGGTACCCTTGACATCTTCTTCAGCTCCTCATCATCCTTGGGTGATTGCTCTTTTGAAAGTTTGAAATGGCTCGCTAAAGGTGTCTTCACAGAATCTGCATCTGTCATATTGAATCTATTCAACACCTTATCAATGTAGTTAGCTTGAGAAAGCTTCAGTGTTCCAGCCACCTTATCCCTTTCAATCCTCAGCCCAAGCATCTGTTTTGCTGCACCCATGTCTTTCATTGCAAACTTCCTTGATAGCTCTTTCTTCCATCTTTCAATCTCTTGTAGGTTCGGTCCGGCTATCAACATGTCGTCAACATACAAAAGTAAGATGATAAAACTGCCATCAAGTACCTTAAGATAACAGCAATGATCTTCTTGACATCTTACAAAACCATTGTTGATCATGAATCCATCGAACTTTTTGTACCACAATCTCGGGGCCTGTTTCAAACCATACAAACTTCTCTTCAGCTTGCATACAAGGTTCTCCTTGCTAGGGACTGCAAAGCCGATAGGTTGCTGCATGTAGATGTCTTCATCAATCTCTCCATGGAGAAATGCAGTCGTAACATCCAACTGCTCCAAATATAGATTTTCTGCTGTCACAATACTCAGAATCACTCTGATTGTTGAATATTTGACTACCGGAGAGAAAATCTCAGTGTAGTCGATACCTTCCTTCTGTTGGAAGCCTTTCACAACCAACCTTGCTTTGTACCTTTTGCTGCCATCATGTTCCTCTTTAACTTTGTAGACCCACTTGTTCTGTAAAGCCTTCTTGCCTTCTGGTAGTGAACTGAGTTCCCAAGTTTGATTTCTATCCAAGGAACTTCATGTCGTCCTTCATGGCTAACTCCCACTTCACCGAATCTTCACTTTCCATGGCTTCTTCATAACACTCGGGTTCACCTCCATCTGTCAATAGCAGATAATGTAAAGAGGATGAATATCTATCCGGTTGTCTCGAGATTCTTGTTGATCTTCTCAGCTGTGGTATACTTGGTTGAGGTTGTGCCACAACAGTTTCTGAATTTTCAGGATTTTTCTGAAAACTTTTGGCAACATCTTCTTCTGTAATCTCTTGCAGCTCAACTTGCTGTTTTTCCTTGCTTTGCTCCCCTGCACTCTCAAGATCTGAAGTATTCTTGTCCTTATAGAGAACTCGCTCATTGAATATCACATCCTTGCTTCTGATGACCTTCTGGTTCTGTGCATCCCAGAACTTGTAACCAAAATTATCTGTACCATATCCAATGAAGAAACACTTTCTGGACTTTGCATCTAGCTTGTCCCTTTTCTCTGCATTAATGTGCACAAAGGAGACACACCCAAAGACCCTCAAGTGTGACAAATTTACTATTTTTCCTGTCCACTCTTCTTCAGGCAATTTGCAATCTAGGGGAACCGACGGGCCTCTGTTTATTAGATACGCTGCAGTGTTGACTGCCTCAGCCCAAAACATCTTGGGCAAACCAGCATGGATCCTCATACTATTGGCTCTCTCGTTCAGGGTTCTGTTCATTCGCTCAGCCACCCCATTTTGCTGCGGTGTGCTCGGTATTGTCTTCTCCATTCGGATTCCATTCACTGCGCAGAATTCCTTGAACTCACTGCTGTCATACTCACCGCCATTGTCAGACCTTAGTCGTTTTATCTTTGCACCAGATTCATTCTCCACCAGACTTTTTCACTTTTTGAAGGTGACAAATACCTCTGATTTGTGCTTCATGAAATAAATCCAAACCTTTCTGGTAGAGTCGTCAATGAACGTGACATAATAGTGTGAGCCTCCAAGAGATGCAACCGGTGAAGGCCCCCACACATCTGTGTGTACAAGCTCTAGCTTTTCTGTCTTCGGTGTTCTTCCACCCTTTGAGAAACTAACCTTTTTCTGCTTCCCAAATATGCAGTCTTCACAGAGACCTACATCAACAGTTTTCAGATCTGCTAGCTTGTTCTTCTTCACCATCATCTTCATACCTTTCTCACTCATATGTCCAAGTCTGCGATGCCAAAGACAACTATCTGCACCTGTTTCTGTTAATGCCACCGTATCCTTGGTGTCATTGGTCATGTAGAGAGTCCCCAACTTGTTCCCACGTGCTATCACCATAGCTCCTTTGGTGATTTTCCATGAACCACCTACGAAGGTAGTAACATACCCTTCGCTGTCAAGCTGCCCAACAGAAATCAAGTTTCTCTTCAAGCCTGGGATATGCCTCACATTCTTCAATTTCCACACTGACTGATTCATCATCCTGATATGAACTTCACCTGTCCCCACAATATCTAAAGGCTCATCATCAGCGAGATAAACCTTTCCGAAGTCTCCTGCAGTGTAGTTTAGCATACACTCCTTCCGTGAGGTAGAATGAAACGAAGCTCCAGAGTCTAGTATCCACGATTCCATAGGGCTGTCCACGCTGAGAATCAAAGCATCGTTGGCTTCATCTGTGGTTGCATTCACGGACACCTCGTTCTGCCCCTTGCTTGGATTCTTCTTTCTAAGCCAACAATTCTTCCTCGTGTGGCCCATCTTGCCACAATGCCAGCAGCCATCGCCTTTCGATCTAGACTTGCTCCTCCTCTTAGACTTCGATCTGCCACGGTTTTCACTGCGTTGCACAGTTCTTCCTCTGCCTTCAGATGTGTTCAGAATCGAACCAGATTTCACACCAGACTCCCTCCTTCTGATATCTTCACTGAGTATCAGATTTCGGACCTCCTCAAACTTCAGTTTGTTTGAGCCGCAGGAACTGCTTACAGCTGTCACCGTTGCACCCCAACTTTCTGGCAAGGAGGATAGAAGAATTAGGGCACGAACTTCATCTTCAAAACTGATTTCCACCGAACTCAACTGGCTCGTAATCAGATTGAACTCATTGATGTGATCAGTAACAGAGGAACCTTCACTCATCTTCAGATTGAATAAACGGCGCATCAGGTACACCTTGTTGGAGGCCGAGGGTTTTTCATACATATTCGACAATGCTCTCAGCAAACCTGCTGTTGTCTTCTCTTCCAAAACGTTGAACGCAACGTTTCGAGCCAACGTCAAGCGAACAACTCCCAAAGCCTGACGATCCATTAAATTCCAGTCGGCCTGTGACATATCTGTCGGTTTCATACCTTCAAGAGGTAGATGAAGTTTCTTCTGATATAAATAATCTTCGATCTGCATCTTCCAGAAACCAAAGTCTTTGCCGTCAAATCTGTCAATCTTGACCTTGCCTTCTTCAGCCGCCATTGCTCCCACTTTTTCCTTTGAACCAGATGGCTCTGATACCAGTTGTTAGGGATTCAACCCTACGATTGCGGAATATAAGAAATAGTAGGAGAAAAAAAAAAGAACACGGCAAGAAACAATAACAAACGCACAAGACACCCAAGTTTATGTGGTTCGGAGTCCCTTGCTCCTACGTCCACAGCCGCATAGATCAATACTTCACTATATAATCAAAGAAAGTTACAGAGATTCAAGAGAAGAGAACAAACTCTCTTTCTTACAGCAAAACAATCTCTCTCAAGACGAGCAACGCGTCGTCTTCCTGATGCACACAAAGGATCTCCTTTTGGAAACTTCTCGTTGATGAGTTCTAGGGTTTCTCAAGGTTGCCACACACCTCTCGTGTCCCACAAGAAGTCTATATATACCTCCCAATCTCTTACTTTGATTAGGGCTTCAAAAAACCTTGGCTTGAACCCGGTTCATAACTCAGCCTCGCGTGAAAAACGTGCTCGAGTCGACTCCCGCAATTCTGCGAGTCGACTCGGCCACAGTCCACAGAAAAAGCCTCTCTGTCTGCCTGTGGGAGTCGACTCCTGGAGTTCTCGAGTCGACTCCAACACTGGGGAGTCGACTCCTATGGATCTGGAGTCGACTCCAAGACTGTGCCAAGTCTGCCTGCGTGCCAGAGTCGACTCCAAGTCTGCTGGAGTCGACTCCGGACCTTGCTGAAGGTTTCTTTCTTTGCTGATTCAACTCCGAATCTTCTCGAAACTCTTTCCGGCTTGTCTTCCCTTGATCCTCCACCACCATAGTGCACATAGGGGTCTAGGAAAAGGGAATGGATCAGGCTCCACAACCCAACAGTCTACCCGGAAGATGAGGAATGTATTGGACAAATCCAAACATACCCTTCAGTGGCAAGTTACCATGCAATTCAATCCCTCAGTCATACTATATCCTGAATAAGTGCATGAGTATGGATCAATATCAAACTCAATCACTTATTCATGTCTCTCTCAATCTATTATATGATAATTCAAACGATGAAACATTAGAAACTCTTTCTAATATTCATTTTGCTTTGATCAAAGGCTTCTTGAATCATCATAAGATTAGAGTAAGTAGGATGTTACCTTCTCTTACTTGAAGTGACTGATTCCTTGTTGACCTACTCACAACCTTCGTACAAAATCCACCATATCCTGAATACCCCGTACACAAGGCAATGTCGTGAATGAGGGTAAACCAAAACATAGCTTCAAGTGCACAAGGTACCATGGTGATCTCAGGTCTAAGGATCACTTGCACAACTCCCACTATGAGAACCATCTTTTGATAATTAAGTAAGAATCCATAAGATGTTCTCATGGCTGGTCATTTCAGTGAACTCATTCCTCTAATGAGCACCCACATCTTTGTATTAGTGTCTCACACAAGTGATTGTGAGATCAATCATCCTCTACATTGAGCATACATAAGATGTGCTAGTCTTTCCGGTAATATTGATCCCCGACTCAATATACCAATTTGACTGGGAATATTCTAAATTAGGATATTAGGATTTTAAGTCTCACTGGTATGATCTCATCATAACCCTAAAACCAATATTCTAATTTATGGGGTTCATCATCCAATAATAAAACAGATAAGCAGCAAATGATGAAACACAATATCTTTATTGATATATATCAAGTGTCAAAGTACATGATTTGGAGGATTACAAAGAGAAACCTATCAAATGATTGGCTTATAGGGCATCTACTCTTTCATAAATATGGGATAATAGTGAATTAGATAGGAATGATTCATCAGGACTCAAGGTTGCTACCAGACTTAACAACATAATGTTGAACCTAACCGTTAGAAGTGCAGGCCATGTGTATTGTGAAATTCCAAAGTAAAAATTATCTTACAACTCACTAAAAGAAATTTTAATAAAAAGAACTCAAGTTGTCTTACTTCTGACTAATCATTGGGCTTGTTAGTTTTTATATATTTTTTGCATTTATCATTGTAGCACTAAGGCATAGAATTTAGGGTTTTTTTTTTTGAAAAACTTATTCAATAATGCGAAAATGCTAAAAATTTCGTAAAAAATTCGAATGTTCTATACCCCCCAACCTAGACCAGACATTGTCCTCAATATTTTTTTTTAATAATAATATTATATTGTTATTTTTTTTATTATTTTTATTTTGGACGAAAATATGATGCATATGGAGGATAGAAGCATTTTACCTTAATTGTATCAGTAATATGAGGACTCCTAAAAAATGCGATAAATAAATGTGCAAAAATGACCTACGAAAATTGGGTTGCCTCCCAACAAGCGCTAAGTTTAACGTCTTCAGCCAGACGCAGTGCATCCTTAATTATCCCGATAAATAGGATCTATCAAATCAAGGAATTCAATCAACTGTCCATCTGCAATACACTCTATGTAAGGTTTCAATCTTTGACCATTGACGTTCAGGATACGACCATCATTGATATCTTGAATTTCTACCGCACCATGAGGAAAAATCTTTCTAACTAAAAAGGGACCATCCCACCTAAAGCGAAGTTTACCAGGGAAGAGACGCAATTTAGAATTGAATAGCCAAACCTTTTGATTAGGCTCGAAAGACTTACGGTTAATGGATTTGTCATGAAAAGCCTTAGTCCTTGCCTTGTATATTTTGGCATTTTCATATGCCTCATTGCGTAACTCTTCAAGCTCGTTGAGTTGAAGTTTTCGGTTAGAACCAGCTACTGCCATATCAAAGTTAAACTTTTTAATGGCCCAAAAAGCTCTATGCTCAAGTTCTACCGGTAGGTGGCAAGCTTTTCCAAAAATCAGTCGATAAGGAGACATGCCAATAGGAGTCTTATAGGCAGTACGATAAGCCCAGAGAGAATCGTTTAACCTTTGAGACCAATCTTTTCTATCAGGGCGTATTGTTTTTTATAAGATATGTTTTATCTCCCTATTGGAAACTTCGACTTGCCCGCTTGTTTGGGGATGGTACGGGGTGGCAACTTTGTGGGTGATTGAATACTTGCAACCAAAACTTCAAAAAACCGGTTGCAGAAATGTGATCCCCCATCACTAATGATAGCTCGGGGTGTGCCAAAGCGACTAAATATGTTTGTTTGTAAGAACTTAACCACAACCTTATGATCATTAGTCCTAGTGGAAACAGCTTCTACCCACTTTGAGACATAATCTACCCCGACAAGAATGTACTCAAAACCAAAAGAACGCGGAAAGGGACCCATGAAGTCAATACCCTAGACATCAAAAATTTCTATAATTAAAATGGGGTTGAGTGGCATCATATCTCTACGGGTGATTGTACCCATTCGCTGGCATCGCTCACAAGTCTGACAAAAATTGTGAGCATCTTTGAACAAGGAGGGCCAATAGAATCCACTTTGTAAGATTTTAGCTGCAGTTTTTCTACCCCCGAAATGTCCTCCGCAGGCTTGGGTATGACAAAAATCAAGAATACTCTGAAATTCACATTCAGGCACACATCGACGGATTACTTGATCTGGGCAGTACTTAAATAGATCGGGGTCATCCCAAAAGTAGAACTTAACTTGCGAAAAGAATCGATCCTTGTCCTGTTTGGACCAATGATCGGGAATTTATCCTATGGCAAGATAGTTCACTATGTTGGCAAATCATAGTGTTCTTACTTGTTGTACCTCAAACAATTGTTCATCTAAAAAGGAATCATGAAGTGGTTAAATATTATGAAGAGGCTCAAGAAGGATTCTAGACAAATGGTCTGCTACAACATTTGTGGTACCTTTCTTATCACGAATTTCTAGATTAAATTTCTGTAACAACAGGATCCATCGAATTAGGCGAGGCTTGGTGTCCTTCTTTGAAAGGAGGTACCGAAGAGCAGAATGATCAGTGAATACAATAATCTTGGATCCTAAGAGATAGGATCGAAACTTGTCCAAGGCAAACACTACAGCTAGTAATTCTTTCTCGGTAGTGGTGTAATTCAATTGTGCATCCGAGAGTGTCTTACTAGCATAGTAGATTACATGAGGTAACTTATCTAGCCGTTGCCCTAAAACCGCCCCAATGGCATAGTCAGAAGCATCACACATGAGTTCAAATGGAAGGGTCCAATTGGGAGGTTGTATGACAGGTGCTGTAGACAACTTAGATCGGAGTTTCTCAAAGGCCTCTTTACATGCTTCATCAAAGACAAAGGGTGGATCCTTGGCAAGGAGAATGCGCAAGGGTCTAGAGATTTTGCTGAAGTCTTTAATGAAACGACGGTAAAAACCAGCATGGCCAAGAAAAGAACGGATTTGTTTCACAGATTTGGATGGAGGAAGATTAGAAATAAGATCAACTTTTGCTTTATCTACCTCAATACCCCTTTTGGACACAATGTGTCCCAAGACTATACCCTCTTGAACCATGAAATGGCTCTTTTTCCAACTCAGCACTAGATTGGTCTCCTTACATCTTTTCAGAACCAGGGCTAAATTACTGAGACAATCATCAAATGAGGGGCCAAAAACTGAAAAATCATCCATGAATACTTCCAAAAAATTTTCTACCATGTCAGAAAAAATTGCCATCATGCATCGTTGAAATGTTGCGGGTGCATTGCAGAGTCCAAATGGCATTCTTCTATACACAAATGTCCCAAATGGACATGTAAAAGTGGTTTTCTCTTGATCATCGGGATACACGGCCACTTGTTTATATCCAGAATAACCATCTAAGAAACAGTAGAAATCCTGACCGGCTAACCTTTCCAATATTTGGTCAATAAAGGGTAAAGAAAAATGGTCCTTCCTAGTCATGGAGTTTAACTTCCTATAGTCAATGCAAACACGCCAGCTAGTGGTAGTGCGTGTTGAAAGAGTAGATGCCCTACAAGCCAATCGCAATATGTATTGCGAAGGGTTTTTCTTTTGATTTGTCCAAATCATGTACATGACATTTAAATATGAATAAAGGCATTATATTTTATCATATGCTGTTGATTATATTTATGATAAACTCCTTAGATTAGGGCAATGGTTTTAAGACTATGATGAGATCATACTAGTGAGACTTAAAATCCTAAAATCCTAATCTTAAATATTCCCAGTCATTGGTACATTGAGTCGGGGATCAATGATTACCGGAAAGACTGGCATGTCTTATGTATGCTCGATGCAAAGGATGATTGATCTCACAATCATTTGTGTGGAGACACTAATACAAAGATATGGGTGCTCATTAGAAGAATGAGTTCACTGAATTGACCTACAAAGAGAAATCTTATGAAGTCTTACTTACATGTCAAAAGATGATTCTCTTAGTGGGAGTTGTGCAACTGATCCTTTGACCTGAGATCACCATGGTATCTTGTGCACATGAACCTATGTTTTGGTTTACACTCATTCATGACAATAAGTTATGTACGAGGTCTTCTGGATATGGTGGATTGTGTACGAAGATTATGAGTAGGTCAACAAGGAATTAATCACTTCTAGTAAGAGAAGATAGCATCCTATTTATTCTAATCATATGATAATTCAGAAAGCCTTTGATCAAAGCAGAATGAAAATTAGAAAGAGTTTCTAATGTTTCATTATTTGAATTATCATTAAAAGATTGAGAAAAATATGGATATGAAATTGAGTTTGACATATATTCATACTCATATACATATTTGGGATGCAGTTTGATTAAAGGATTGAATTGCATGGTAACTTGCCACTGAAGGGTATTTTTGGTATTTCCACCAAATTCCATATTTTTCGGGTAGACATGACAGTTGCTAGACGTCAATATTGTCTTATAGGTTTGATCGAACTAAAGAGTTTATTTCGATCATCAATTAGAAAGGACTCTAGTTGTTAAGTTCGGGTTCGCGCAGTTTGGACTTAAATCGATTAGAAGAGTTCTAATCAAGTTGGGTCAACTCGCACTCACACCTATTGCTGGCTAAGTATGGAACCCAATGGGTCACACACAAGAAAACTTATCAAGGGTCTAATTAGATTAGATCATGTTTGCAAGATAAACATCCTAGCAGGTGTTGCAAACCTTAGCTCCTGATTCGAACTGGATTCGAATCTGATTCGAATTGGATTCGAATCTGATTCTTAATTAATCTAATTTGATTAGATCATATTCTAATATGGGTTAGCCAAGAGTTGGCACCTAAATTGGCTTGATTTGAGTCTAATTGAATTAGATTTGATAAAATATTTAATTTTGACCGTTGGATCAACATTTGGATGAAGAGAAGGATCAAATGGATGGCGCCATGGATTAGAGCCATTGGATCTTCATCATGGGATGATGGGAGATCATGATCTCGTCATGGACTTGTGATATTGACTTAGTCAACATCAGATGGCGTGAGAAAGAAGGGAATACGGTGAATTTAGAATGGCGCCTCATGAAGAAGTGCCACTTGGATTGGATAAAGATGACACGTCATCATATCCTAACTACTTTCCCTTCAACCGCATCATTCTCTCTCTCCTTCTTTCTTATGGCGCCACCAATAAGGGCCTTTGGATCATCATCTAGCCTTGATCAATGGTTGAGAATGCTCCCTATTTTTCATGCGTGAGAAGAAATGAAGAGAGGCATGAGTACGGTGGATTTCATGAAGAGATGCTTAGGGAATGGATAAGGATGAAGCGCCATATCATAAGCACTTCATCTTATCCTAACTACTTCTGATATGCCCTCTCATCAAATGACACATCCCTTGATCTCACGCCCCTCTTCATGCATGAATGGATGGCTACAATGCATCCGTACGCCATCTATAAATAGGGAATGCTCCCGGTGTTTTCAAATCATCGGAAATCAATCCAACTCTCTCTCTCTCTCATATCCCTTCTTTCTTACATTAGTTTCTTTCTTTCTAACATTGCTTCTAGTGTATCCTAAGCCAAGACAAAGTGGTCTTCATTAGGACAAAAGGATTAGAAGTGATTTTAGAAGGCTAAAGAAAAATAGAAAGGAAGGAAAGCAAGCCGTTAGAGTTCTTTAGAAGAATTCTGCATTAAGGATCAAAAGTCTTTGGAGCTAAAGTCTTGATCAAGTTTTCGTGTGGATCACCATTGGAGGGCGGACACTTGGACGCCTCGTAGAGATTGTACACTTTGGATTAGCGTTTGAGGTATTCTACTAATTCTGCATTTATTTTATATTATTTGATTGTAATCATTAAGGTGATCTAGGCTTAAAAGGGTTTCATGCATAGGAACTTTATTAAGAAAATTT
Organism: Phoenix dactylifera; assembly: GCF_051530095.1. Taxonomy (NCBI): domain Eukaryota; kingdom Viridiplantae; phylum Streptophyta; class Magnoliopsida; order Arecales; family Arecaceae; genus Phoenix; species Phoenix dactylifera. Next base: position 5,565,150 of record NC_143204.1, on the reverse strand, counting down.
TAAAATCCCTAGCTTCCGCTGCCCATTATGACATGCTAGAACCCTACAGTGGTATCAGAGCTATCCTTAATTGGTTCAATCAAATAATAATGCATGATGTATGATTATTAATTTACTATGAGATAGTAATGTCATATGCTTAATGAAATGCTGAAATATATAATTCATATATGATATGATATGTAATAAAATGTCATGATATGAAATTTTCCATATGAAAATATGTTGAAGCATGTTAATTAGTTGCTTATAATTTATACATGCTATGAGATAGCTATGATGCATGATAGCTTATTTTAGATATGTTAAATATATGTTACAATTAAAGAATGTGCTAGAGACTAGTAAGCCCTCAATAAAAATTATATTAAGTCATAGTGTTAAAAAAATTTGAGCTAACCCATTCTAGAACAATTAATCTAATTGGTGTCTAAGGAAAGCACTAAAGGTGGTTACTTAATTAGGACCTTACTCTTTGAGTAAGGGGAGCCTCCCACCTGCTTACCTGGCCAATTGTTTGATTGTCTATTATGGATAAGCTTAATATTGATATAATACTATTGATAGCCTTCCTTCATGCCTCGATATTATTATGTCAAGATCCATGCTAGTTTGTTGTGCTAACACAAAACTTGCAATGGGGACGGATGTTATACTATCTTGGTGCATTAAGATGCTTATGGCATATTTTAATATATTGCCTTGTTGTGCAACCACAAGGGCAATATTATTCGAATATGACTATATAGAAATGAAGGGTTTGACTTAACTAAAATATTATTGTTTGTTGTGCTAACACAAGGCCATAAGTATTTTAAGAGGACAAGATAAAGTTGAGAATTGCATGAGATGCAATCGGAAAGAATTTCCTACCTTTGAACTCATAAAGGTTTGTTGTGTAACCACAAGGCTTTTTATGATGAATTAGGATCTCAACCCTACTAAGAAAAATTATATTTTCACGTTTATCATAGGAGAGGGCTATGATATTCGATAAAAATAGTAGGAGACAAATTAGATTAAAGTCCTTATCTAGTTGCAAACATGTCATCATGATTGGTCTGCTTATATTAGTTATGTTCTTGCATATGTAGAATTATTAAATGGCTTCTTCACTTTCACTAAGAGGCATCTTAGATGCCAACAAGTTGACCGGACCAAACTATGTGGACTGGTTGAGGAATTTGAAGATAGTACTCACTCAGGAGAAAATTTCCTATATACTTGAAACCCCTGATCTTGGAGATCTAGGGGATGATGCTACAGAAGAGGAGGTTGCCACACATAAGATGTGGAAAAATGACAGTTTGACTGTCAAATGTATCATACTTGCCTCTATGAGCAATGAATTACAGAGGCAACATGAAGGCATGGACACTCAATCCATACTTCTCAATTTAAAAGAGTTGTATGGAGAACAAAGCAGGACTGCTAGGTATGAGATATCTAAGCAGTTGTTCCGTGCTAGAATGAATGAAGGAACTCCAGTGCAAAACCATGTTCTTATGGTTATAGACTTAATCACTAGATTAAGTCAATTAGGTTTTGCTATGGATAGTGAGCTCAGTCAGGATTTGATCCTGCAATCACTGCCTGATTCATTCTCTCAGTTTGTTGTGAACTTTCACATGAACAAGCTGAACACCTCCCTGCCCGAGCTGTTAAATATGCTCAAAACAGCTGAAGGCCATATTAAGAAGGATAAAGGTCCACTCCTTCTTATAGATGGCACTTCTAAAAGGAAATCGGGAAATAAGGGTTCTAAGAAACGATTGAACCCCAAGAGTAGCATCAAAAAGAAAAAAGGAAAGAAAAACTCCGGATCAAGTACCTGTTTTCATTGCGGCAAAGCTGGCCACTGGAAAAGGAATTGCAAGAGTTTTTGAGAATGATAGTGTTATTTTGATGATTAACAAGCATTTAACAAGAGTATGTTATAAGTTAAATCGATACTTCATTTATAAGTTCATTACTCTCAGTATATTTGTATAAATTGATATAGATACATTTCATTGTTTATATGAATGAATCTAACCTTGAGATGCAGCAAAGTGTGGATTGAGTCGACCCAAAGGATGATTAGGTCGACCCCGGCACATCAAAAAATCATTTGGCACACTTCTGCAAAAATGGCACAGATGAACAGTGAGTTGGGTCGACCCAAGGAAAGCATGAGTCGACCCAAACATCAAGATCCTCAAACAACTCAGAAAATGGTTCTCTGGATTTACTGAGAGGGTCGACCCAAGTAAACCTTGAGTCGACCCAAAGAAAGGTTGAGTCGACCCAAGTGAAGAAAGGCTGAAATTCAAGATTCTGAATTTTCTGAAAGTTGGGTCGACCCAAGAAAAGTTTGAGCTGACCCAAGGTTGAGTCGACCCAAGAAAAGTTTGAGCTGACCCAAGGTTGGGTCGACCCAAAGAAAGGTTGGGTCGACCCAAGGAAAGGAAGGCTGAATTTCAAGTTTCTGTGTTTTCTGAGAGGGTCGACCCAAGGAATGTTTGAGTCGACCCAAGTGAAGGTTGGGTCGACCCAAGGACAGGTTGAGCCGACCCAAACACGGGCTGAACATAACGGCTAGTTGTGCAGAAATGCTTTTTGGACTCCCAACGGCTATAAACGGCTAGTTTCTTCAATCCAACGGTCAGAAAGGACTATTTGGAGGTTGGAGAAGTATTTAAGAGGAAGTATTCATCAGAGGAAGCAAGCTTTTGGAAAAATACATCAAGTGCATTCAAGAGAGAACCCTAGCAAGGCAAGCTTCATCCAAGTGCTTCATTCAAGAATCAAAGAAAGGGATTGAGCATATTCAAAGAGGCATCAAGAGCTCCATCCTCCCTTGAAGAGTGAAGCATCCTTGACAAAGAAGAGCAAAGCCACTTCAAAGCGATAAATACTTTCTAACTCTTCTTTGTAGCTTATATTGTTTCATATGCTCATTTAGGAGTTTGAATCTTTTCTTTTCATTTGTTAAACACTTTGTAAAAGTTGGTTGGTTAGCCCGCAAAACCAACGGAATAGGTTGATTGGTGAACCCGGAAAACCAATTGTAAAGGTTCGTTGGTGAGCCCGTAAAACCAACAAAGGTTCGTTGGTGAGCCCGTAAAACCAACATAGGTTGATTGGTGAACCCGTAAAACCAATTGTATAGGTTCGTTGGTGATCCCGTAAAACCAACATAGGTTTTTGGTGAATCCGGAAAACCAAAGTGTAAAGGTTTTTGGATTGTGAGCCCGGAAAACAATCCAACTGTAATCCGCGGGATTATAGTGAATTCCCAAGGGGACGCTTGGGGAGTGGACGTAGGTGCTAAGGAGAGCACCGAACCACTATATATTGTTGTGTTTGTGTTATGCTTGTGCTTACGTTTATTCTTGCATCATCTTCTATCTTTGCACTAGTTTAAATCATTCAAATAGTTTAAGAAAGCATCCACCGCACTTAATTAAGAAAACGTTTAAAGCACCAAAATTTAGAAGAAACCAATTCACCCCCCCCTCTTGGCTTGTCACCTTGGGCAACAAGTGGTATCAGAGCTAGGTGCTCTAATAGTACTTATTGATCTCACAATCAAGAGTTAAAGATCATGACAACCCAAGTGGGATGTTCTATGAGTGAGGGACAATTAATTGATAGACCTCCACTATTTGATGGTATAAACTACATATATTGGAAAGCACGCATGCGCATTTTCATTCAAGCACATGACTACGATTTATGGAGTATCATAGTCAATGGGCTACACACAAGTACTAATCATGATAAGGAAATGGCTCAACAAAATTCAAAAGCCATGAAGCTGTTATATTGTGCATTAGATGAGAATGAGTTTAATTGCATATCCTCTTGCATAACTGCTAAAGACATATGGAATATGCTAGAGGCTAAATATGAAAGTACTAACATTTTTAGTGAATCTGAAATTAGCTCTGAAGAAGATGAGAGGCAAGCTGAAATTGAGAACCTAAGTCTTGTGGCACACAAGGACGAGGTATGTATTGAAACACAAAGTGTCTCCTCTTTTGAATATGAAGTATATGATAAAATTGAAAATGATTTTACACGTGATAAGTTACATGATGCATTTCTTGATCTAATGAAAGAACATAAGAAACTCATTTGTAAAAATAAGAACCTGACGAATGAAAAGAAAATCCTAGTAAATGAAAAACTGAAATTGTCTAATTATTATGAAACATTAATTAAGAAACATACTAATAAAACTAAAATCTTAATTGAGAAAAATAAAGAACTAAATCAGAAAAACCAACTTCTCACTGAAAGCTATGATAAACTTAAGAAAAATAATGAATTGCTTTCAGAAGATAATAGAAGATTAACTAAAGAAGTTGACAAATTGAAACCTGTTGTTGAAAGATTTACTTTCAGCTCTGAAAAATTAAACCTAATGATAAATAATCAAATAGCTGAATTTGATAAAGTTGGATTGGGATATCAACCTTGGTACACCCAAAAATCTTTCAAGAATATATTTGTTAAAACAGTTTCTAATTATTTTAAAACAGATTCTTATAATGTTGATAAACAGGAACAAAAGCTAAGCAAAATCTCTTCTGTTGTTTCTAAATCTATACATTACAAATTTGATGAACCTAATAGGCAAAAACAGAAAATTGTAAGTTTATCTACTACTAATGTTAAATTTAACAAGAGTATGCAGAAATACATTCCTTATAATCCTAAAATCTGCAAGTCTATGGACAAAATAGCCATTAAGAAAATATGGGTTCCAAAAGGAACAATAATAGCTAACCTACAAGGACCCAAAAGAGCTTGGGTTCCTAAGTTGAAAATCTGAATATTTTCTGTAGGTGTGTCTAGCACTCAAGGCTCCAACAAAAGATGCTAATTTAGAAATTGGGTGCTCTAGACACGTGTTAAAGAATAGAACTTAAAATATAATTAAGAAGAGTGACCAAAATGAAAGAAATAATGAAATTAGTAATCCTTGCATCCTCTCATATTGAAATTGTAGCTAGTATTAATCATTTCTGTGATATAGGTGATACTTTTGGTATGAAATGAAAATATATCCAAATCACTCCATCTTCCTATATTATGCTTCAGTTATTGATGGATAATTTGCTTAATCAATACTCTTAGAATAACTCTTTGAATTATCTATATGCTTGATTGAGAGTTCTTATCCATGGCATTATCCTTTATTGATCATAAACATAAGAATGTCTACTTGGTATATCTTTTTTTTTAAATATATGTATTAAGAATACCAAGATTAAAGAGTCTAGTTTTGGCATATAAAATCAACTCATACTAGTATGGACTTAATCTCAAAAGACCTTGTCATTGGTTCACTTAGATTAATTTTTGCAAGGTCAAAGTTTGCTATGTATGTCATCTAGAAAAATAAACTAGAATCATTTCTAAATTTGAAAACATTGTTTCCACCTTTTAGCCGTTGGAAATTCTCCATAAGAACTTATTTGGATCTCTAGGATTGTGAACCTAGGAGATAAGCTCTCTAATTTTGTAATTATGGATGATTTCTCAAAGCTAATGTTGGTTTTATTCTTGGCACTTAAATTAAAATATTTTCTGCTTTGGCACAAACTTACAAAAGGTTTCAAATGAAAAAGGTTTGCAAACTGTGAAAATTCATGGCACAGCTTTGAAAACCAATTTGTTGATAAGTTTTGTACAGAAAATAGTATTGAATACAATTGTGCTTGCACCAAGAACACTATTGCATATAGGGGTTATAAAAATATAAAAATAGAACCTTTGTTGTGTAAGGACAATGCTTTGTGATTGCAGTTGATTAATACTATCATCACAGCTTGTCATATTATAAGGTTTCTATTAAATCTATTTTTAAAGAAAACCCCATGTGAACTCATGAAAAACAGAAAATCAAATGTTGCATACCTTCATGTTTTTCAGTTATACATATTATGTTCTCAAGAATGAAATATATGCCAAATCTGATAAAACAAGTATTTCTTTGGATATTACTCTTTAAGCAATGCATATAGAATATTCAATGAAAAGATACTAGTTGTAGAAAGATCAATTTATATTATTCTTATTAAAACTAGATCTTTTATTGAAAATATAGTTTATCACTTTGATTCTATGTAAAAAATCTGAATTTTGATAGAAACAATTGTTTAAGATAATTTGATTAAAACTCAACTTGTATATCTTATTGATAATTATCTTAAGCAAATAGAATCTAAGCTAAATTAATTCTGAAAATTAAAAAAAAAATTTTGACCTTGATGAATCCTTCTATTGCCTCACATGCTTGTCCTTGAACCATTTTACTTAATGAAGTTATCTCTTTAGTTCAAGTGACTTGTGCTTGCTTATATTTAGACAATCTCTTGAGTAAAGTGACTTAATATTCAATTATTGTCATATCTTATGTTGAGTCATCTAGCTAAGAAATATATTGTATGAATGTTTTGTATCTTGAAGAAACTAATGACTTTCCTTCAAGAAAGAAAAAGATTTTATTAATGATACAGGATTTATGAGCAAGAAATTTCAACTTGAAGGACACCTCGATGAAAAATACAATAAACATTCCCTTGCAAACAAAAAAAAAGAGAGATTTTCTTCAGCCAAGGGTATAAAGAATCTAAAAGGTATTTGGCTTGAAGAATGCTAAATGCACTGGTAATCTAAACTCTTCTCTTGTAAGTTAGTTGAGCAAAATCAATAGTTTGAAATTATATGGTAGCATGATTAAACCTTTAATTGCTGATCATCTTGATATCATGCTTCATTCTCATGCTAGTGATGATTGTTTCATGGTGTGATTAAATTGAAGTTTATTTTTTTATATAATGCATAACCATGAAATACACAAGTTTATGCCTCAAATCTCTAATTCAAAATAACTTGTGATAAGCTATGAATCATTGGGCATAATGAAAATGATGTTTGCATGATATTCATTTATATGCAGCATATAAGATTATTTCTTTATTCTGCTCTTTCATGTAAATTACTTGAGAATAACAAAAAGAGAGAGAGATAAAGAAAAGAAAATGGATATTATTCAAGAGAAGTAAAATCTAAGTAAAGGCAAATACTTCAATCTTAAGGAAAAGCAAAACAAGCATAATAAATTCGGCACATTTGTGAGACTAGTGAAAGGGATAAAATCCGTAATTAATTACACTTAACCAGGGAGAGTTTGAAGTGAACATTTTAAAATTTCTATATTGCTCATCATAGGGATGGTGCCAATGGGGAGGCTAGTGGTAGTACCCAGCACTATTTGACCCAACTATTCGGTGTAGGGTATATTAGGGACGGCACAAGAGGGAGGCTAGTGGTAGTACCTCGTGCCCCTTCCAACTCCACCGGATAGGGAGCAAATAGAGTATAGAGCATAAGAAGGTAAAAATGGAAGTATATAAGAAGAATCAAGTCAAATTTTTAATCACTTGAAAACACACTTTAAGGATGAAATCAGTGCAAGATTATATTTAAATAGGAGGAGTTTATTTGAAAAGAATTGATTTTGATCATTGACATGCTTGCTCTTAATATTTTAATGCATAACTTAACACATAATATATTTTGCATATGGCATGATGTCTTGAATTATGGGTTCTCAATATTTTGTAATGCTCCAATCATCTTTAAAATCTGAAAGTTGAATAAACTTGTAAAAAGGAGAAGAGAAGGATATCTCTATTTAGGCAAAATGAATTGATTTTGTTTTATCCTTCAACTTGCCTAACTTTGGTATATAATTCATACCAAAACTCAACATAAATACAAATATTCTGAATATGCTCTTATATGTTTGAAATATGTGTTTTCAATCTTAATAGTTTAAGATGAGCAACAAATGAGAAGATACATATCTCAAATTACAACCTTGAAAGTCTCCTTGAGAATCTTTATAAAATTCAGAATCTGATTTTGTATAAAAGCTTAAACTCAATATGAATTTCTAGATAAAACTACAGCTTAAGAAAAATAGAATAATTCTGATGCGTTGATTGCTTGCCCCGATACGCATCTGAAACATATCATTTCTTATCTTCAAAGTGTACTAATATTGGTCTGAATGATGTGTCTTTCGATGATCTTGATTGCAAACAAATATTTTTTTTTTTTTTGATATTGAAAAGATTTATTGTGCTTCATATATACATTGCTGAAAAACCTTGATTAAGAAATTGAGTTCTATAAATATATATACTTCAATGATCATCTATATGTTTTTTCTCTCCTACAGTATTAAAGACTTCCATCAAAATATATATGTATATATATATTATTAAAAGAGTGAATGATCTTAAGTCTAGAAATATTTCAGCTCACTCAAACGATTCTTAAAAGAAAGAAAATGTAAATGCTTTTGAAAGAATTTGAGCTTTAAATGAATCATTTTCTGATTAATATTTCAGTACATTTTCTCAAAGATTAAGAGAAAGAAAATTTCAGAGGGAGAGATCATATAGAACTTAATCGTATAAATTCGCATCTAAAGATGAGACAAAGAATACTAAATGTAAAGTGGTATTAAACTTTGTGCTTCATTGAATATCTTTTGAAAGTTGGATTTCCATCTGTATTCATCGGTAAATCATTTATTTCTGAAAATTAATTGACAAGGATTCCGTCTGTCTTAGTATCGAAAATTTATCTTGCAATCTACTTATGAGTTCTTATTGGCTTGCACCTTAGTGTTTCAATCCTGAGCCAATTCATTTTAATTGATTTTGATGTTATGATCTTTAAAGGAGTAAAAGAAAGTCCTTAAGAGAGCTCTAAAAGAACTTTCAAAGCCTTGAATTTTATGTATCCTACACTGCATAGATTCATGTTTTGGTATCTATGCCCCAATACTTTTTTATCATGAAAGAACTTTAAAGTCATTAAGAATTAAGGATTCAACATAATCTTATGTTTTTCAAGTATATAAGGTTTGATCTTTATTTGATCTTATACTATACTCTGAAAACTAATTAGATTGCTCTCATTTTGCTATATACTTAATATATTAAAAAAAAATGTTGGATTTTCATCCGTGCCTTTTCTTGAATATTATTCTTGATACTCCTTGAAATAACTTGAAAAAGATTCCATCTACACTTGATTTCAAAACTATCTTTGGAATCTACATTTAGAGATCACTTCTGGCTTACATTCTAAATATCTCATTCCTAAAGCCAAACACATAGAAATAAGATATCATTTTAGAGATCATATGCAAAATGGAAACATATGAGCATATATGCACTGAAAAACAATTAGCCGACATATTCACAAAATCCTTGAGTGAAGATAGATTCTGCACGCTAAGGAGGAAATTAGGCATATGTGATCCGTTTTATTGAAGAGATATAAAAGGAAGCAAGCAGTCTCATGATACATTCTTTCCATTTCTAAAAACCTATGAAACATGAGTCAAACTTGTAATCTATAGATTCCTTACTCATGTATCATTGTCCCAGAAAGAATTTATAAGGATTGAAAGCAAAAAAAAAAAAAAAAAAAAAATTTTAGAAGCAAAAAGGAAGAGAAAAGAAAAATTCTGCACTTGGGTCGACCCAACCCAGAATAGGGTCGACCCAACGTTGAGTCGACCCAAGAAAATTCTTGAGTCGACCCAACGTCGGGACCCCACTGTTAAAAGGGGGACCCGTGAGCTATCTAGGGCACTGTTTACCCTTTGTCCTCTTCCGAAAACCCTATTTCCCACTCTCAAATCTTCTCCAATCATCTCCAAACAGAAGATTACTTCAAGATCTTGGAGAAATGGGACCCGAGAGAGCCGTAGCCAAGCGATCCGAGAAAGTCTCACGATCTTGTTTAGAGACTAGGATATGTATCTAGTTCTCATATGTATTTGGTGGTTACCGTGCATCTTTAAATCTTGATTGAGGAACATTGTACTTATCTTTATTTTGGGCATTAATGTATGAAAATGTTCCTATTTTGATCAATGAAGTTTGAAGTTTGTTATTTTTTTTGCATCTTTTCCCATGTATCTTTTTGATGATAACAAAAAGGGGGAGAAGTAAGGAAAGAGTATTAGGGGAGAAGTAAAGATATCTTTAGGGGAGAAGTAAAGATATCTTTAGAGTAAATAGAATAACAAAAAGGGGGAGAAGTAAAGAAAGAGTAATAAGAGGAGAAGTAAAGAAAGAAAGAGAAATAATTTGTAAAATAAATTGAAAATCATATAGGAAAGCATATACATCCAAGGGGGAGCAATTTGCAACAATGAAAATGATCAACTCAAAAATTTATATCAAATTTCAGAATTTGGCACACATAATTTCAGAATTTGGCACGCACCTTTCACACCTCGATACATAATCTGAAACTCATGTTTTATCTCAAATTTTTGGAGTTTCATCTTTAATGAATTATAAATGAAAGGGGGAGTAACTCAAAAAGTCAAATTGGCAACATTTAAATGATATAGGGGGAGACTTCACTCTTATATATGAAAAGCTGAAATTCAGCAAGTTAAGCCCTTTTCAAAAACTGATTTTAAGATAAGTATCAATAGGCTCATACTCTTTATTTTGTAATCATCAAAAAGGGGGAGATTGAGAATGATAGTGTTATTTTGATGATTAACAAGCATTTAACAAGAGTATGTTATAAGTTAAATCGATACTTCATTTATAAGTTCATTACTCTCAGTATATTTGTATAAATTGATATAGATACATTTCATTGTTTATATGAATGAATCTAACCTTGAGATGCAGCAAAGTGTGGATTGAGTCGACCCAAAGGATGATTAGGTCGACCCCGGCACATCAAGAAATCATTTGGCACACTTCTGCAAAAATGGCACAGATGAACAGTGAGTTGGGTCGACCCAAGGAAAGCATGAGTCGACCCAAACATCAGGATCCTCAAACAACTCAGAAAATGGTTCTCTGGATTTACTGAGAGGGTCGACCCAAGAAGAAGTTGAGTCGACCCAAGTGAACCTTGAGTCGACCCAAAGAAAGGTTGAGTCGACCCAAGTGAAGAAAGGCTGAAATTCAAGATTCTGAATTTTCTGAAAGTTGGGTCGACCCAAGAAAAGTTTGAGCTGACCCAAGGTTGAGTCGACCCAAGAAAAGTTTGAGCTGACCCAAGGTTGGGTCGACCCAAAGAAAGGTTGGGTCGACCCAAGGAAAGGAAGGCTGAATTTCAAGTTTCTGTGTTTTCTGAGAGGGTCGACCCAAGGAATGTTTGAGTCGACCCAAGTGAAGGTTGGGTCGACCCAAGGACAGGTTGAGCCGACCCAAACACGGGCTGAACATAACGGCTAGTTGTGCAGAAATGCTTTTTGGACTCCCAACGGCTATAAACGGCTAGTTTCTTCAATTCAACGGTCAGAAAGGACTATTTGGAGGTTGGAGAAGTATTTAAGAGGAAGTATTCATCAGAGGAAGCAAGCTTTTGGAAAAATACATCAAGTGCATTCAAGAGAGAACCCTAGCAAGGCAAGCTTCATCCAAGTGCTTCATTCAAGAATCAAAGAAAGGGATTGAGCATATTCAAAGAGGCATCAAGAGCTCCATCCTCCCTTGAAGAGTGAAGCATCCTTGACAAAGAAGAGCAAAGCCACTTCAAAGCGATAAATACTTTCTAACTCTTCTTTGTAGCTTATATTGTTTCATATGCTCATTTAGGAGTTTGAATCTTTTCTTTTCATTTGTTAAACACTTTGTAAAGGTTGGTTGGTTAGCCCGCAAAACCAACGGAATAGGTTGATTGGTGAACCCGGAAAACCAATTGTAAAGGTTCGTTGGTGAGCCCGTAAAACCAACAAAGGTTCGTTGGTGAGCCCGTAAAACCAACATAGGTTGATTGGTGAACCCGTAAAACCAATTGTATAGGTTCGTTGGTGATCCCGTAAAACCAACATAGGTTTTTGGTGAACCCGGAAAACCAAAGTGTAAAGGTTTTTGGATTGTGAGCCCGGAAAACAATCCAACTGTAATCCGCGGAATTATAGTGAATTCCCAAGGGGACGCTTGGGGAGTGGACGTAGGTGCTAAGGAGAGCACCGAACCACTATATATTGTTGTGTTTGTGTTATGCTTGTGCTTACGTTTATTCTTGCATCATCTTCTATCTTTGCACTAGTTTAAATCATTCAAATAGTTTAAGAAAGCATCCACCGCACTTAATTAAGAAAACGTTTAAAGCACCAAAATTTAGAAGAAACCAATTCACCCCCCCCCCCTCTTGGCTTGTCACCTTGGGCAACAGTTTTCTTGCAAGTATGAAGACCGATGCAAGAGTTGCATCAAAAGGTATGTTTATGTTACATGCCAACTTGTCATTAAGTTCTTCAAATTCAAATTCATGGGTATTGGATACCGGCTGTGGTTTTCACATTTGCAAATCTTTGCATGGACTACAGAAAATTAAAATTTTGAAGAAAGGTGACTTCGAGCTGTATGGCGCTGGAGGAGAGTCCATCCAGGCTGAAGCTGTTGGAACCTACAACTTGGAGTTACCTTCGGAAGAGCTCCTACAATTAGAAGATTGTTATTATATGCCCAAAATTATTAGAAATGTAATTTCCATTCCTTTGTTGTTAAAGAAAGGATTTGAAATTAATGGAAAGGGCAATGGTTGCTCTATTTATTTTTCTAATAAGCATCTTTGCAATGGCATTATGGAAAATGGTCTTCTTGTTTTATTACTTAATGACAATGTCTTTCATATTAATAAAAGTAATAAAAGAAAGAGAGAGGAAGTAAATAACACCCTTCTTTGGCATTGCCGACTTGGTCACATAAGTGAATCAAGAATCAACAAGTTATACAAAGAAGAGTTCTTTGATCCTTATGATTATGAATCATTAGGAACTTGTGAATCTTGTCTTATGGGTAAAATGACTAAGTCTCCATTCACTGGACATAGAGAAAGGGCAAGTGAGTTATTAGGACTTATACACACAGATGTATGTGGTCCTATGACAACTCCAGCTAGAGATGGATACTCTTACTTCATCACATTCACTGATGATTTATCAAGGTTCGGATATGTGTATTTTATGAAACATAAATCCGAAGCTTTCGATAAGTTTAAAGAGTATCAAAGTATGGTTGAAAAACAAACTGAAAAGTGTATTAAAATCCTTCGATCTGATCGAGGAGGTGAATACCTTTCTAGTGAATTTTTAAATCATCTTAAAGAAAAGGGCATTCTCTCTGAATGGACACCTCCGTATACGCCACAATTAAATGGTGTAGCTGAACGGAGGAATCGTACTTTATTAGATATGGTACGGTCCATGATGTGCTTTACTGATCTTCCTATTTCCTTCTGGGGTTTTGCCCTAGAGACTGCTGCACTAATATTAAACAGGATACCTTCTAAGTCTGTACCTAGCACTCCATATGAGATATGGAGAGGAAAGAAGCCTAATCTTAAGTATCTTAAGATATGGGGTTGTCAAGCTCATGTCAAAAGAAATTTTGGACACAAGCTAAGTGCTAGATCAGATAAATATATTTTTGTAGGTTATCCTAAAGATAGTATAGGATACATCTTCTTTCATCCTACCGAACAAAAAGTTTTTGTAGGTAGGCATGCCATTTTCTTAGAAAAAGAGTTTATCTTAGAAAAGGGCAAGGATAGAAAAATAGAACTTGAAGAAGTTCAAGACCTACAAATAGAAACACAAGAAATTTTTCAACCAGATGTACCCATTGATGAGGTACAACCACAACACACATCTCCTCTCCGAAGGTCCGATAGAGTGCGAAGAGCACCTGAGAGATATGGGTTCATCATTGAAAATGATGAAGCCCACATTGTTCAGAATAATGATCCTCTGACCTATTCGGAAGCTGTCATATGAGTAATGACTCTGACAAATGGCTAGAAGCCATGAAATCCGAAATAGATTATATGTATACCAACCAAGTATGGACTTTGGTTGATGCACCAGAGGGTGTAAACCCTATAGGTTGCAAATGGGTCTATAAGAAAAAGATTGGAGCAGATGGCCAAGTAGAAACCTACAAGGCTAGATTGGTGGCAAAAGGTTTCAGGCAAAAGCAAGGAATTGACTATGATGAAACTTTTTCGCCAGTAGCTATGCTCAAATCTATTCGGATTTTGCTTGCAATAGCTGCATACTATGATTATGAAATCTGGCAGATGGATGTCAAAACCGCCTTCCTTAATGGTTATCTTGAGGAAGAAGTTTACATGACACAGCCAGAAGGATTTGTCTCAAGTAAGAGAGCAAATCAAGTATGCAAGCTTAAGAGATCCATTTATGGATTAAAGCAAGCATCAAGGAGTTGGAACATCCGTTTTGATACAACAGTCAAAAAGTTTGGTTTTATCAAAAATGTGGATGAACCATGTGTGTACAAGAAGACTAGTGGGAGTGCCATTGTCTTCTTAATATTATATGTAGATGACATACTGATCATTGGAAATGATATTCCAATGTTACAATCGGTCAAGACTTGGCTGTCAAAAAGCTTTTCCATGAAAGACTTGGGAGAAGCATCCTATATACTTGGTATAAAGATCCATAGGGATAGATCTAAAAGGATGCTAGGCTTGTCCCAGTCTAGGTACATAGATAATGTGCTGAAAAGATTCAGCATGGAAGAAAGTAAAAGAGGTTATTTGCCTATGAGTCATGGCATACGTCTCTCTAAGAAGATGTCTCCTAAGACATCTGAAGAGAGGAATAGAATGAATTCTATTCCCTATGCTTCGGCAATAGGATCGATTATGTATGCTATGCTATGTACTAGGCCTGATGTTGCTTATGCCTTAGGCATAACAAGTAGATTTCAGGCTGATCCAGGAGAGGATCATTGGATAGCTGTGAAAAATATTCTTAAGTACTTGAGAAAGACTAAAGATATTTTTCTAGTTTATGGAGGATCTGAGTTGAAACTAGAAGGATTTTCTGATTCTAGTTTTCAATCAGATCCAGATGATAGCAAGTCCACTTCAGGATATGTCTTTACCCTAAATGGTGGTGCAGTGAGCTGGAAGAGTTCCAAACAGCAAACTGTAGCTGAATCAACTACTGAGGCAGAATACATTGCTGTAAGTGAAGCCGCTAAGGAAGCTGTCTGGATGAAGAAGTTCATCTCTGAGTCAGGAGTAGTTCCCGAGATTGCTGGACCAGTCCCAGTTTATTGTGATAACACTGGAGCTGTTGCTCAAGCGAAGGAACCAAGGTCTCATCACAAATCCAAGCACATTCTAAGACGCTTCCATCTTGTTCGAGAGATTGTCGAGAGACAAGACATAGTCATTGAACGAGTAGACACCAAGAACAACCTAGCAGACCCGTTCACTAAAGCTCTACCACAACAGCAGTTCGATCGCCACCTCGATTGTATGGGGATAAAATATAAGAGCGATTGGCTTTAGTGCAAGTGGGAGATTGAAAGAGTAGATGCCCTACAAGCCAATCGCAATATGTATTGCGAAGAGTTTTTTTTTTGATTTGTCCAAATCATGTACATGACATTTAAATATGAATAAAGGCATTATATTTTATCATATGCTGTTGATTATATTTATGATAAACTCCTTAGATTAGGGCAATGGTTTTAAGACTATGATGAGATCATACTAGTGAGACTTAAAATCCTAAAATCCTAATCTTAAATATTCCCAGTCATTGGTACATTGAGTCGGGGATCAATGATTACCGGAAAGACTGGCATGTCTTATGTATGCTCGATGCAAAGGATGATTGATCTCACAATCATTTGTGTGGAGACACTAATACAAAGATATGGGTGCTCATTAGAAGAATGAGTTCACTGAATTGACCTACAAAGAGAAATCTTATGAAGTCTTACTTACATGTCAAAAGATGATTCTCTTAGTGGGAGTTGTGCAACTGATCCTTTGACCTGAGATCACCATGGTATCTTGTGCACATGAACCTATGTTTTGGTTTACACTCATTCATGACAATAAGTTATGTACGAGGTCTTCTGGATATGGTGGATTGTGTACAAAGATTATGAGTAGGTCAACAAGGAATTAATCACTTCTAGTAAGAGAAGATAGCATCCTATTTATTCTAATCATATGATAATTCAGGAAGCCTTTGATCAAAGCAGAATGAAAATTAGAAAGAGTTTCTAATGTTTCATTATTTGAATTATCATTAAAAGATTGAGAAAAATATGAATATGAAATTGAGTTTGACATATATTCATACTCATATACATATTTGGGATGCAGTTTGATTAAAGGATTGAATTGCATGGTAACTTGCCACTGAAGGGTATTTTTGGTATTTCCACCAAATTCCATATTTTTCGGGTAGACATGACACGTTGCTAGACGTCAATCTTGTCTTATAGGTTTGATCGAACTAAAGAGTTTATTTCGATCATCAATTAGAAAGGACTCTAATTGTTAAGTTCGGGTTCGCGCAGTTTGGACTTAAATCGATTAGAAGAGTTCTAATCAAGTTGGGTCAACTCACACTCACACCTATTGCTGGCTAAGTATGGAACCCAATGGGTCACACACAAGAAAACTTATCAAGGGTCTAATTGGATTAGATCATGTTTGCAAGATAAACATCCTAGTAGGTGTTGCAAACCTTAGCTCCTGATTCGAACTGGATTCGAATCTGATTCGAATTGGATTCGAATCTGATTCTTAATTGATCTAATTTGATTAGATCATATTCTAATATGGGTTAGCCAAGAGTTGGCACCTAAATTGGCTTGATTTGAGTCTAATTGGATTAGATTTGATAAAACATTTAATTTTGACCGTTGGATCAACATTTGGATGAAGAGAAGGATCAAATGGATGGCGCCATGGATTAGAGCCATTGGATCTTCATCATGGGATGATGGGAGATCATGATCTCGTGATGGACTTGTGATATTGACTTAGTCAACATCAGATGGCGTGAGAAAGAAGGGAATACGGTGAATTTAGAATGGCGCCTCATGAAGAAGTGCCACTTGGATTGGATAAAGATGACACGTCATCATATCCTAACTACTTTCCCTTCAACCGCATCATTCTCTCTCTCCTTCTTTCTTATGGCGCCACCAATAAGGGCCTTTGGATCATCATCTAGCCTTGATCAATGGTTGAGAATGCTCCCTATTTTTCATGCGTGAGAAGAAATGAAGAGAGGCATGAGTACGGTGGATTTCATGAAGAGATGCTTAGGGAATGGATAAGGATGAAGCGCCATATCATAAGCACTTCATCTTATCCTAACTACTTCTGATATGCCCTCTCATCAAATGACACATCCCTTGATCTCACGCTCCTCTTCATGCATGAATGGATGGCTACAATGCATCCGTACGCCATCTATAAATAGGGAATGCTCCCGGTGTTTTCAAATCATCGGAAATCAATCCAACTCTCTCTCTCTCTCATATCCCTTCTTTCTTACATTAGTTTCTTTCTTTCTAACATTGCTTCTAGTGTGTCCTAAGCCAAGACAAGGTGGTCTTCATTAGGACAAAAGGATTAGAAGTGATTTTAGAAGGCTAAAGAAAAATAGAAAGGAAGGAAAGCAAGCCGTTAGAGTTCTTTAGAAGAATTCTGCATTAAGGATCAAAAGTCTTTGGAGCTAAAGTCTTGATCAAGTTTTCGTGTGGATCACCATTGGAGGGCGGACACTTGGACGCCTCGTAGAGATTGTACACTTTGGATTAGCGTTTGAGGTATTCTACTAATTCTGCATTTATTTTATATTATTTGATTGTAATCATTAAGGTGATCTAGGCTTAAAAGGGTTTCATGCATAGGGACTTTATTAAGAAAATTTTAAAATCCCTAGCTTCCGCTGCCCATTATGACATGCTAGAACCCTACACGTGTGGGAATCAACTCTCCTTCTGCATTTTCAACCACAGTAATGCCCGACTTCTTTGGTACTACTTGAGTCGGACTCACCCAGTTGCTATCAGAGATAGGGTAAATGATTCCGGCATCTAGCAACTTTACTACTTCTTTCTTGACTACCTCTTTCATGTTTGGGTTGAGTCTCCTTTGTATTTCACGGGTTGGTTTTGCATCTTCTTTTAGGTGAATGCGATGCATGCAAATGGATGGGTCAATCCCCTTCAGATCAGTTACGGACCATCTAATTGCATGTTTGTGTTCTCCGAGTACACTCAAAAGTTGACTCTCCTGTTTGTCAGACAGATCAGCCGTGATGATTACAGGTAGGGTATCTTCGGGTCCTAGAAAAGCATACTTAAGGGTTACCGGAAGTAGCTTTAGCTCAAGTTTGGGAGGGGACTCGATGGAAGGGCACTGTGGCGTACTAGAAAGGGTAGGAAGAGGTTCATATCGGATACGCCAAGGATGAGAATTTGTTGGAGACGGATTGTCAAGTAGGACATTGACGTCTTCTATGGTCTTGTTTAAATCAAAATTATCAATGTCAAAATGGGCTAAACATGCTTCCAAAGGATCATCTGCCAGAATATAGGAAAGGGCTTCTTCTACAAGATCGTCCATTTTGTCAACTAGGAAGCACTCATCTTCCCTTGCAGGTTGATCAGAGGCATGGAATACATTTAGTTTATCTTTCATGTTTCCAAAAGATATATCCATCACCCCAGTTCTACAGTTAATACTGAAAGTGAATCCTAGGTTCTTCGGTGTTAAGCATGTTGATTTTTTTTTTTTGAAAACCATGGCTGAACCTGATCGGGTTGCCTACGTACTCCTTCATAAGGGGGATCAAGCCATACGTAGTTCTTTTTAAGTTTCAAAAACGCAGTGGAAAAATGAATCAAACAATTTAATTCATGCATGCTTACAAGATCAAATCTAGAAATCAGCACATTAAGAACACATAGGATTATGCCGGAATCGTTTAAACAATTATGCTAAAACTTTCATGCATGATTAACTATCAGATCTGAAACTTAAAAACTCTATTCCAATTAATCTCCAAATATCCATTGAATGGATTCTGGAGATATCTCCGTGAGGAGCCCCAAAAGAGGGTAAAACCTCGGAGAATCGGACCTAGATCTTGACACCATAATAAAAGATTAATGTAGGATTAATACCTTTTATGATGGATGAAGTTTGTGGATCTGATCCTCGACTTCGCAGCCACGCACACGAATGGCCTCTACGAGAAGTCCACGCGAAGTTCTTGAAGAGATCCAATCCTGCGGAAGTGCTAGCTTGCGTAGAATTTCTTGAGGCTGAAATTTGATCTTCCCAACGCTATCAACTTTTGATCCGCCTTCTTGGAAGAACTTGGAGGAAAGGTTTAAAGGGATTGAAGAGGATTTAGATCTGATCTAAAGACTCTTATCAGGGACCCCTAACACTAATGGCGCGATGGATTTAGAGGAGGAAGAAGTCAGCTAGATTGAATGCAGAATTTTTCCATGCATGAACTAGGGTTCCTCTCTTTTCTTTTTCCTTTTTTCTTCTTCTTTTTCTCTCTTTTTCCTTGAATTCGACCACCAGCTGATGGAAGTCCTTTTAATGTCGCTCTCCCACCTAACTTCATGCCAACCATCCCATATTTGTAGAGGATTTTGTGGGGTTTTGAATTTTGAATTCAAAATTCAAGTTCATGTGCCATTACATGATGAAGCTTGATCTAATCTAAACCATTCATCATGTTGCCACTTCCCTCTTTCAATTTCGAAATTCCCATGCCCCCAATCAGATTAGAGGGTCACGTGGTGATTTTGTGGTGATTAAATTCAAAATTCAACCTTAATTAGAAGTGAGATAAAGATAAGGATGACATATGTCATGAAGAGAGAATTTGATCTTATCCAATTTTTTTCATGAATTTATCTCTCCATTTCGACCCATCTAATGATGAAAGAGGTCCCTGATGTTGCCAAGTGTCCCATGGCACCATTAAATAAATTAAATTAATTATTAATCATATTAAAAATCAATTTATGGCGCCTTGCATGGATATGTGACAAGTGGATTTCAAGATCCGAACAGTTTCAGATCAAACCCATTTAATTTAATTAAATCCTAACAATTAGAATGATCCAATTACCATGGGTTGAACCTAATCCAATTAGGTCAATCCCTAATTAAGCACAAATTTAATCTAATTTAATTTGGTCAACCTAAGTCCTCTTAATTCAGACCTAATCCAATCAGGTCAAAAAACCTGATTGAGCCCAGAATTGAATCTAATTCAATTTGGCTCATCCTTAGTCTAATTACTCAATCCAATTGAGTTCATTAGCAATCTAATTACTAATCAATCCTCCGATAATTACTTTAATTATTTCATAAGATAATTTGCCAATCGAATTGACCAAATTACCCCTGAATGATTCTTAATCATTCATCAGCCTTTTTGATCAATCAGGAATCTTCTATGCGTGTGACCTCATAGGTTTGAACCTAAGCCGGTAGTATCGGAACGACTTCCTACACTAATCGATGTGACCATCTAGCAATGGTACCCGACGTCCGGATAGGCCGAATATATGCGAAGCAAATATTCTGGAACCTTGAACTATGGTTACTGTATAATTCAATCGCTTTGACTCCTAATGCCAGGATGACTTAGAGCTCACTGTCAACCCTATAATTAGTACATCCATTATGTGATTAACTTTAGATATCCCATGACTCCTCACTGGGATTACCCTGGCCAAGGTTTTGCTAAATTAATCACAAGACATTATCTCCTGTTTTCAGGAGGGGTCAATTCCATCTCGACTCACAACTGACTATGCAAGTACTTGACTGCACCCAGTGACCTTCCGTCACTGAATTAGAAATTTAGGTAGTCTGGTACCAAAGTACAATAAGTTGCTTGCTAGTCACAAGTTGCGGTCTCAGGTCAGAGGGCCAAACTTATATCCATATCCACTCGAAACATCTCTTGACAGTAGAGCGTTCCGGAATTGGTCATGTTCAGTGAAATATACTCCTACACTTCACCTGTGTGGCATGTCTGTTAGAAAACCCCGATCATGCCGCTGAAATTTCAAAATTTTCAGATGCAGCGGAAGAGGCATGCGCGGGATCAACCGTTCATCGCATGAACGTTGTTCAAAAACCGTTCATAGATAGATAAGGATTAAAAACTTTTTAAAACATTAGAAGATCAGATCTTCACCTTGTGCGGGTAGATGATCACCGCAAACTGATGATCGTGGTTTTGGATGAGGGTTCGCTTGAAGCCGTTCAAGTGCCCGGCCTCTACGGGTATCCACACGAAGCAGAGGACCAATCCAAGTGCTCCAATCTCCCCGGGGTGCTAGCTCCCTTGCAGAGATTACTTTGATGGCTGATCACTTCCCTTTCAATCAACCCTTGAATGCTAGAGGGAGGAGGAAGAAGATGAAAGGATCAAGGAAGAAGATCCAAAAAGCTAGATGCAGCCTTTCCTTTCCTTGCGTTGAATCCCAAACGGAGGAGGAAGAAGGAGACCACCATGGATCTTTTTCCTTCTTGCTTGCGGCTGATCCAAGAGGAGAGGAGAAAGGGGGCGTACGGCCACAAGGGGAGAGCTTCTCATATAAATTAGGTCAGCCCCCAAGCCTCCTCTTAAATAGCATCTAGGGCTCCTATTTGGTTTAGTCCAAATCATGAATCAATTGGGTTCAATCTATGCTAGTCCTAATCCAATTAGAACTTGAATGAACCATGACTCAATTGAACTCTTCAATCCTAATCTAATTAGGAGCCATTTTGATTCATTGGATTAATAATTAATTAGGACTTAAGAAATTCTAATCCAATTAGGATTTGTTTAATTCTAGTCCTAATCCAATTAGGACTCTAATTTGAATTTGAAGTCCTAATCCGATTAGGACTCTAGGAATCCTACTCCAAGTAGGAATCCAAATTTAATTCAAAATTCCTAATCTAATTAGGATTATAGGAATCCTACTCCAAGTAGGAATCCTAATCCTACTCCTAATAGGATTTCCAGTCCAAGTAGGAATCCCAGTCCAAGTTGGATTCCTGTCCTAATCCAATTAGGACTCTATGAATCCTACTCCAAGTAGGACTCCTAGTCCTACTCCAAATAGGATTCCCGGTCCAAGTAGGAATCCCAGTCCAAGTAGGATTTCTAGTCCTAATCCAATTAGGACTCTATGAATCCTACTCCAAGTAGGACTCCTAGTCCTACTCCAAATAGGATTTCCAGTCCAAGTAGGAATCCCAATCCAAGTAGGATTTCTAGTCCTAATCTAATTAGGACTCTATGAATCCTACTCCAAGTAGGACTCTTGTTTTAAGTCCAATTAATCAATTTCCTTTGTTCCTTCTTCAACTTATTATCAATCAAATTGATTACTTGTGATTCCTAATCACGATTCAACCATCGGATCGGTCATTACTTCTAGTGTATGACCCCATAGGTTCTACTCTGACTGGTAGTGAGATATATTATGATCTCTATCACAATATCATTGAAAACTCCTTTCAATGGATTGGAACGATTCCAACTCTACTCATTAGGGTTTATCGATCATCGAGATAATCCCTGTGAGTCCCACCATCCACCAGTGACACCTAGCAGCATGTAGTGGCTACCCAGTAGAATAGAATGATGAACCTCTAGGTGCAGTTATCGTGTGATACAGTCCTACTATCATGGATCCCTACAGGACGGAGGTCATGGATAACTCGTCAAACCCCTTCGTCTGTCATATGTTAAGATTTATTCGACTCGAGTTCGATAGTGGAAAACTCTTTCTCCACTTTATATTACTGCCCTGGCCAAGGTCTTAGAACTCAGTCTAACAAATCACATAGGATCACTCCTCTTCTATCAAGGTCGATAGATTCCATGTAAGTGCATACCCTACTCCTACAGTGAACTTACTGCAGCCAATCTACACTACAAGGACCCATATGACTAGAGACCATGTATATGTTGGGAACCCGCTTATGCCGCTGATATTTCAAAACAAAAATCAGATTGCAGCGGAATCGGCATAAGCGGGATCGACGTTCATCGCATGAACGCTGTTTCTAGATCGTTCATAGTTAAGATAAGGATTAATACTTTTAAAACCTTTAGGGAGATCAAATCTTCACCTTGTGCGGGTAGATGATCACCGCAAACTGAAGCTCGTGGTTTTAGGTTGAGGATTCGTTTGAAGCCGTTCAAACGTCCGGCCTCTACGGGTATCCACACGAAGCAGAGGACCTGATCAAAGATCTCTTGTCTTCCCGGGGTGCTAGCTCCCTTGCAAAGACTTCTTTTGATGGCTGATCTCCTCTCTTTCTTTCAACTCTTGAATATGCTTGAGACGAGGAAGAAGAAGGATGAAGAAGAGGATGAAGAAGAATCCCCACGCAGCCTTCTTTTCTTCCTTGCGTTGGATGAAGCAAGGGAAGGGGAGGAGACCGCCAACACTTGGAGTTCTTCTTCCCTTGCTTGCGGCTGAAACAAGGAGAGGGGAGAGGGTGGCCACGGCACAAAAGGGAGAGGAAGCAATGCTCTAGGGCGCCGGCTTCATAAGCCTTCTTATAGCCATCTAGGGCTCCTCCAAAGTAGGAGCCCTAGATGACTTTCCAAAGAGGGGGCGCCGGCCCCCTCTCTTGTGCCGCACCAAGTGATCAAGGGGAGGAGCTTGCGCCCCTCCCTCTTGGTAAACCCTAGTCCACATTAGGGTTTGCATTGCCCTAATGTGGTTAAGCCCTAATCCTATTAGGCTTAGCCCAAGGGTAAACCAATGGATCCAATCTAGGTAAGTCCTAATCCAATTAGTACTTGAATCAATTTTGACTCAATTGAACTCTTCAATCCTAATCCAATTAGGAGTCTTATTGATTCATTAGATTAATAATTAATTGTGACTTAAGAAACCCTAATCCATATTAGGATGTATTTAATTTTAGTCCTAATCCAATTAGGACTCAATTTGAATCCGAAGTCCTAATCCAATTGGGACTTCTAGGAATCCTATTCTAAGTAGGAATTCACATTGAATTCAAAATTCCTATTCTAAGTAGGATTGTGGGAATCCTAATCCAAGTAGGAATCCCAGTCCTACTCCAACTAGGATTCCCAGTCCTAATCCAATTAGGACTCTAGGAATCCTACTCGAAGTAGGACTCTTGTTTCAAGTCCAATTAATTAATTCCCTTTGTTCCTTCTTCAACTGAATATCAATCGAATTGATTACTTGTGATTCCTAATCACTATTCAACCATCAGATCGGTCAATACTTCTAGTGTGTGTGACCCCATAGGTTTTACTCTAACTGGTAGTGAGATATATTGTGATCTCTATCACAATTTCATTGAAGACTCCTTTCAATGGGTTGGAACGATTCCAACTCAACTCATTAGGGTCTATCGATCATCAAGATAATCCCTATGAGTCCCACCATCCACCAGTGACACCTAGCAGCATGTAGTGGCTACCCAGCAGAATAGAATGGTGAACCTCTAGGTGCAGTTATCGTATGATACAGTCCTACTATCGTGGATCCTTATAGGACGGAGGTCATGGACAACTCGTCAAACTCCATCGTCTGTCATATGTGAAGATTTATTAGACTTAAGTTCGAGAGTGGAAAACTCTTTCTCCACTGTGCATACTGCCCCGGCCGAGGTCTTACGAACTTAGTCTTATAAATCACATAGGATCTCTCCTTATCTATCAAGGTCGATAGATTCCTTATAGGTGCATACCCTACTCCTACAGTGAACTTACTGTAGCCAATCTACACTGCATGGACCCATATGGCTAGGGACCATGTATGTGTGCAGTCAAACTACAATAACCTCCCTGTGAGTAGCCGAAGCACCGCAGGTCAAAGGACCAGTCACACTACTGCAACATCAAGCAAGTCACTGACGAGTGGATAGACATCCAAGTGACTTCTTGTCTTGGTCACGCTCAGTACCCTTGTTCTCTAACAAGCACCTGCACTATCACTTCAATGTCCCTACACTGTGGACTCAAGTCTCGTTCATCCAGAAGAAAAGTGATCTGTGCACTGATCGGATCGATCACCGTCCTCGTGATGATCCATTGATCAGGAGCATTTAGAAATTAATCACCAATGACACATGGCTCAAATTCTCAACTCTTGAGAATATGCATCATTATCTTATTAATTTCTTGGACGATTCATAGACACATAAATAATATGAATGAAAAGATGCCTTCTATTTATTCAATAATAAATAGTCAAGTACAAAATTATGTCCCTAGAATTAACAATGTGTCAGCCAGATTGGCTTCTAGGGCATACATCTAACAATCTCCCACTTGCACTAAAGCCAATCAGTCATATATCTAAGCCCCATCTTCTCAAGGTGGGCTTCAGTCTTTTGCTGACTTAGCTGCTTAGTGAACGGGTCTGCCACGTTATCCGCGGAGTCTACTCTCTGCACTTCTACATATTTCTTCTCAACATAGTCGCGTATGAGGTGGAAGCGCTGCTCTATATGCTTGGACTTCTGATGAGACCTTGGCTCCTTTGCAAGAGCTATGGCGCCATTATTATCGCAGTAGAGTGTTATGGCATCTGATGTCATCACGTCTAACTCTGCAATGAATTTCTTGAACCAGAAGCCTTCCTTAGCAGCTTCAGAGGCAGCGATGTATTCAGCTTCCATAGTAGAATCAGCAATGATCGGTTGTTTAGAACTCTTCCAATTCACCGTACCACCATTGCACAAGAACACATATCCAGATGTTGATTTCCTATCATCGACATCAGTCATGAAGTCTAAATCTGTGTACCCTTCTACCTTTAACTCTGATGATCCTCCAAAGACCAAGAATAAATCTTTAGTTCTTCTCAAGTACTTAAGAATATTCTTCACAGCTATCCAGTGTTCTTCACCTGAATTCGACTGATATCTGCTTGTGACACTCACAGGAAGGGCTATATCAGGTCGTGTACATAGCATGGCATACATGAGGCTCCCTATTGCCGATGCATAGGGTATCTTGCTCATGCGTTGAATCTCTTCAGATGTGTTGGGGCACATCTTCTTGGAGAGATGAATTCCATGCCTTAGGGGTAAGAGACCCCTCTTGGAGTTTTCCATGCTGAACCTCTTCAGCACCTCCTCTATGTACATCTTCTGTGAAAGGCCAAGCATCCTTTTAGATCTATCTCTATAGACCTTTATTCCCAAAATATAGGATGCTTCCCCAAGGTCTTTTATGGAGAATTCTTTTGACAACCAGATCTTAACCGAGGTTAGCATGGAAATATCATTCCCTATTAGGAGGATGTCATCCACGTACAGTACGAGAAATACGATAGCGCTCCCACTAACCTTTTTGTAAACACACGGTTCCTCTTCGTTTTTGACGAAATCAAACGTTTTGATTGCGTCATCGAAACGAGTGTTCCAACTCCGAGATGCTTGCTTTAGTCCATAGATGGACCTTTGCAGCTTGCAGACCTTGTGATCTCCATCACTGGAAGTGAAACCCAAAGGCTGTTCCATATAGATATCTTCATCAAGATGTCCATTCAGGAATGCAGTTTTCACATCCATCTGCCAGATTTCATAATCATGAAATGCTGCAATGGCAAGCAATGTTCGGATGGATTTTAGCATGGCTACAGGTGAAAAGGTCTCCTGATAGTCAATGCCTTCACGCTGACTATACCCTTTCGCCACAAGTCTTGCCTTATAGGTCTCTACCTCTCCATCCGAACCTATTTTCCTTTTGTAGATCCATTTGCATCCAATAGGTACAATACCTTCTGGTGGGTCTACTAAGGTCCAGACTTGGTTGGAATGCATGGAGTCTAACTCTGACTTCATGGCTTCCAGTCATTTCTCGGAATCGATATCAGATATCGCCTCGTTGTAGGTTTTGGGATCCTGTATGTGATCCCTATCTTCCACTAGGAACATTTCCTCGGTATCCTCTTCTAGTATACCTAAGTATCTATCGGGAGGATGGGAGATCCTACTAGATCTACGAGGTGGTCGAGGGACATCGTATACTGGCTCTGTATGAATGGGTTCAATAGGATCCATGACTCGTTGCTTTTCAGAGACTTTCTCTTCAAGCTCAATTTTCCTCCCACTGCCTCTATTAAGGATAAACTGATTTTCCAAGAATATGGCATGACGGCTCACAAACACATTGTGATCCTCTGAGACGTAAAAATTGTATCCTAATGACTCTTTAGGATATCCTATAAAATGAACACTTATGGTCCTAGCCTCTAGTTTGTCCACCTGTAGTCTCTTGACGTGGGCCGGACATCCCCAAATCTTGAGATGACCAAGACTTGGTTTCTTACCATGCCATATCTCATACGGTGTGGTAGGAACGGATTTAGAGGAAACTCTATTCAATAAATAAATCGCTGTGAGTAAGGCATCTCCCCAAAGGAACATAGGTAAATCAGTGAAGCTCATCATGGACCTGACCATATCTAATAGGGTCCGATTCCTCCTTTCTGACACCTCGTTGAGTTGAGGTGTACCCGGAGGTGTCCACTGTGAGACTATGCCATTTTTCTTGAGATAGTCCCCGAATTCCCCACTAAGGTATTCTCCTCCTCGATCTGATCGAAGAGCCTTAAGAGGTTTTCCAGTTTGTTTTTCTACTTCATTCTTGAACTCTTTGAACTTTTCAAAAGATTCAGACTTGTGTCTCATAAGATACACATACCCATACCGTGAATAATCATCGGTAAAGGTAATGAAGTACGAATAATGTCCCCTGGCTAGCACATCGAATGGGCCACATACATCTGTATGTACTAGGGTAAGTATTTCAGTGGTCCTCTCCCCATGTCCTACAAAGGGCAATTTAGCCATTTTTTCTTGAAGACAGGACTCGCAAACTGGATATGACTCGGAAGTCAATGAGCCGAGAAGCCCATCTTTATCCATTTTGTTCATCCTATCTTCTCCAATATGGCCAAGTCTGAGGTGCCACAAATATCTTTAGTTTATCTCATCTCTGGATCTCTTGGACCCTTTGGCACTCACTTCTTGCTCGGTAACATTCACAGATACATCCATATGTAAATGATAGAGACTGTCAATCATAAAACCACGTGCGACTATTTTATTTCTTAAATAAATAGAACAGCAGTCTTTGTCAAATGTAAAAACATGACCTTCCTGTGCTAGACATGAAACAGAAATCAAATTTCTGCTAGCAACAGGTACATAATAACAGTCTCTAAGTAATAAACTAAAACCAGACGGTAGTCGCAGATGGTAGGTGCCCACAGCTACAGCAGCAACTTTTGCCCTGTTGCCAACCCGAAGGGTTACCGCACCTTCCGCCAGCCTTCTACTTTCCTTTAGACCCTGCATGGTAGTGCATAGATGAGCACTAGAACCAGAATCTATAACCCAACTAGAAGTAGAAGAAACCGTTAGATTAGTTTCAATTATGAGCAAGTCTATACCTTCTGAAGGTGTGTCACCTTTCTTGTTCTTCAGGCTCTCGAGGTATGAAGGACAATTTCTCTTCCAGTGGCCGTCGACATTGTAGTGGAAACATTTTCCTTTGTCATTAGCCTTTTTCTTTTGAACTTCCTTCTTCGGCTTTTTGTCTTTCTTCTGCTTCTTAGCAGGCTTCTTTTTCTTCCAAGTAGACTTTCTCTTGGAACTAGAAGTCAACTCAGCAGCAAGGACATTGCCCCTTGAACTTTTCAAGGCTCCCTCAGCAGTTACCAACATGTTGATCAGTTCAGTCTTAGTGCATTCAATCTTATTCATGTGGTAGTTTACTATAAACTGACCAAATGAATCAGGAAGTGACTGTAGGATCAAATCCACTTGTAATTCCTTGTGCATGTTCATCCCGAGCTTCTCAAGCTCCTCAAGGTCTTTGATCATGGTCAGACCGTGATCATGGACAGACTGTCCTTCGCGCATCTTTGTCTTGAAGAGCCTCTTGGACACTTCAAAACGAGCTGTGCGACTCTGCTCACCATACAACTCTTGCAGGTGTGCTAGTATGTCCCTAGCAGTCTTGAGATTCTCATGCTGGCATTGGAGTTCATTAGACATGGATGCCATCATATAGCACTTGACTCTAATGTCATCATCCAGCCATTTTTGATGCATCTGTCGCTGAACATCAGTAGGACGTGCTGGTAGTGTGGGGATATCTGAATCGAGTATGTAGCCTATTTTCTCACAGTCCAAAACAATTTTGAGGTTTCTAAGCCAGTCTTTGTAATTGGTTCCGGTCAATCGGTTGGTCTCAAGAATACGGGTCAAAGGGTTTGAAGCTGACATTGTATCTGCAGAGAGTAAAGATTCTAGTTAGACTTTTGTACTTGATCCTAATCTGTTCTAAGGTCTTTTAGAACAAATGTAACTCCCACTATTTTCTCGAATCCCTCACACTCCTCTGGTAGGGAAACGGAAATCCCACACGACTAGGATTTCTAGTAGGTACTGCGGTCCCACCAATTTACATGCCACCTCACCTAACAGTTATTGGTGACACATAGATTGATGAATGTACAACTCTTGTACAATGCTTCTCAAGCATGTTGCAGTGTAACTTGGTCTCTAAGCCATGAAGACCTCACCTAACAGTTATTGGTCCCATTTCTTAGTTAAGTCAGACCCACCGTATAACCGTAGGAATAAAGTCGTCATTGGATCCTCACCTAACAGTTATTGGCGCCCAACCCCACCTTTACCCTACAACATCTCATGTCTATAGAGAGGTCCAGCCCCCCGATGCAACTTGACCACTGTGCCAGCCGAGACAAATCAATGTCAGAAAAGGCTTTAGCAGCTCTACTACAGTGGAAGACCTATTGACTTAATATTGGTTAATCAGGTCTTAGTGTTTGCAACTTGAGCCCTTCATAAGAGGTAATCGAACAATTGGCCAGGTAAGCAGGTGGGAGGCTCCCCTTACTCAGAGAGTAAGGTCCTAATTAAGTAACCACCTTTCATGCTTTCCTAGACACCAATTAGATCAATTAATCTAATATGACTTGCTCATGTCGGTTCACTCTCGACTTGATTGAGGAGGCTTTTGATTTAGGTCTCAATTGGGTTTGCTACATCACATGTAAACCTATCTACCCGACTCTTATTCACATCACATGCAAACGGCGCATTGCAGGCATTTATAATCGCAGCAATAATTAAAGCTAAACTTTAAATCGGTGATGATCATGGATTCTAGTTAGGTCGTATTACAAGCACATGCACGTCAATCGATCAACTGGTCTTCAACTCTTGAATAGGTTCCAAGCCTCCTTGACTCGATCCTTGACCAACTCTTGATCCAATCGCCATCAACCGCTTAGACCCCTGATCATCTCATGCATCATCTTCGACTTGATCGTTGACGTACATCACCTCACAGAAATACAACCAGATGTAAAATAAAAATAAAAATAAATTTGTTGACCCCCTAATGGATTTTGATGAATACAAAACACTAGAGTATAATTCCATTTATCTTAACAATTTAATTGAGAATTTCAGGTGATTAATTAATAATATTGTTAAGAAATGTCTAGGCAAGTTTTCATAATTTTTAAGAATTTATTGAAGAATTTTTTAGTTGAAGAAAATAGATCAGGGACAGCCGAGACGTCTCTGGGTTGTCTCAGAGACGTCTCTGGCACAAACAGGAAGAACTGACACGTCTGGAGACGTCCCCGGCACCTGGCGAGGCGTCTCGCAGGGTCGGAGTCGACTCTCTCAGAGGCGGAGTCGACTCTCTCAGAGGTGGCAGAAAGGCCGATTTCAAGGGATGCGCGCGAGTCGTCTCCACAGGACGCAGAGTCGTCCCCACGAGTAAAAAGCAGACTTCTGGAGTCATCCCCGAGGTAGCGGAGTCGACTCTCTCAGGGTATTCCAGAGGATGTCTTTTTCGATGATAAGGCAGCGGAGACTTCCCCCGAAAAAGCGGAGTCGACTCTCTCAGAGAATTCCAGAGGACTTGTTTTTCGAAGATAAAACAGCGGAGTCGTCCCCGAGGCAGCGGAGTCGTCCCCATGCAAAAAGTGCAAACATCCCGAGACGTCCCCGTAAAGTGCCGAGGCGACCCTCTCAGAAAAACAGAAAAACAAGCATTCAAACGGTTCATCATCAGAGTCGTCCCCGTAAAGCGCCGAGTCGACCCCAAACAACGTCAAAAGAAAAATCTTACAGCCGAGACGTCTCGCGTTGAAGCGGAGACGTCTCCGGAGCGCCTGGGACGCGACTGACACCTTTTTGCAGGTTTGTTTGAATTTCAAACGTTTCTTTCTTTGTGTCTAACGGCTATATTTGCTTTTTGGGCTATAAAAGGGAGCTCTTAAGTGCCTTCCAACAACTTCTCACCAACCTAACATAAGATCATTCAAGAGAGAAGAAAGAAAAAGAGGTTCAAGGGAGTTAGTGCATTCAAGTGAAGAAATCAAGTGCCTTCAAGCCTCCCAACTGATTTCGTGCTCAACTACTCTCTCCCGCTCGGCATTCAAAGCTCACATTCAAGCCAACGCAATCCACATCGGAAGAACCACCACTTCCCATGCTTCCAACGGCTAAAAGGGTTCTTCCGGATTTTATTATTTCTCACTATTTTATTTGCTTCTTAAGAGCTTTTGAATCCTTGTAAAACTTTTCATTATTGTGCTTGTTCCAGTCAAGGGACTTGGAACAAGGGAAAGGCGTCCCAAGCCTAGGTGAAATTGGGGGTTGTAGGGTTCGTTGTTAGCCCGGTGTAAAACAACGAGTTGGGTAGTGCACTCGCAAAACTACCGGACTGTAATCTTGGATTATAGTGAAAATTCCCAAAGGTGCTTTGGGGAGTGGATGTAGGAGCAGTGGAAGCTCCGAACCACTATAAAACCTTATGTTTGCGATTGTCTGTTTTCATACCTCTATTTTTACTTTAGCTCATACATTTGTGTGTTTTATTTTTAATTGGACAAAAAGTTTTAAAACACCCAATTCACCCCCCTCTTAGGTGACCATCTCTGGGCAACAAGTGGTATCAGAGCAGGTGCTCTGTGTATTTCTTGAAGACCTAACCGTCTTGGCCAAAGATCTAGATGGCAACACCCTTCAACAATGTTCCTGCTGAGGGGCAGGCAACCAATAGACCTCCACTCTTCAATGGGACAAATTATACCTATTGGAAGACTAGAATGGGGATCTTTATTCAAGCACAAGATTATGCCTTGTGGAGGGTCATAATCAAGGGACCACACGAACCATCTCACATGGTTAATGGCATTCAAATTCCCAAACCTGAGGAGGATTGGGATGAGAATGATAACAGGATGGTTCAACTCAATGCTAGAGCCATGAACTCATTATTTTGTGCTCTAGATGTGAATAAATTTAATAGAGTCTCCACATGTAGTTCCGCTAAGGAAATATGGGATAGGCTTGAAGTTACCCACGAGGGTACAAATCAAGTAAAAGAATCTAAAGTGAACATTCTAGTTCACAAGTATGAGTTATTTAAGATGGAACCCAACGAAACCATCTCATGCATGTTCACACGCTTCACCGATATAATAAATGGTCTAAAGAATTTGGGCAAATCCTACACTAACCCAGAACTTGTGAGTAAAATTCTCAGGTCCTTGCCAAAAGCATGGGAAGCGAAGGTCACGGCGATCGTGGAAGCTAAAGACCTCAACACATTGAGACTTGAACAACTATTGGGCTCATTGATGACGCATGAGCTCACAATGAAGCAACATGAAGAAGAGTTGCCAAAGAAGAAGACAATCGCACTCAAGGCTACTTCGAGTGTGTGTGAAGAAGAAAGTAGGGAGAGTGAAGAAGAAAGCGAAGATGAGGACTTGGGTTTAATAGTAAGGAAATTTAAGAAATTCATGAGAAGAAAGAAACCCTTCCCAAGAAAGAAGTTTGGAGGGAGAAATGATTGGAAAAAGGAAAAAGAAAAGGAAAGAGACCCAATTATTTGTTATGATTGCAAGAGACCGGGACACATCCGTTCCGAATGCCCTCAACAGAAGAAGCATTTTGGAAAGAAAAAGAAGAAGGCATTGAAAGCAACATGGGATGATAGTGACACATCATCCTCCGAGGAAGAGAAGAAAGAGACCGCCAATTTGTGCTTCATGGCATTCGAAGACGATGAGGTAAGTCATAGCTCAACTACAAATTTTACTTTAGAAGAATTATATGAAGCTTTTCAAGAACTCATGAGTGATTGTAGTATGTTAGGAGCAAAGAATAAAGAATTAAAAGCCTCCAATCAAAAACTAAAGGATGATATTGAAAACCTATTGATTGAGAAGGAGAGCTTCAAAAATGTTAATACCATTGACCTAGAAAATAAAAATTCAAAACTCAGCATTGAAAATGAAACGGCAAAAACACAAATTAAGGAATTAAATCTAAAAGTTAAATTCCTACTCAATAGTAATACCTTACTTGCGCAAAATGTTGAACTCCTTAAAAAGGATAAGGAAGAATTAGTTAAAGAAAATGTGGATCTCAAGAATGAGGTACATAAGTACAAACCAATTGTTGAAAAATTTACACATAGCTCTGAAAAGTTAAATCTTATTCTATCCAATCAAAGAGCTGTTTTTAATAAAGCCGGTCTAGGATATAAAACTAGCAAACAACAAAAGTATCTAAAGAATTTCTTTGTGAAAGCAAAAGATGTCAAATCTGAAAAATCTACATGCTTTCATTGTGGAAAAAGTGGACATAAAGCCTACTCTTGCATTCAAAGAAAGATTCAAACTAACAAGAGTACATTTGTAAGAGGTAAAAACATAACTAAAGTATGGGTGCCTAAGGGAACCAACTATACTAACCAAGAAGGACCCAAGAAGACTTGGGTACCTAAGAGCATCACTTGATTATTTTGCAGGTATGCCTTGCAGCCGGAAATAGAAAGAGAATGTGGTATCTTGATAGTGGTTGCTCAAGGCATATGACCGGTGACAAGAGTCTCTTCGTCACCTTGAAATCAAAAGAAGGAGGAGTAGTCACATTTGGAGATAATGCTAAAGGTCAAATCGTTGGTGTTGGTAAAATCTCCATATCATCCTCCTCTTTTATTGACAATGTATTGTTAGTTAATGGACTAAAACATAATTTATTAAGTATAAGTCAATTTTGTGACAAGGGCTTTAAAGTGTCATTTGAATCATCACTATGCATAATTAGTAGTCCAATTGACAATGAGATCATACTCACAGGACATAGGCATGGAAATGTTTACATGGTAGATCTTGATGATCTCATCATGAAGGATGGCCAATGTCTTGTAGCCATGGATCCCAAAGTCAATGAGACTAGTTGGTTATGGCATCGTAGGTTAGGGCATGCTAGCATGGATTTAATCTCTAAATTAATTACAAAAGATCTAGTCAGAGGACTACCAAAAATAGACTTTGAAAAGAACAAAATTTGTGCTGCATGTCAATTAGGGAAACAAACAAGAAGTTCTTTCAAGTCTAAGAACATAGTCTCAACATCAAAACCCTTAGAACTAATTCACATGGATTTGTTTGGACCCACTAGAACTGCTAGTCTAGGGGGTAAGAAATTTGGTCTTGTAATTATTGATGATTTTTCACGTTTTACATGGGTTTCATTTCTTGCACATAAAGATGAGTCCTTTCCCGCTTTTATCAAGTTTCATAATAGGGTTTCGAATGAACTCAATCTTAAACTAAAAGCAATTAGGAGTGATCATGGTACCGAGTTTGAAAATCAACACTTTGAAAAATTTTGTGACGAAAATGGTATCAATCACAATTTCTCGGCCCCTAGGACACCCCAACAAAATGGGGTGGTAGAAAGGAAGAATCGCACACTAGCAGATATGGCTCGTACCATGTTGTGCGAATCGGATCTACCAAAATATTTTTGGGCTGAAGCGATAAATACTGCATGTCACATTTTAAACCGTGCATTAGTCAGATCTATTTTAAAGAAAACACCTTATGAGTTGCTGAATAATAAGAAGCCAAATATATGTTACTTTTATGTTTTCGGTTGTCGGTGTTTTATTTTAAACAATGGAAAGGACAATCTAAGTAAATTTAGTGCTAAATCAGATGAGGGGATCTTCTTAGGTTATTCCTCATCTAGTAGAGCATACAGGGTCTTCAACAAGAGAACTCTCGTTGTTGAAGAATCCATTCATGTTGTTTTTGATGAAGCTAATGGAGATTCTTCTAGAAAAGAAGAAGATAGTGATGCAGGTATACTTGAAGACGGAATGAAGGAGTTCTCCATACAAGACAAACAACTTGAAGATGAAGTCAAGGAAGATACAATTCAGCAAGATGAAGAAGATCAACCTCAAGCAAGAAATCAAGATCTTCCGAAGGAATGGAGGTATGCACATGGTCATCCAAGGGATTTAATCCTTGGTGATCCCTCACAAGGGGTAAGGACAAGATCCTCTCTAAGAAATACTAGTAATTATCTTGCTTTCATTTCACAAATAGAGCCTAAGTCACTAGAGGAAGCCGAAAAGGATGAAAATTGGATAAATGCTATGCAAGAGGAATTAAATCAATTTGAAAGAAATCAAGTTTGGACTCTAATGAAAAGACCCCCTAATGTTTCAATCATAGGCACCAAGTGGGTGTATAGAAATAAACTAGATGAAGATGGAATAGTTATAAGAAACAAAGCTAGACTAGTTGCCAAAGGCTATAATCAGGAGAAAGGAATAGATTTTGATGAAACTTTTGCTCCTGTTGCTAGGTTAAAGGCTATTAGGCTACTTTTGGCATATGCTTACTTCATGGATTTTAAACTCTATCAAATGGATGTAAAAAGTGCATTTTTAAATGGTTATATAATGGAGGAAGTTTATGTAGGACAACCTCCAGGTTTTGAAAACCACTTACATCCAGATTATGTTTATAGATTAGGATTTTGAATCTATTTTGGATTCCTACTTAGAATAGGATTCCTAGAAATCCTAATTGGATTAGGACTTCGGATTCAAATTAAAGTCCTAATTGGATTATGACTAAAATTAAATAAATCCTAATGGGATTAGGACTTCTTAAGTCCCAATTAATTATTAATCTAATGAATCAAGATGACTCTTAATTAGATTAGGATTGAAGGGTTCAATTGAGTCATGGCTCATTAAGTTCTAATTGGATTAGGACTTACCTAGATTAAAACCCAAATTGGTTCACCCTTGGTCCAAACCTAATTAGATTAGGACCTAACCATGAGTGACCTTCCTAATCCTCCTTAGAGGAGGATTAGGTTAACCATGAAGGAGGGGCACACACCCCTCCTCCTTTTCCTTGCTTGGTGCGGCAAAGAAGAGGGGCCGGCGCCCCTCTTGGAATTTAATCAAGGAGCTCCTACAAAGTAGGAGCTCCACATGCTATTTAAGAGGAGGCATGGGGGCTGACCTAGGGCATTGAAGCCTTCTTCTCCTCAGCCATACGCCCCCTCTCTTCCTCCTCTTGGTTCAGCCGCAAGCAAGGGAAGAAAAAGAAAGGTGGCCTCTTCATCCTCCCTTCCTCCTTCCAACGCAGGGAAAAGAAAGAAGGCTGCAGGGGTTTTGTTCCTTTACTATTCTTCATCCCTCTTCTTCCTCCTCTCAAGCACATTCAAGAGTTGAAAGAAAGAGAGGAGATCAGCCATTAAAGTTGTCTCTGCAAGGGAGCTAGCACCCTGGGAAGACAAAGAAGCTAGGATTGGTTTTTGCTTCGTGTGGATACCCGTAGAGGCCGGACACGGGAACGGCTTCAAGCGAACCTTCATCCTAAAACCACGAACTTCAGTTTGCGGTGATCATCTACCCGCACAAGATGAAGATCTGATCTTTCTAATGTAGTCAAAAGTTTTTAATCCTTATCTAACTGCGAACGGTTTTTGAACAACGTTCATGCGATGAACGTGTGATCCCATGCATGCCTCTTCCGCTGCCATCTGAATTTTTTTAAATTTTCTGCGGCATGGGCGGGTTCTAACAGTATTGACTGATCCGATGGTTGAATTGTGATTATGAATCACGAGTAATCAATTCGATTGATAATTAGTTGCAGAAGGAACAATGGGAATTAATTAATTAGACTTAAATACGAATCCTACTTGGAGTAGGATTCCTAGAGTCCTAATTGGATTAGGACTGAAAATCCTACTTAGAGTAGGATTTCTACAATCCTAATTAAATTAGAATTTTGGATTAAATTAGGATTCCTACTTAGAATAGGATTCCTAGAAGTCCTAATTAGATTAGGACTTCGGATTCAAACAAGAGTCCTAATTGGATTAAGACTACAATTGAATAAGTCCTAATTAGATTAGGATTTCTTAAGTCCTAATTAATTATTAATCTAATTAATTAATATGACTCCTAATTGGATTAGGATTGAAGAGTTTAATAGAGTCATAATTCATTTGAGTTCTAATTGGATTAGGACTAGCATTAATTAAACCCAAAATTGGTTCACTCTTGGTCTAAGCCTAATTAGATTAGGACTTAACCAAGAAGGAGGGGTGCACGCCCCTCCTCCTTTTCCTCCTTGGTGCGGCAACACAAGAGGGGTCGACGCCTGTCTTGGAAAAATGTCAAGGAGCTCCTAAAAGTTAGGAGCTCCACATCCTATTTAAAGGGAAGAGGGGGCAGCACCTAGGGCATTGAAGCCCTCATCTTCAGCCGTACGCCCCCTCTCTTCCTCCTCTTGGTTCAGCCGCAAGCAAAGAAAGGAAAAAAAGAGGCTTGGCGGCATCCTCCCTCCTCCTTTGCTTCATCCAACGCAAGGGAAAGAAAAGGGCTGCAAGGTGCTTTGATTCTTCTTCAAGTTTCATCCTTCTTCTTCCTCCTCCCAAGCACAATCAAGGGTTGATTGAAGGGAGAAAATCATCCATCCAAAGTTGTCTCAGCAAGGGAGCTAGCACCCTGGGAAGATTGAAGCGTTTGGATCGATTTTTCTACTTCGTGTGGATACCCATAGAGGTCGGACAGCATGTGCGGCTTTAAGGGAACCTTCATCCTAAACCACGAACTTCAGTTTGCGGTGATCATCTACCCTCACAAGGTGAAGATCTAATCTTCCTAATGGTTTAAAAGTTTTTAATTCTAATCTATCTACGAACGGTTTTTGAATAACGTTCATGAGATGAACGTTGATCCCGCGCATGCCAGTTCCACTGCCATTTGAATTTTTTAAATTTTTTGCGGCATGGGCGGGTTTCCAACAGATTTATCTTCAAGTCTTTAAAGCTATTCGCGATCAAATGATTTGTTGTTACAAGGATGATAGCATTATTGAGATTAGGTCATTGTGTGACATATACGTTGGTTGTCCTCTTAACCAATGAGTGTGGAGACACTGATATGTCACACAGGTGAAGTGTAGGAGTATATTTCACTGAACGTGACTAATTCCGAAACGCTCTACTGTCAAGAGATATTCCGAGTGGATATGGGTATAAGTTTGGCCCTCTGACCTGAGACCGCAACCTGTGACTAGCAAGCAACTCATTGTACTTTGGTACCGGACTACCTGAATTTCTAATTCAGTGACAGAAGGTCACTGGGTACAGTCAAGTACTTGCATAGTCAGTTATGAGTCAAGATGGAATTGACCCCTTCTAAAAATAGGAGATAATGCCTTGTGTTCAATTTAGCAAAATCTTGGCCAAGATAATCCTTGTAAGGAGTCACAGAATTTCTAAAGTTGAATCACATCATGGATGCACTTATTACAGAGTTGACAGAACTCTGAAGTCATCCTAGCATTTAGGAGTCATAGGGATAAATTATACGGTAACCATAGTCCAAGGGTTCTTGAATGTTGCTTTGCAATCATTCGGCCTATCCGGACATCAGGTACCATTGGTAGATGGTCATTTCGATTACTACAAGAAGTTGTTCTTGTGCTACCGACTTAGGTACGAACCTATGGGGTCACACGCATAGAAGTTTCTAGGTTGATCAAATGGCTGATTGATGATTAAGAATCATTCAGGGATAATTTGGTCAATTCGATTGACAAATTATCCTAAGCAAAAGTTTCATTAAAATAATTATTGAATTATTGGAGGGTTAATTAGTAATTGGATTACTAATAAATTCAGTTTGATTGAATTATTGGACTTTAATTAAGCCAAATTGAATTAGATTCAATTTGGGCTAAATTGGGGTTTGACCTAATTCGATCGAGTTCGACCCGAGCCGATTGGGCATACCCTAATTGATCGAACTTGATCTAATTGGATTAGGATTGACTCAAGTCAATTAATAGTCCTTATTTGATGAGGATTAAGAGTCCAAATAATCAGAATTTATTATGGAGAAGAATTTCTAAAATTTAGGACCCTAGCTTTTTTTTTTGGAGAAGAAAAACACCTCATCCTTATCCCTAAAAGCAGTGGTGCCTATCCTCTTTATTTTTGGCCAATTTTTGGCATGAGGAAAGAGGAGGCATGGGGCCATTTTCCAGAAAAATATGGCGCCTCAAATCTTCCTAAAAAGATAGGAATCAAATTCCTAATTTGTAGGGACTGCATGACGCATAAAGCAGGGTGGCATACAGCTAAAGTTTGGGGTGCAATAATCCCCTGATTTTTAGGGATTCTTGGCACAAGATTAAAAGAGAATTTGTTCATCTCTTAGCTGCCGATTCACCAGAATCTTTTGGAAATTTTATCAGCCAAATTCGTTGGCCAAAAGAGGTGTGAGGCGTGGGGGGTCTTTTGGCTAT
This sequence comes from Phoenix dactylifera, assembly GCF_051530095.1. Classification (NCBI taxonomy): domain Eukaryota; kingdom Viridiplantae; phylum Streptophyta; class Magnoliopsida; order Arecales; family Arecaceae; genus Phoenix; species Phoenix dactylifera. The sequence continues at coordinate 5,525,572 of NC_143204.1, read as the reverse complement.
AAAAGGACCCCCACACTTAGGGTTTGTAGAGATGGTCTTTAGAAAGGGTTCTAAATTCTGGAAAAATTCTTAGAGCCAAGCCACCTTCTATCCTCCTTCTCCTTCATCTCCATCCTTCATCCTCTCGATGAAAAATCAAAAGTTGAGTGTTTCGAGGGAGAAAAGTTCAGCCACTGCAGCACCTCTGCACGAGCTAGCACTCCTGCAGTTGTGGATCTTCCTAGAGCTTCGCGTGGACTATCCGTAGAGGCCGGATACGTATGCGGCTATACAAGGTGATCAAGGCATCATCAAAGTTCTCAAAGCAAAAAAGTATGAGATCTGATCTCATTAAAAATTAAAATTAGAAATCAACTAGGTTGCTGAAATTCTGCATGACTACATGTTAGACATAGAATCATGCCTACTTATTTAGGATAAATTTTTAAAGTTCTGGATCTATTTTGTTGTAGAGATATGATCTCTAGCATGCATAGGAATTAAATAGTTTAATTCATGCTTCCGCTGTAAAATTTTTAAAAATATATGCATGCGACCACCAGGGTTTTCTTTAGGAATTCTTCTCCATAATAAATTCTGATTATTTGGACTCTTAATCCTTATCAAATAAGGACTCTTAATTGACTTGAGTCAAGCCCAATCCAATTGGGTCAAATTCGATCAATTAGATTATGCCCAATCGGTTCGAGTCGAATCCGATCGAATTAGGTCAAACCTTAATTTGGCCCAAATTGAATCTAATTCAATTTGGCTTAATTAAAGTCCAATAATTCAATCAAATTGAATTTATTAGTAATCCAATTACTAATTAACCCTCCAATAATTCAATAATTATTTTAATGCAACTTTTGCTTAGGATAATTTGTTAATCGAATTGACCAAATTATCCCTGAATGATTCTTAATCATCAATCAGCCATTTGATCAACCTAGAAACTTCTATGCGTGTGACCCCATAGGTTCGAACCTAAGCCGGTAGCACAAGAACAACTTCTTGTAGTAATCGAAATGACCATCTAGCAATGGTACCCGACGTTCGGATAGGCCAAATGATTGCAAAGCAACATTCAAGAACCCTTGGACTATGGTTACCGTATAATTTATCTCTATGACTCCTAAATGCCAGGATGACTTTGAAATTCTGTCAACTCTGTAATAAGGGCATCCATGATGTGATTGAACTTTAGAAGTTCTGTGACTCCTATCAAGGATTATCCTGGCCAAGGTTTTGCTAAATTGAACACAAGGCATTATCTCTTATTTCCAGGAGGGGTCAATTCCATCTTGACTCACAACTGACTACGCAAGTACTTGATTGTACCTAGTGACCTTCCGTCACTGAATTAGAAATTCAGGTAGTCCGGTACCAAAGTACAGTGAGTTACTTGCTAGTCACAGGTTGCGGTCTCAGGTCAGAGAGCCAAACTTATACCCATATCCACTCGGAACATCTCTTGACAGTAGAGCATTCTGAAATTGGTCACGTTCAGTGAAATGTACTCCTACACTTCACCTGTGTGACATATCAGTGTCTCCACACTCATTGGATAAGAGGACAACCAACATATATGTTACACAATGACCTAATCTCGATAATGCTGTCGTCCTAGTAACAGCATATCATTTGATCGCTAACAGTTTTAAGGACTTGAAGATAAATCCTCCTTTATCATAAAACAAGTCCTAAGGACTTCATCATATAAAAGTTCATTTGAAGATGTACAATGAAATGATGAATAATGCCAAATAATATTTTATTAATTTATCAATTTATTTACAAAATTCAATCATCAACATGCTAACGATTGACATTTTGTATACAATTTCCAACAACTCCCACTTAGCCTAAAGCCAATCGGCATAGTATCTAATACCCATCTTCGACTTGTGTTCGTTGAACTCTTTGATGTCGAGAACTTTGGTAAATGGGTCAGCCAGATTTTCTTTTATATCAATCTTCTGAAAATTAATGTCACCTCGTTCAACGATCTCTCAAACTAGGCGGTAGCGACGTAGAATATGCTTGGTCCGCTGATGTGCTTTGGGTTCTCTTGCTTGAGCTATGGCTCTAGTGTTGTCACAAAATATAGTCACTGGACCATCAATGGAGGGTGTCACTCCAAGCTCAGTGATGAACTTCTGCAACCATACAGCTTCCTTGGCGGCATCAGATGCTGCGATGTATTCTGCTTCACATGTAGAATCTGCCACTGTATGCTGCTTGGAACTCTTCCAGCAGATGGCCCCACCCTTAAGAGTAAAGATTTATCCCGACATGCTCTTGCTATCATCTTGTTCTGACTAAAAACTTGATTCGGTATATCCCTCAAGTTTTAAGTCAGAATCACCGTAGACAAGCCACTGGTGTTTAGTATTTCTCAAATACTTAAGGATGGTTTTTACAACCTTCCAGTGGTTGCTACCTGGATCAGACTGGTATCTTCTCACTACTCCTAGTGAGTATGCCACGTCTGACAAGTCCATACTTGTTTCCACCAAGGCTTGTGGTCCTAGTTGGTCCAAAAAGATCCATATGAAGTAGCTCAAGGGGTCTAGTAGTAGAGACACAATTTATGGACTTAAAAGAGCTTCTAGATTGTTTGCCAAATTGAGATGCTTTACAAATTTTGTTTTTCTCAAATTTCAGCTTTAGCAAACCAATCACGGAATCTCTTTTAACTAATTTAGATAATGTGTCTATGCTTGCATGACCTAATTTACGATGCCATAACCAACTTGCCTCACTAAGCTTAGTATCATTAGCTACTAAGCAATGGCTGTTTTTAGCAAGATCATCAAGATCTACTACATAAACATTGCCACATCTTAGTCCTTTGAAAACTAAACTATTGTCAGTTGAGTTGGTTATGATGCACATAGATGGCTTAAACAATACATCAAAACCTTTATCACATAGTTGACTAATGCTAAGTAAATTGTGCTTAAGACCATCTACAAACCGAACATTATCAATAAAGGTTGAAGGTGTGATTTGTATCTTACCAATACCCATGATGTGACCTTGGTTATTATCTCCAAAAGTCACTGCACCTCCTTTCTTAGGTTCTAGGATGAAGAATTGCTCCTTGTCACCCGTCATGTGTCTTGAGCAGCCACTATCCAAGTACCAACAGTTTTTATTAAGCTTGGCTGCAAGACACTCCTACACAAAGAAATCATATAATCTTAGGTACCTAAGTTTTCTTGGGTCCTTCAAGGTTAGTTATATTGGTTCCTTTTAGAACCCAAATCTTTTTTATTTTTTTTTTTACTTTTATTTTTCTATGGTCACACATATTAGCTTTATGTCCTACTTTTCCACAACAGAAACCATTTACATTTTTAGTTTTACTTTCCCGGCTTTTACAAAAAGGTTTTTAAGAAATTTTTGCTTATTCTTAGGCTTATACCCTAAACCGACTCTATTAAACACAGCTCTTTGACTATTAAGAATCATTTCTAATTTTTCAAAGCTACTAAGCAGTGGCTGTTTTTAGCAAGATCATCAAGATCTACTACATAAACATTGCCACATCTTAGTCCTTTGAAAACTAAACTATTGTCAGTTGAGTTGGTTATGATGCACATAGATGGCTTAAACAATACATCAAAATCTTTATCACATAGTTGACTAATGCTAAGTAAATTGTGCTTAAAACCATCTACAAACCGAACATTATCAATAAAGGTTGAAGGTGTGATTTGTATCTTACCAATACCCATGATGTGATCTTGGTTATTATCTCCAAAAGTCACCGCACCTCCTTTCTTAGGTTCTAGGGTGAAGAATTGCTCCTTGTCACCCGTCATGTGTCTTGAGCAGCCACTATCCAAGTACCAACAGTTTTTATTAAGCTTGGCTGCAAGACACTCCTATACAAAGAAATCATATAATCTTAGATACCTAAGTTTTCTTGGGTCCTTCAAGGTTAGTTATATTGGTTCCTTTTAGAACCCAAACCTTTTTTTTTTAGCTTTTATTTTTCTATGGTCACACATACTAGCTTTATGTCCTACTTTTCCACAACAGAAACCAGTTACATTTTTAGTTTTACTTTTCCGGCTTTTACAAAAAGATTTTTAAGAAATTTTTGCTTATTCTTAGGCTTATACCCTAAACCGACTCTATTAAACACAGCTCTTTGACTATTAAGAATCATTTCTAATTTTTCAGAGCTATAGGTAAACTTCTCAACAATAGGTTTATATTTTTCAAGTTCTTTTGTTAAATTCATTTTTTCTGTTTTTAGTAAGCTTAAGTCTTTTGTAAGGTTATCTTTTAGAGTTTGATTATTGTTTTTAAGTTCTAAAATTTCTTTAGTTAGTCTTTCTTTGTCTTTAATTAGGGTACAGTTCTTTTGAGTTGGCAATTGGTTGCTTGTTTTAAGTTCTAAGTTCTCCTTAACAATGTAATCATTTTTCTTAATCAGATTATCATTTTTATGATTGTAGGATTGATTAGTTAGCCTCAAATCTTTATTTTTAAGATTTATTAATTTATACTCATCCATTAGCTCATTAAAGGCATCATACAATTCTTCAAAAGTAAAATCTAAATAAGTTTCAGATGTTACCTCATTTTCATTTGCCATAAAGCAAAGAATGGTCTTTTCCTCTTGTTCCTCATCCGATGATGATGATGATTGATCGGAGTCTATCAAGGTGGAGACAAGAGCTTTCTTCTTCTTGTATTTGTTGCCCTTCTTCAGCAAGGGACAGTCGGCTCTGAAATGTTCCGGCTTCTTGCATTCATAGCATCCGATTTCCTCACTTTCTCTTTCCTTACCTTTATCCTTGTTGAAGGAACTTGAGAAACCTCTCTTCTGATGAAAGGACTTCTTCCGGTTGATAAATCTTCTGAACTTTCGCACGAGAAGAGCCTCTTCTTCATCTCCCTCATTGTCTTCTTCTTCACTGCTGCTACTGCAAGATAGATCCTTGTTAGAAGAGGTAGATTTGAGGACAATTACCTTTTTCTTATGAGAGGATTCTTCTTCGTTGTATTGTTTCATTGTGAGCTCATGCGTCATTAGGGATCCAAGAAGCTCCTCGAGTGGTAGCTTGTTCAAGTTCCTTGCTTCTTGGATTGCCGTGACTTTGGCTTCTCATGACCTTGGTAAAGAGCGAAGAATTTTTCTGACAAGATCACTGTTAGTATAACTTTTGCCAAGGCTTTTTAAGCCGTTGACAATATCAGTAAATCGAGTAAACATGCAAGAGATGGTTTCATTAGACTCCATTTTAAATAGTTCATATTTATGAACTAACATGTTAATTTTAGTTTCTTTAACTTGAATTGTGCCCTCGTGGGTCACTTCAAGTCTATTCCATATCTCTTTTGCAGAACTGCAAGTAGAGATTCTATTGAATTCATTAGGATCTAAGGCACAATAAAGAACATTCATTGCTTTGCCATTTAGTTGTGCCTTCCTTCTATCATTTCATCCCAATCTTTTTCAAGCTTGGGTATAGCAATGTTATCAACATAGATAGAAGGAATATGTGGACCATTAATTATGATGTTCCAAACATCATAATCTTAGGCTTGGATAAATATTTTCATTCTAGCCTTCCAATAGGTATAATTAGCTCCATTAAACAATGGAGGCCTATGAGTGGATTGCCCCTCACTAAGGGAAGATCCAAAAGGGGTTGTCATCTTAATCTTTGACTCTATTTAAAGATTGGAACACCAATCGATATGAGAGTACCTGCTCTGATACCACTTGTTGCCCAAGGAGACAACCCAAGAGAGGGGGTGAATTGGGTTTTAATTAATTATTGACAAATTAAAACTTAATGAGTAATTAATTAAATCTATTGCAACTAGGTTAATAGATTACTAGATGTAGTGAATGGAGAGAGTGGAAGAGACAATTAATCAATACAAATACAAGAGACTTTATAGTGGTTCGAAGCCAACTCTTGCTCCTACGTCCACTCCCTAAGCCGCACTTGGGAGTTCACTATAATTCCTAGAATTACAGCCGGTTGTTTTACAAGTTCACAACCCAACTTGTTGTTTTCGCGAGATCACAACGAACTCAGTCGGTTTTTACAGGCTCACCGACTAGAACCATCTGATTGTTTTTCCGAGATCACAATCAAACCCTTACACCATTGGTTTTAACTTTGGGACACCAACAAACCTTACAATCCTTGATTTAATCCCCTGATTGAATTAAGTAAGAAACACAGTTTGGAAAAATCACAAGGAAAGCTTCTAAAAAGCAAATGTGAACAATATAAATAGAGTAAGGTTAGAAGCCCTCAAACAGATTTCGAAAGGAAAAGTAGGGGCTTCTCGATTTCTGAGTCTCCTCTTGAATGCACAGAAGATTGAATGACAGTAGTAGAGCCTTGAATGCGAAGGAAATACTTGTCGGGTTGAGTTGAATGCACTTCTTCCTTCTTTTGCTTGTATTTTCTCTCAAGAGGCTCTTGGTAGTTGAAAAGCTTTAATACACACAATGGAATAGCTCTCTTGTTATCTACTACTATTTACTCTGGCTATTTAAACTATTCCCTACGGAAAATAACGGTTAGAGACTGATTTGTAGCCGTTCTGTACAGTCTGCACATTCTGACAATGTATCCGTTGGGGTCGGAGTCGACTCGCTCGACTTGGAGTCGACTCGGCTGTTGCTTGAGTCGACTCATGCTTTACTGGAGATGACTCGCCCACTGTTCAGAATTTGAATTAAAGTGTTGTCCCGTCCTGAAGTCGACTCAGACTAAACCTGGAGTCGACTCGCCAATATCTGGAGATGACTCGGCACTTTTGGAGATGGCTCGTTCTCAGGGTTCCAGAAATCCATTTATCTACTTTTCTCTCTCGAGTCGACTCGGGTTCTCTTGGAGTCGACTCAGCTCTCAGAGTCCGAAAAGCCGATCCTCTATCTATTGATCTGAACTGCCTCGGAGTCGACTCGCACTTTGTTGGAGTCGACTCGGCTGACTTGGGGGTCGACTCTGAAATTCTTGGAGTCGACTCGTTCACAGGGTTACTGAGTTTGGTTCTCTGCTTCTCAGTCTGCTTTCTTCTGAGAGTCAACTCGGGCATAATTAGGAGTTGACTCGCCAAACGTTGGAGTTGACTCGCATCCTTCTGGAGTCGACTCGGTAACAGGGTCTAAAACCTATCCCTCTGTCTTTCTGTCTGTTACTCCTTGGAGTCGACTCGGCAAGCATCGGAGTCGACTCGAAGCCTTCTGGAGTTGACTCACTGACAGGGTCTGAAAATTATCTTTCTGTTTTTCTTTCTGTTCTCAGATGGAGTCGACTCGTAGAGTATCGAAGTCGACTCGAGCTCGTGCCAGAAACTCTAAACCACTTGGAATCGACTCGTAATCTTCCGGAGTCGACTCGGGATTCAGACTTTGGTTCACATAGAGTTCAATACTTATCCAAATTATTTTGAACCAAAGCTTGAGGCACTTAATTAGAAATACACAAATATTTGTCTGAAACACTAGATTGAATTCATTAGTATAACATAAAATATACTCAAATGCTTTGAGCTCATCAAAATCAAATAGGGGTTTAACCAATCACTCCACAAGACAGAACGATAGATTTTGGACCCTGTTACCGAGTCAACTCCAGAAGGTTATGAGTCGACTCCGATGTTTGGCAAGTCGACTCCTAGTTTTGTCCGAGTCAACTCCAAGAGAAAAGCAGTCAAAAAGGCAGAGAACCAATCTTGGAAACTCTATGAACGAGTCGACTCCAAGAGTTCCAGAGTCGACCCCCATATCAGCCGAGTCGACTCCAACAAAGCGCGAGTTGACTCCGAGGTAGATCAGCTCAATAGACAGAGAATCGACTTTTCGGACTCTGAGAACGAGTCGTCTCCTGAAGATATCGAGTCGTCTCTCAAGACAGCCGAGTCGACTCCAAGAAAACCCGAGTCGACTCGAGAAAGAAAAATTGAAAGATGGGTTTTTGGAACCCTGAGAACGAGCCGACTCCTAAGTGCCTGAGTCATCTCCAGATGTTGGCGAGTCGACTCTAGGTTTGATCCGAGTCGACTCCAGGACGGGACAAGCACTTTAATTCAAATCCTGAACAGTGGGCAAGTCGTCTCCAGTAAAGCGTGAGTCGACTTCAGCAACAGCCGAGTTAACTCTAGATTGCACGAGTCGACTCCGATCCTAATGGATACATTGTCAGGATGTGCAGACGGGACAGAACGGCTCCAAATCTCTCTCTAACGGCTAGTTTTCGAATGAAACCACTTAAATAGCCAGAGTGAACAGTAGAAGATAAGAAGTGAGCCATTCAATCTAAGCATTAACGCATTTCAACCACCAAGAGCTTCAAAAGAGTAAATCCAAGAAAAAAAAGGAAGAAGAGCATTCAACTCATTCCGAAAAGCACCTCCTTTGCATTCAAGGCTCTCTTACTATCCTTCAACCTTCAGTGCTTTCAAGAGGACACTCAGAAATCGAGAAGCTCCTACTTTCTCATCTAAAATTTGTTTGAGGGCTTCTAACTTTACTTTGTTTATATTGCTCTCACATCTGCTTTTTAGAAGCTTTCTCTGTGAACACTTAAACTTTGTCTTTCTTACTTAATTCAATCAAGGGATTGAATTAAGGGTTGTAAGGTTTGTTGGTGAGCCAAAGATAAAACCAACGGTGTAAGTTGTGGTTGGTGAGCTCGGAAAAACCAACTAGGTTTGATTGTGAATCCGAAAAAACAATCGGGTGGTTCTAGTCGGTGAGCCTGTGAAAACCGACCGAGTTCGTTGTAAACTCGTGAAAATAACAAGTTGGGTTGTGAGCTTGTAAAACAACCGACTGTAATTCTAGAAATTATAATGAACTCCCAAGTGCAGCTTGGGGAGTGGACGTAGGAGCAACAGTTGGCTCCAAACCACTATAAACTTTACTGTGTTTGTATTGATTGATTGTCTCTTTCTCTCTCTTCACTTACTGCATCTAGTAAACTAACTAATTTGCTTGCAATAGTTTTAGTTAATTACTCATTATAGTTTTAATTGGTCAATATTTAATTAAAACCTAATTCACCCCCCCCCTCTTGGGTTGTCTCCTTGGGCAACAAGGTTAGTCTGAGCCAAATAGCTAACTCTCTAGGGGATAGAAAGAGAGGTGAATTACCCAGTCAGCCAGTGCCTAACCTGTTGCCCAAGGTGACAATCCAAGAGGGGGGGGTGAATTGGTTTCTTCTCAATTTTGGTGTTTTAAAAGCTTTCTTAATTAAGTGCGGTGGTTGCTTTCTTAGATTATTTGAATGAGTTAAACTAGAACAAAGATGGAAGATAATGCAAGAATAAATGTAAACACAAGCACAACACAAACACAACAATATATAGTGGTTCGGTGCTCTCCTTAGCACCTATGTCCACTCCCCAAGCGACTCCTTGGGAATTCACTATAATCTCGCGGATTACAGTTGGATTGTTTTCCGGGCTCACAATCCAAAAACCTTTGTTGGTTTAATGGGCTCACCAACGAACCTATACACTTTGGTTTTCCGGGTTCACCAAAAACCTTTGTTGGTTTTACGGGCTCACCAACGAACCTATACACTTTGGTTTTCCGGGTTCACCAAAAACCTTTGTTGGTTTTACGGGCTCACCAACGAACCTTTACACTTTGGTTTTTAGGGTTCACCAAAAACCTTTGTTGGTTTTACGGGTTCACCAACGAACCTTTACAAATAGTTCGACAAACAAAAAGAGAGATTCAAACTCCTAAATGAGCAAATGAAACAATATTAACCACAAAGAAGAGTTAGAAAATATTTATCGCTTTGAAGTGGCTTCTCTCTTCTTTGTCAAGGATGCTTCACTCTTCAAGGGAGGATGGAGCTCTTGATGCCTCTTTGAATCTGCTCAATCCCTTTCTTTGATTCTTGAATGAAGCTCTTGATAAAGAAGATTAGGGCACTTTTGTTTTCTTGTGTACTCTTTGATATTCCTTGCAAAAGTTATTCTATCTGATGAATAGTGCCCCTTTAAATAGCTTCCCACATCCTTTGGTCAAGCCCCAATGGTTAGATTTGAAAAACTAGCTGTTACTGACCTTGGAAAGGACAAAAAGTACATCTGCAGAACTAGCCGTTATGCTTCAGCCCGTGTTTGGGTCGGCTCAACCTGTCCTTGGGTCGACCCAACTTTCACTTGGGTCGACTCAAACATTCCTTGGGTCGACCCTCTCAGAAAACACAAAAACTTGAATTTCAGCCTTCCTTCACTTGGGTCGACCCATCCTTTCTTTGGGTCGACTCAAAGTTCACTTGGGTCGACTCAATTTCTTCTTGGGTCGACCCTCTCAGTAATTCCAGAGAACCATTTTCTGTCTGCCTTTCTGTCTTGCCTTTGGGTCGACCCTCTCAGAGTTTGGGTCGACTCAAGCTTGGGTCGACTCAACCACTGTTTGGGTCGACCCTCTCAGTAAATCCAGAGAACATATTTCTTTCATGTTTTGAGGTTCTTGAAGTTTGGGTCGACTCATGCTTACCTTGGGTCGACCCAACTCACTGTTCATCTGTGCCAATTTTGCAGAAGTGTGCCAAATGACTTCTTGATGTGCCGGAGTCGACCCAATCATCCTTTGGGTCGACTCAATCTACACTTTGCTGCATCTCAAGGTTAGATTCATTCAAATGAACAAAGCCATGTATCTATTATCAATTCATACAAATATACTGAGAGTAATGAACTTATAAATGAAGTATCAATTTAACTTATAATATACTCTAGATAATTGCTTGTTAATCATCAAAATAACACTATCATCCTCAATCTCCCCCTTTTTGATGATTACAAAATAAAGAGTATAAGCCTATTGATACTTGTCTTTAAAAACAGTTTATAAAAGGGTTTAAATTGCTGAATTTCAGCTTTTCATATATAAGAGTGAAATCTCCCCCTATATCATTCAAATGTTGCCAATTTGACTTTTTGAATTGCTCCCCCTTTCATTTATAATTCATTAGCGATGAAACTTCAAAAATTTGAGATAAACTATGAGTTTCAGGTTATGTATCGGGGTGCGAGAGGTGCGTGCCAAATTCTGAATTTATATGTGCCAAATTCTGAAATTTGATAGAAATTTTTGATTTAATCAATTTCATTGTTACAAATTGCTCCCCCTTTGATGTATATGCTTTCTTATATGATTTTCAATTTGTTTTACAAGTTATTTCTCTTTCTTTCTTTACTTCTCCTTTCTTTAACTTTCTTTACTTCTCCTTTCTTTAACTTTCTTTACTTCTCCTTTCTCTACTTTTCCTCTTATCAATCTTTCTTTACTTACTCTAAAGATATCTTTACTTCTCCCCTTTTTGTTACTTTATCTAATCTACAAAATCTTTACTTCTCCCCTAAGATCTTTACTTCTCCCAAAATAAATACTCTTACTTTACTTCTCCCCCTTTTTGTTATCATCAAAAAGATACATGGGAAAGATGCAATAAATAGCAAACTTCAAACTTCATTGATCAAAATAGGAATATTTTAATACAGTCATGCCCAAAATGAAAACAAATACAATGTTTCTCAATCAAAGTTTAAAGATACATGATAAAAGCAAAATACACATGAGAACTAGATACATATCCTAGGCTCTAAACAAGATCGTGAGACTCTCCCGGATCGCTTGGCTACGGCTCTCTTGGGTCCCATTTCTCTAAGATCTTAAGGTAATCTACTGTTTGGAGATGTTTGGAGGAGTTTGGAGAGTGGGGAATAGAGTATTCAGAAGAGGACAAGGGCAAACAGTGCCCTAACAATGCTCTCGGGTCCCCCTTTTTAACAGTGGGGTCCCGACGTTGGGTCGACTCAAGAATTTTCTTGGGTCGACTCAACGTTGGGTCGACTCTATTCTGGGTTGGGTCGACCCAAGGTCAGAAATTTTTCCTTTCTCTTCTTTTTCGCTTCTAAAAATTTTTCTTGCTTTCAATCCTTACAAATTCTTTCTGGGACAATGATACATGAGTAAGGAATCTATAGATTACAAGTTTGACTCATGTTTCATGGGTTTTTAGAAATGGGAGGAATGTATCATGAGACTGCTTGCTCCCTTTTATATCTCTTCAATAAAAAGGATCACATATGCCTAATTCCCTCCTTAGCGTGCAGATTCTATCTTCACTCAAGGGTTTTGTGAATATGTGAGCTAATTATTTTTCAGTACATATATGCTCAATACATATGTTTCCATTTTGCACATGATCCCTAATAAAATGATATCTTATTTCTATGTGTTTGGCTTTAGGAATGAGATATTTAGGATGTAAGCCCGAAGTGATCTCTAAATGTAGATTCCAAAGATAGTTTTGAAATCAAGTGTAGATGGAATCCTTTTCAAGTTATTTCAAAGAGTATCAAGAATAATATTCAAAGAAAGTACGAATGAAAATCCAATACCCTTTTTTTTTAATATATTAAGTATATAGCAACATGAGAGCAATCTAATTAATTTTTAGAGTATAGTATAAGAGCAGATAAAGATCAAAATTTATATACTCGAAAAACATAAGATTATGTTGAATCCTTAATTCTTAATGACTTCAAAGTTCTTTCATGATATAAAAGTATTGGAGCATAGATACCAAAATATGAATTTATGCAATGTAGGATACATAAAATTCAGGACTTTGGAAGTTCTTTTAAAGCTCTCTTAAAGACTTTCTTTTACTCCTTTAAAGATCATAGCATCAAAATCAATTAAAATGAATTGGCTCAGGATTGAAACACTAAAGTGCAAGCCAATAAGAGCTCATTAGTGGATTCCAAAGTAAATTTTCAATACTAAGACAAATGGAATTCTTTTCACTTAGTTTTCAAAACAAATGATTTACCAATTAAGTACACATGAAAATCCAACTTTCAAAAGATATTCAATGAAGCACAAAGTCTAATACCAAAATATGCTTAAATTGATATCAGTTTGAAACCAATTTGACATTAAAAGCATGCTAAAAGTCCTTTGCCAAATTTACAGAGAGTAATCTTTAATGATTTAGCTTTAAGTCATGTCTCTTTCTTGTATGCAAGGCTCTTGATATCAATTCATGCTTTGTAAGTAAAACAGTTAAATTCAGAAATTAACAAGAATGATCATGAATCAAATATAAAACATTCAAGGTGTATATTTATAAATTTCAATTTCTTAGTCATAGTTTCTCAGCAATGTATACATGAAGCACAATAAATCTCTTTAATATCAAAATAACATCATATGTTTAGAACCATTTGTTTGCAATCAAGATCATTGAAAAACGCATCATTTAGACTAATTTTAATAAACTTATAAGATAGAAAATGATATGTTTCAGATGCGTATCGAAGCAAACAATCAAGGCATCAAAAGTAATTCTATTTTTCTTAAACCGTAGTTTTTATCTAGAAATCATATTGAGTTATTTCCCAAAATGATGCAATCATTGAAGCATATAATGAAAGTTACAAAAATGCAATGATAGAAGCATTTTTAAATTAAGTTTAAGCTTTTATACAAAATCAGATTCTGAATTTCATAAAAATTTTCAAGGAGGCTTTCAGAATTATAATTTGAGATATGCATCTTCTACATTGTAGCTTATCTTAAATTATTAAGATTGAAAACACATATTTCAAGAACATTAGAGCACATCCAGAATCTTTGTAATTCATATTGAATTTTGGTACAAATTGGAGGATATTATGTACTAATGTTAGGCAAGATAAAAGATAAATCGGAATCAATTCATTTTGCCTAATTTGCAAATTCAAATTATTCTTTTCTTTTATTTTTCAAAATATATTCATTAAAACAAAATGATGTTGTTGTTGGTAATAACATGTTTCAATCAAATTTTATAGGCATGAAGCATTACAAGTTATATTTAGGAAAGATCTTTGTTATTTGAATATTGAAAACATATAATTCAAAACATCATGTGACATGCAAAATATATTATGCATTAAAATATTCAGAACAAGCATGTCAAGGATCAAAATCAATTCTTTTCAAATAAACTCCTCCTATTTAAATATAATCTTGCACTGATTTCATCCTTAAAGTGTGTTTTCAAGTGATTAAAAAATTTGACTTGATTCTTCTTATATACTTTCATTTTTACCTTCTTATGCTCTATACTCTATTTGCTCCCTATCCGGTGGAGTTGGAAGGGGCACGAGGTACTACCACTAGCCTCCCTCTTGTGCCGTCCCTAATATACCCTACACCGAATAGTTGGGTCAAATAGTGCCGGGTACTACCACTAGCCTCCCCATTGGCACCATCCCTATGATGAGCAATATAGAAATGTTAAAATGTTCACTTCAAACTCTCCCTGTTTAAGTGTATTTTATTAAGGATTTTATCTCTTCCAAAGGAATGTTCATATTAGTCTCACAAATATGCCAAATATATTATGCTTGTTTTACTTTTCCTAAAGATTGGAGTATTTGCCTTTACTTAGATTTTACTTCCCTTGAATAATTATTCATTTTCTTTTCTTTATCTCCCTCTTTTTGTTATTCTCAAGTAATTTACATGAAAGAGCAGAATAAAGAATTAATCTAATATGCTGCATATAAATGTATATCATGCAAACAGCATTTTCATTATGCCCAATGATTCATAGCTCATCACAAGTTATTTTGAATTAGAGATTTGAGGCATAAACTTGTGTATTTCATAGTTATGCATTATATAGGAAAAAGTAAACTTCAGTTTAATCACACCATAAAACAATCATCACTAGTATGAGAATGAAGCATGATATCAAGATGATCAGCAATTAAAGGTTTAATCATGCTACCATATAATTTCAGACTATTGATTTTGCTCAACTAACTCACAAGAGAAGAGTTTAGATTACCAGTGCATTTAGCATTCTTCAAGCCAAATACCTTTTAGATTCTTTACACCCTTGGCTGAAGAAAATCTTCCTTTTTTTTTGTTTCCAAGGGAATGTTTATTGTATCTTTCATCGAGGTGTCCTTCAAGTTGAAATTTCTTGCTCACAAATCCTGTATCATTAGCAAAATCTCTTTCTTTTCTTGAAGGCAATTCATTAGGTTCTCTAGGATACAAAAACATTCATACAACATATCTCTTAACTAGATGACTCAACATGAGACATGACAATAATTGAATTTGAGTCACTTTACTCAAGAGATTGCCTAAATATAAGCAAGCACAAGTCACTTGAACTGAAGAGATAACTTTATTAAATAATATGGTTCAAGGACACCCATGTGAGGCAATAAGAAGATTTATCAAAGTCAAACCAATTTCTTATTTTCAAAAGCAATTTAGCTTAGATTCTATTTGCTTAAGATAATTATCAATAAGATATACCAGTTAAGTTTTAATCAAATTATCTTAAATAGTTGTTTCTATCAAAATTCAGATTGTTACATAGAATCAAAGTGATAAACTATATTCTCAATAAAAGATCTAGTTTTAATAAGAATAATATAAATTGATCTTTCTACAACTAGTATCTTTTCATTGAATATTCTATATGCATTGCTTAAAGAGTAATATCCAAAGAAATACTTGTTTTATCAGATTTAGCATATATTTCATTCTTGAGAACATAATATGTATAACTGAAAAACATGAAGATATGCAACATTTGATTTTCTGTTTTTCATGAGTTCACATGGGGTTTTCTTTAAAAATAGATTTAATAGAAATCTTATAATATGACAAGCTGTGATGATAGTTGCTATCACAAAGCATTGTCCTTACCCAACAAAGGTTCTATATATATATTTTTTTTTTATATTTTTATAACCCCTAGATGCAATAGTGTTCTTGGTGTAAGCACAATTGTATTCAATACCATTTTATCAACAAATTGGTTTTCAAAGCTGTGCCATGAATTTTCACAGTTTGCAAACCTTTTTCATTTGAAACCTTTTGTAAGTTTGTGCCAAAACGGAAAATATTTCAATTTAAGTGCCAAGAATAAAACCAACATTAGCTTTGAGAAATCATCCATAATTACAAAATTAGAGAGCTTATCTCCTAGGTTCACAATCCTAGAGATCCAAATAAGTTCTTATGGAGAATTTCCAACGGCTAAAAGGTGGAAACAATGTTTTCAAATTTAGAAATGATTCTAGTTTATTTTTCTAGATGACATACATAGCAAACTTTGACCTTGCGAAAATTAATCTAAGTGAACCAATGACAAGGTTGTTGACCCCCTAATGGATTTTGATGAATACAAAACACTAGAGCATAATTCCATTATATCTTAACAATTTAATTAAGGAATTCATGTGTTTTATCTAGAATATTGTTGAGAAATGTCTAGGCAAGTTCCCATAATTTTTATGAATTCATTGAAGAACATTTTGAGTTAATGAAAAAGTTCAGGGACAGCCGAGACGTCTCCTGATAGTTTCAGAGACGTCTCTGGCACAAATAGGAAGAACTGGCACACTTGGAGACGTCCCAGGCACCTGCCGAGTCGTCCCCGCGTTAGCGGAGTCGACTCTCTCAGTAGCGGAGTCGACTCTCTCAGTGGCGGCAGAAAGGCAGTTTTCAAGAGATATGCGCGAGACGTCCCCACTGTACGCCGAGTCGTCCCCGCAGGTAAAAAGGAGAGTTCCCGAGTCGTCCCCAAGATAGCCGAGACGGCTCTCTCAGGGTTTTCCAGAGAATGGTTTTTTCGGTGATAAGGCAGCGGAGTCGACCCTGAGACAGCGGAGCCGTCCCCATGCATAAAGTGCAGACGAGCCGAGACGTCCCCTGAAAGAGCGGAGTCGACTCTCTCAGGGAATTCCAGAGGACATGTCTTTCGGAGATAAAGAAGCGGAGTCGTCCCCAAGGCAGCGGAGTCGTCCCCACTCAAAAAGTGCAGACAAGCCGAGACGTCCCCGTAAAGTGCCGAGTCGACCCCAGACAACATAAAAAGTAAAATCCTGTAGGCGAGACGTCCCTCCTTGTAGCGGAGACGTCCCCGGAGCGCCTGGGATGCGACTGACAGCTTTTCAGGTTTGGTTTGAATTTCAAATCCTTCTCTTTTTGTTTCTAACGGCTATATTTGCTTTTTGGGCTATAAAAAGGGACCTCTTAAGTGGTTCTCAACAACTCTTCACCAACCAAAAAGCTAGATCATTCAAGAGAGAAGTTAGAAAGAAAAGCACAAGGGAGTGAGTGCATTCAAGGAAGGAAATCAAGTATTCTCAAGTCTCCCAAGCGATTTCAAGCTCAACCACTCTCGTGCGCTCGGGATTCGAAGCTCACACTCAACCCTACGCGCTCCACCTCGGAAGAATCAACATCTCCCACGCTTCCAACGGCAAAAGGATTCTTCCGGGTTACATTATTCATAATTGTTATATTTGCTTCTTAGAGCTTTTATTTCCTTTTGTAAACTCTTTTATTGTGGTGCTTGTTCCAGTCAAGGGACTTGGAACAAGGGAAAGGCGTCCCAAGCCTAAGAGAAATTGGGGGTTTTAGGGTTTGTTGTGAGCCCGGTGTAAAACAACGAGTTGGGTAGTGAACTCGCAAAACTACCGTACTGTAATCTTGGATTATAGTGGAAATTCCCAAAGGCGCTTTGGGGAGTGGATGTAGGAGCGGTGAAGGCTCCGAACCACTATAAAACCGTGTGTTTGTGGTTGTCTCTTCTTATCTCTTTATCTTTATTTTAGTTCATATATTTGTGTGTTTTATTTTTAATTAGGCAAAAAGTTTTTAAAACACCCAATTCACCCCCCTCTTGGGTGACCATCTCTGGGCAACAAGTGGTATCAGAGCGGGTGCTCTGTATATTTCTTGAAGGACCTAACCGTCTTAGCCAAAGATCTAGATGGCAACACCCTTTAACAATGTTCCTGCCGAGGGGCAAGCAACCAATAGACCTCCACTCTTCAATGGGACAAATTATACCTATTGGAAGACGAGAATGAGAATTTTCATTCAAGCACAAGACTATGCCTTGTGGAGGGTTATAGTCAAGGGACCACAAGAACCATCACACGTGGTGAATGGCATTCGAGTTCCCAAACCTGAGGAGGATTGGGATGAGAATGATGATAGGATGGCTCAACTCAATTCTAGAGCCATGAACTCATTATTTTGTTCTCTAGATGTAAATGAGTTCAATAGAGTCTCTACATGCAGTTCCGCTAAGAAAATATGGGATAGGCTTGAAGTTACCCACGAGGGTACAAATCAAGTCAAAGAGTCCAAAGTGAACATTCTAGTTCACAAGTATGAATTGTTTAAGATGGAACCTAATGAAACCATCACATGCATGTTTACACGTTTTACCGAAATTATTAATGGTCTAAAAAGCTTGGGCAAATCTTACACTAACCCCAAACTTGTGAGTAAAATTCTCAGGTCACTGCCAAAAGCATGGGAAGCAAAGGTCACGGCGATTGTAGAAGCCAAAGACCTCAACACCTTGGGGCTAGAACAACTCTTGGGCTCATTGATGACGCATGAGCTCACGATGAAGCAGCATGAAGAAGAGTTGCCAAAGAAAAAGACAATCGCACTCAAGGCTACCTCAAGTGTATATGAAGAAGAGAGCAGTGAGAGTGAAGAAGAAAGTCAAGATGAGGACTTGGGTTTGATAGTAAGGAAATTTAAAAAGTTCATGAGAAGAAAGAAACCATTCCCAAGAAAGAAATTTGGAGGGAGAAATGATTGGAAAAAAGAAAAAGAAAAAGAAAGAGACCCAATCGTATGCTATGACTGCAAGAGACCGGGACATATTCGTTCCGAATGCCCACAACAAAAGAAGCATTTTGGAAAGAAGAAGAAAAAGGCATTGAAGGCAACATGGGATGACAGTGACACATCATCCTCCGAGGAAGAGAAGGAAGAGACCGCCAATCTATGCTTCATGGTGCTCGAAGATGACGAGGTATGTCAAAATCCAACTATAAATTTTACTTTAGAAGAATTATATGATGCTTTTCAAGAACTTATGGGTGATTGTAGTATGTTAGGAGCAAAGAATAAAGAATTAAAAGCCTCAAATCAAAAACTAAAGGAAAATATTGAAAACCTATTAATTAAAAAGGAGAGCGTTAAAGATATGAACACTATTAACCTAAAAATCGAAAATTCAAGACTTAGCACTGAAAATGAAAAGGCAAAAACACTATTCAAGGAATTAAATCTAAAAGTAAATTCCCTACTCAATAGTAATACCTCACTTGCGCAAACTGTTGAATCTCTTAAAAAGGATATGAAAGAACTAGTTAAAGAAAATTTGAATCTTAAGAATGAGGTACATAAGTACAAGCCAATTGTTGAAAAATTCACACAAAGCTCTAAAAAATTAAATCTTATTCTTTCAAATCAAAGAGCTGTTTTCAATAAAGCCGGATTAGGATATAAAACTAATAAGCAACAAAAGTATCTAAAGAATTTCTTTGTAAAAGCAAAAGACGTAAAAACTGAAAAACCAAAATGCTTTCTTTGTGGAAAGAACGGACATAAAGCCTACTCTTGTATTCAAAGAAAAATTCAAACTAACAAGGGTACATTTGTAAAAGCTAAAAACATAACTAAAGTATGGGTGCCTAAGGGAGTCAACTACACTAACCACGAAGGATCCAAGAAAACTTGGGTACCTAAGAGCTTCACATGATCATTTTGCAGATATGCCTTGCAGCCGGAAATAAAAAGAGAATGTGGTATCTTGATAGTGGTTGCTCAAGGCATATGACCGGTGACAAGAGTCTCTTCGTCACCTTGGAATCAAAAGAAGGAGGAGTAGTCACATTTGGAGACAATGCTAAAGGTCGAATTATTGGTGTTGGTAAAATCTCCATATCACCCTCCTCATTTATAGATAATGTATTGTTAGTTAATGGACTAAAACATAATTTATTAAGTATAAGTCAATTTTGTGACAAGGGCTTTAAAGTGTCATTTGAATCATCACTATGCATAATTAATAGTCCAATTGATAATGAGATCATACTCACAGGACATAGGCATGGAAACGTTTACATGGTAGATCTTGATGATCTCACCATGAGGGATGGCCAATGTCTTGTAGCCATGAATCCCAAAGTCAATGAGACTAGTTGGTTATGGCATCGTAGGTTAGGGCATGCTAGCATGGATTTAATCTCTAAATTGATCACAAAGGATCTAGTCAAAGGACTACCAAAAATAGACTTTGAAAAGAATAAAATTTGTGCGGCATGTCAATTAGGAAAACAAACAAGAAGTTCTTTCAAGTCTAAGAACATAGTCTCAACATCAAAACCCTTAGAACTAATTCACATGGATTTGTTTGGACCCACTAGAACTGCTAATCTAGGGGGTAAGAAATTTGGTCTTGTCATTGTTGATGATTTTTCACGTTTTACATGGGTTTCATTTCTTGCACACAAAGATGAGTCCTTTCTCGCTTTTGTCAAGTTTCACAATAAGGTTTCGAATGAACTCAATCTTAAACTAAAAGCAATTAGGAGTGATCATGGTACCGAGTTTGAAAATCAACACTTTGAAAATTTTGTGATGAAAATGGTATCAATCACAATTTCTCGGCACCTAGGACACCCCAACAAAATGGGGTGGTAGAGAGGAAGAATCGCACACTAGCAGATATGGCTCGTACCATGTTGTGCGAATCGGATCTACCAAAGTATTTCTGGGCTGAAGCAATAAATACCTCATGTTATATCTTAAATCGTGCTTTAGTTAGATCCATCTTAAAGAAAACACCGTATGAATTGATAAAAGGTAAGAAACCAAATATAAGTTATTTTCATGTTTTCGGTTGTCGATGCTTTATTTTGAATAATGGAAAGGACAATCTCAGTAAATTTAGTGCTAAATCAGATGAGGGGATCTTCTTAGGTTATTCCTCATCTAGTAGAGCATACAGGGTCTTCAACAAGAGAACTCTCGTTGTTGAAGAATCCATTCATGTTGTTTTTGATGAAACTAATGGAGATTCTTCCAGAAAAGAAGAAGATGGTGATGCAGGTATACTTGAAGACCGAATAAAGGAATTCTCCATACAAGACAAACAACATGAGGATGAGGTCAAGGAAGATACAAATCAGCAAGATGAAGAAGGTCAACCTCCATCAAAAATTCAAGATTTTCCTAAAGAATGGAGGTATGCACATGGTCATCCAAAGGATCTAATCCTTGGTGATCCTTCACAAGGTATAAGAACTAGATCCTCTTTAAGAAACACTAGTAATTACCTTGCTTTCGTATCACAAATAGAGCCTAAATCACTAGAAGAAGCTGAAAAAGATGATAATTGGATGAATGCTATGCAAGAGGAATTAAATCAATTCGAAAGAAATGAAGTTTGGACTCTAATGAAAAGACCCCCTAATGTTTCAATTATAGGTACCAAGTGGGTGTATAGAAATAAACTAGATGAAGATGGAATAGTAATAAGAAACAAAGCTAGGCTAGTGGCCAAAGGATATAATCAGGAGGAAGGAATAGATTTTGACGAAACTTTTGCTCCTGTTGCTAGATTAGAGGCTATTAGACTACTTTTAGCATATGCATGCTTCATGGATTTTAAACTTTATCAAATGGATGTAAAAAGTGCATTTTTAAATGGCTATATAATGGAGGAAGTTTATGTAGGACAACCTCCAGGTTTTGAAAATCACTTACATCCAGATTATGTTTATAAATTGCATAAAGCATTGTATGGACTTAAGCAAGCCCCTAGGGCATGGTATGAAAGGTTAAGTAATTTCCTAATTGAGAACAAATTCAAGAGAGGAAATGTAGACAAAACCCTCTTTATTAAAAGAAAAGGAAATGACTTATTGCTTGTACAAATTTATGTGGATGATATAATTTTTGGTGCTACTGATGATAGTCTTTGTCAAGAGTTTGCCAAGCTTATGCAAGGAGAATTTGAAATGAGCATGATGGGTGAGCTCAACTTCTTCCTTGGGCTACAAATAAAACAATCAGAGGAAGGCATCTTCATCAGTCAGTCCAAATACATCAAGGAAATGCTGGAAAAATTCAAGATGAAGGATGCAAAGGAAATCAGCACACCCATGGGCTCAAGTTGCAAGCTAGACAAAGATGAAAAAGGTAAAAGTATAGACTGCAAATTATACAGAGGTATGATAGGCTCTCTACTTTATCTTACTGCTAGTAGACCAGATATATTATTCAGTGTTTGTATGTGTGCTAGATACCAAGCATGTCCTAAGGAATCACACTTGCAAGCTGTTAAGAGAATTTTTAGATATCTAGTAGGGACATCTAATGTAGGCTTATGGTATTCTAAACAATCTGACATAAACTTAATTGCTTATTCCGATGCTGATTTTGCCGGGTGCAAACTCGACAAAAAAGCACAAGTGGCACATGTCAATTCTTGGGTGCCAATTTGGTTTCTTGGTTTAGCAAGAAACAAAATTCAGTTGCTTTGTCCACAGCTGAGGCTGAGTACATTGCAGCTGGAAGCTGTTGTGCCCAAGTTCTTTGGATTAAGCAACAACTTGAAGACTTCGGTATCAAAATGGATAATATACCAATTAAATGTGATAATACAAGTGCAATTAATTTAACAAAAAATCCTGTCCAACACTCTAAGTCAAAGCATATAGAGATTAGGCATCATTTTATTAGGGATCATGTGCTGAAAAATGATGTGATGATTGAATATGTATGTACAGAAAATCAATTAGCTGATATCTTTACAAAGCCCCTTTGTAAAGAAAGATTCAATTTCTTAAGGAATGCCTTGAGCTTGTATGATCCTAGCAAATGAGTTGAATTTGTATTGGATTACTTTGCTACTCAAACTAGTAATCAACCTCAAGGTAGACATAAGTGAAAACATGAATTCATCTAAGCTAAATGACGAACTGTTTGACTTTCCGGAGGATGGTTACCCTCCCTTGGACTCTTCATGGAGATATTTTCAGAACCTATTTCATAGGTATTCGAAATTTGGTCAAACATTCCTCATTTCAATATTAATAATTCAAAAAATTATTATCAAATTATTATAGGTTGTATCATTAAGGGGGAGGATCACAAACAAATTCACTCTAAGTCTATCAAAAGAGATCACATTGATTAGGGTAATTAAACAAAATTGGGAGAAGATAGAATACAGTCTGAAATTTTTCAGTGCCGGAGACGTCTCTGGCAAATCGCAGAGACGCCCCCCCAAGGGGAGACGTCTCGCCTTAGTCGCGGAGACGTCTCGGGGACCGAATGAGGGCTTTTTAAATAGGTCGAAATCGCTCGAGCCGACTCGAGCTTTCTCCCTCATTCCCGACCAAAACGGAAAACCCTAGCCTCCATTTGCTCTCCACCTCAAATCCCAGCCTCCGTTTGCTCTAAATCACAAACCCTAGCATCCATGGCACCAAAGAAAGCTAGGACAACCCGTGGGAGGCGACCTAGAGTAGCGGCCGACGGTGAGGAACGGCGGGAAGAACCCTCCGCGCCTTCTCCTCCGGTTGCTCCGCCGACCACGACGATTTTCTGTGCAAATCGCACAGTCACGACTGGTAGGTACATCGATTTCTCCTTTTTAGATCATGAGGGGTTCTCTATTGGAGAGAGACTCCGAGCTCAAGGGTGGGAGCACCTTTGCACACTAAATACCTCGACCTACCCCGGCCTAGTTAGAGAGCTTTTTAGCAATATGGCGTTAGGGGACCAAGGGTACACTGGATGTGTCCGGGGGACATTAGTGGAAATAAATGAAGATGTCCTATCCACTGTCCTACAAATCCCTAAGGACGGTGAGGCTCCAACCTCACTTCCCCAAAGGGAATTAGCCCTAAATCTGCTGTTAGGACAAGAGGACTGCGGCCCTCTTGATGTTATCAACTCCCAAGACCTAAACGCCGAAATGAGATTACTTTTAAGTATTGTCAACCGGGTCTTGTTTCCCAAAACCGGTCGCTTCGATTTTGTTTCGGAGCGAGACTTAGATATTATGCATCATATCCTACAAGGGATCCCTCTAAACCTTCCTAGACTCATGCTAAATTACATTGCCCTATGTCATAGGTATTCTAGGTTTAGTATACCCTATGGCATGATCTTTACCTTAATCTTTAAACACTTCAAGGTTCCCATTCCAACAAATGAACCTGCAAAGGCCTTGAGAAACACCGACTACTATAATGAGGGCACAATGAGAAGAATGGAGTTTCATAAGATAGATGGGTCGTGGGTCAAGGTTCCAAAAAGAAAAGCACAAACCATAGAGCCTGAAATCCCACATCATGAGTCTGACCATCACTCTCCTCCACCTAGCCACATGAACATCCCTGATATTCCCTCCAGCTCAGCTGGACCTTCCACATCCATGCCACCACCTCCTCCAGTCAGTGGGCCCTCCTTCCTATCAGAGGATCAGATGCACACCTTAGCATCTGCCATTTGCCAGCAGATAAGGGAGGAGATGAGATCCATGATCTCCACAGAGTTGGCCCCCATCAGAGCTTCACATGAAGGGCTTCTACAAGAGATGAAGGATATTAGAAGTCAAATTGAAGCTACAACACAAGAAATAATTGGTATGGGTGCCACCCAAACTATCAGATCATTAGAGCTCAAGGACAGCTTGAAGAGCATTTCCAAGAGTCTTAAAGAGCTAACAAAGCCAGATGGCAATGTGAGCACCTTAGTTGCCCAACTCAGAGGAAGAATTGAAATGGCAACTATAGAGTTTGAGGCACTTGTGGCAGGTTTCCACAAGTCACAGGGAGATCAATTTAAGACCCTCATGGATTCTATCAATGCATTCATAGATGCAGCTTGTAAGGCTTATGCACAAAGTACAACTAGTAGGCCCCATGAGCAACGTCGCCGATGATGGATATCTTGTAGGATCTTCTTTTTATAAATCCTAGGCTATTTTGAAACACCTTTTGTATTAGAAATCAATACTTGTAATGATTTCTTCTTTTGACTATGTACTGACTTCAAAGGTTTATGATGACATATGAATGAATACAATCTCTTTTGAACACTTTGTGTACATTGCCAATTCTGCGTATGTGTTTCTGTGATTGTGTATGTGATTGTATGATATGCCATAAAAATCTTACCACATACCTTGAGTGTTCAAATTTGATACAAAGAAACAATGCACATAAAACAGGGGGAGCACATCTTGTGATAACTATGTTAAACTAAAAGATAAGTCTGAAATGAATTCCAAAACAAAGGGGGAGTGATATGAATACATTAATAGAAATGACTTGGACAGGGGGAGCACAACTTGAATATCCTTGAGTAAAATGAATGCTGAATTCCACTATAAATTGAGTCTTAAGCACCTAAGGATAATTTTTCCCCTTCATGTTGCTGACAAAAAGGGGGAGTAGATAGTATATGGAATGCAAAATTTATATGGAATGCAAAATTTATAATAGATATTGAATATGGAGATATTGAAAGGGGGAGTATGAAAGGGGGAGTAGACATGGATATTGAATATGGAATGCAAAATTTTTAATCATACTCCAAAGTTGAATTAGGAAAGATAAAATTGAAGAATATTGATTTTAAGATAATTGCCCTTCTGGAAAAGAAAGGGGGAGTCAAAAAGAATCTAGCTTTCAATTATCTTCAGCATCAATATTTCATTTTAACTTGATTCAAACTCAGTTCATATGCCAAAATCATTTAAGAACTATAAAGATCAATCTTATGCACAAGGAAAGAACTGAATTGAGTGATGCACATTGTATCTAGGCCAAAATATTATACATGTACATCCGATCAAATACTGTGTATATGTTTAAATTTCAAATTTTGCATATATTCAGTGTTTTGTCATCATCAAAAAGGGGGAGATTGTTGACCCCCTAATGGATTTTGATGAATACAAAACACTAGAGCATAATTCCATTATATCTTAACAATTTAATTAAGGAATTCATGTGTTTTATCTAGAATATTGTTGAGAAATGTCTAGGCAAGTTCCCATAATTTTTATGAATTCATTGAAGAACATTTTGAGTTAATGAAAAAGTTCAGGGACAGCCGAGACGTCTCCTGATAGTTTCAGAGACGTCTCTGGCACAAACAGGAAGAACTGGCACACTTGGAGACGTCCCAGGCACCTGCCGAGTCGTCCCCGCGTTAGCGGAGTCGACTCTCTCAGTAGCGGAGTCGACTCTCTCAGTGGCGGCAAAAAGGCAGTTTTCAAGAGATATGCGCGAGACGTCCCCACTGTACGCCGAGTCGTCCCCGCAGGTAAAAAGGAGAGTTCCCGAGTCGTCCCCAAGATAGCCGAGACGGCTCTCTCAGGGTTTTCCAGAGAATGGTTTTTTCGGTGATAAGGCAGCGGAGTCGACCCTGAGACAGCGGAGCCGTCCCCATGCATAAAGTGCAGACGAGCCGAGACGTCCCCTGAAAGAGCGGAGTCGACTCTCTCAGGGAATTCCAGAGGACATGTCTTTCGGAGATAAAGAAGCGGAGTCGTCCCCAAGGCAGCGGAGTCGTCCCCACTCAAAAAGTGCAGACAAGCCGAGACGTCCCCGTAAAGTGCCGAGTCGACCCCAGACAACATAAAAAGTAAAATCCTGTAGGCGAGACGTCCCTCGTTGTAGCGGAGACGTCCCCGGAGCGCCTGGGATGCGACTGACAGCTTTTCAGGTTTGGTTTGAATTTCAAATCCTTCTCTTTTTGTTTCTAATGGCTATATTTGCTTTTTGGGCTATAAAAAGGGACCTCTTAAGTGGTTCTCAACAACTCTTCACCAACCAAAAAGCTAGATCATTCAAGAGAGAAGTTAGAAAGAAAAGCACAAGGGAGTGAGTGCATTCAAGGAAGGAAATCAAGTATTCTCAAGTCTCCCAAGCGATTTCAAGCTCAACCACTCTCGTGCGCTCGGGATTCGAAGCTCACACTCAACCCTACGCTCCACCTCGGAAGAATCAACATCTCCCACGCTTCCAACGGCAAAAGGATTCTTCCGGGTTACATTATTCATAATTGTTATATTTGCTTCTTAGAGCTTTTATTTCCTTTTGTAAACTCTTTTATTGTGGTGCTTGTTCCAGTCAAGGGACTTGGAACAAGGGAAAGGCGTCCCAAGCCTAAGAGAAATTGGGGGTTTTAGGGTTTGTTGTGAGCCCGGTGTAAAACAACGAGTTGGGTAGTGAACTCGCAAAACTATCGTACTGTAATCTTGGATTATAGTGGAAATTCCCAAAGGCGCTTTGGGGAGTGGATGTAGGAGCGGTGAAGGCTCCGAACCACTATAAAACCGTGTGTTTGTGGTTGTCTCTTCTTATCTCTTTATCTTTATTTTAGTTCATATATTTGTGTGTTTTATTTTTAATTAGGCAAAAAGTTTTTAAAACACCCAATTCACCCCCCTCTTGGGTGACCATCTCTGGGCAACAAAGGTCTTTTGAGATTAAGTCCATACTAGTATGAGTTGATTTTATATGCCAAAAGTGGTTTCTTTAATCTTGGTATTCATAGTGCATATATTTAAAGGCATACCAAGTATACATTCTCATGTCTATGATCAATAAGATAATACCATTGATAAAAACTCTCAATCAAGCATATAGAGAATTCATAGAGTTATTCTTAATAAATTGATTAATCATTTAGCAACTTATCCGGCAGTAAGTAAGGCATACTATAAAATGAAGTGATTTGATTATATTTTTTTTTAAAATAATACCTATATCACAAAATTGATTAATACCCCCAATTTATGTTTTAATTAGATACTAAGGCAAAGAGAATGATGAGATGCAAGGATTACTAATTTCATTATTCTTTTCATTTCAATTATTTTTCTAAAGTATATTTTAAGTTTCATTCTTTAATATATGTCTAGAGCACCCAATTTCTAAATTAGCATCTTTTGTTGGAGCCTTGAGTGCTAGACACACCTACAGAAAATATTCAGATTTTCAACTTAGGAACCCAAGCTTTTTTGGGTCCTTGTAGGTTAGCTATTATTGTTCCTTTTAGAATCCATATTTTCTTAATGGCTATTTTGTCCATAGGCTTGCAGATTTTAGGATTATAAGGAATGTATTTCTGCATACTCTTATTAAATTTAACAAACATCGATGATGGATTTTTAATTTTCTGTTTTTGTTCATTAGGTTCATCAGATAAATTAGAATCCGTTTTAGGATAGATAGTGGAGGATTTAACACATATATCATTATGGGATTTTTGTGTGTACCAAGATTGATATCCTAATCCAGCCTTTTCAAATTCAGCTCTTTGATTCTTTATCATTAAGTTCAGTTTTTCAGAGCTGATAGTAAATTTTTCAACTATAGGCTTAAATTTGTTAACTTCTTTAGTTAGCCTTTCATTGTCTTCTGAAAGTAATTTATTATTTTTCTGAGTTATATCATAGCTTTCAGCAAGAGATAGATTTTCCTGATTTAGCTTTTTATTCTTTAAACTAAGCTTCTTATATTCTAAGTATAAATCAAAAAAAGCATCATGAAGTTCATCAAATGTAAAATCAGATTGAGCTTCAGTATGTACTTGATTTTTGAATGAGAAATCACTTTGTGTTCGAGTACATACCTCATCTTCATGTGCTACAAAGCATAGATTTTCAGTTTCAGTTTGATGCTCTTCTTGTTCGGAACTAGTTTCAAATTCACTAGAAACGTTAGTGCATTCATATTTAACTTCAAGCATATTCCATATTTCCTTAGCAGTTATGCAAAAAGATATGCTATTAAGTTCACTATCATCCAATGCACAATATAGAATATTCATGGCTTTTGCATTTTGCTGAGCCATTTTCTTATCATGATTAGCATTTGTATGTAGCCCATTGACTATGATACTCCATAAATTGTAGTCGTGTGCTTGAATGAAAATGCGCATGCGTGCTTTCCAATATGTGTAGTTTATACCATCAAATAGTGGAGGTCTATCAATTAATTGTCCCTCACTCATAGAACATCCCACTTGGGTTGTCATGATCTTTAACTCTTGATTGTGAGATCAATGAGTACTATTAGAGCACCTTGCTCTGATAGTACTGAGCACCTTGCTCTGATACCACTTGTTGCCCAAGGTGACAATCCAAGAGGGGGGGGTGAATTGGTTTCTTCTCAATTTTGGTGTTTTAAAAGCTTTCTTAATTAAGTGCGGTGGTTGCTTTCTTAGATTATTTGAATGAGTTAAACTAGAACAAAGATGGAAGATAATGCAAGAATAAATGTAAACACAAGCACAACACAAACACAACAATATATAGTGGTTCGGTGCTCTCCTTAGCACCTACGTCCACTTCCCAAGCGACCCCTTGGGAATTCACTATAATCTCGCGGATTACAGTTGGATTGTTTTCCGGGCTCACAATCCAAAAACCTTTGTTGGTTTTACGGGCTCACCAACGAACCTATACACTTTGGTTTTCCGGGTTCACCAAAAACCTTTGTTGGTTTTACGGGCTCACCAACGAATCTATACACTTTGGTTTTCCGGGTTCACCAAAAACCTTTGTTGGTTTTACGGGCTCACCAACGAACCTTTACACTTTGGTTTTTCGGGTTCACCAAAAACCTTTGTTGGTTTTACGGGTTCACCAACGAACCTTTACAAATAGTTCGACAAACAAAAAGAGAGATTCAAACTCCTAAATGAGCAAATGAAACAATATTAACCACAAAGAAGAGTTAGAAAATATTTATCGCTTTGAAGTGGCTTCTCTCTTCTTTGTCAAGGATGCTTCACTCTTCAAGGGAGGATAGAGCTCTTGATGCCTCTTTGAATCTGCTCAATCCCTTTCTTTGATTCTTGAATGAAGCTCTTGATAAAGAAGATTAGGGCACTTTTGTTTTCTTGTGTACTCTTTGATATTCCTTGCAAAAGTTATTCTATCTGATGAATAGTGCCCCTTTAAATAGCTTCCCACATCCTTTGGTCAAGCCCCAATGGTTAGATTTGAAAAACTAGCTGTTACTGACCTTGGGAAGGACAAAAAGTACATCTGCAGAACTAGCCGTTATGCTTCAGCCCGTGTTTGGGTCGGCTCAACCTGTCCTTGGGTCGACCCAACTTTCACTTGGGTCGACTCAAACATTCCTTGGGTCGACCCTCTCAGAAAACATAGAAACTTGAATTTCAGCCTTCCTTCACTTGGGTCGACCCATCCTTTCTTTGGGTCGACTCAAAGTTCACTTGGGTCGACTCAATTTCTTCTTGGGTCGACCCTCTCAGTAATTCCAGAGAACCATTTTCTGTCTGCCTTTCTGTCTTGCCTTTGGGTCGACCCTCTCAGAGTTTGGGTCGACTCAAGCTTGGGTCGACTCAACCACTGTTTGGGTCGACCCTCTCAGTAAATCCAGAGAACATATTTCTTTCATGTTTTGAGGTTCTTGAAGTTTGGGTCGACTCATGCTTACCTTGGGTCGACCCAACTCACTGTTCATCTGTGCCAATTTTGCAGAAGTGTGCCAAATGACTTCTTGATGTGCCGGGGTCGACCCAATCATTCTTTGGGTCGACTCAATCTACACTTTGCTGCATCTCAAGGTTAGATTCATTCAAATGAACAAAGCCATGTATCTATTATCAATTCATACAAATATACTGAGAGTAATGAACTTATAAATGAAGTATCAATTTAACTTATAATATACTCTAGATAATTGCTTGTTAATCATCAAAATAACACTATCATCCTCATAACCCTAGTAGGCAACAGAATCAAGGGCCAAGAGGCCAGTTTCAGCTTGATTCGAATGAAAACTCAACCCATGAAGTCCAGGCAATTACCACTTTACGGTCTGGCAAGCAAGTGGACAACAAGGTCCAACTTTCTGTATAAGAAAAAGAAGAAAAGCATGAACCGAACCCCACTCAGAAAAAAGCACAAGAACAGGGAACATAAGGAATGGAGGAGAAACCAATAGAGACATACACACCCAAGGCTCCCTTTCCTAGTAGACTACAAGACTCAAAGAAAAAAATTTAGTATGATGAAATCATGGAAGTCTTTAAAAATGTCCAAATAAATTTACCCTTTCTAGATGCCATCAGACAGATCCCCTCCTATACAAAATTCTTAAAAGATCTGACCACGGTGAAAAGAAAAACCAGTATTCCTAGGCAAGCTGTTATGGTTGCACAAGCCTCATCTCTCATTCAACAACAGATTGCCCCAAAATACAAGGACCCTGGTTGCCCCACTGTTGAAATTAAAATAGGAGAAACCATCATTCGGAGAGCTCTCCTAGATTTAGGAGCTAGTGTGAACCTGTTATCCTATTCTGTCTACACCGAACTAGGTTTGGAGGAATTAAAGCCCACAAACATTATTTTGTCATTAGCATAGGACTGTGAAGTATCCTAAGGGAATTGTAGAGGATGTAATTGTAAAGATAAACGAGTTTTACTACCCTATGGATTTTGTAATCCTAGAAACTGAACCAGTGAAAAATTCAGGTAGTCACATCCTGGTAATCCTAGACAGACCATTTTTGGCCACGTCAAATGCTGTGATAAACTGCCGAAATGGGATAATGACCTTAGCATTTGGAAACATGACTGTCCAGCTCAATATTTTTCACAGTAGTAGTCAGTCAACTGAGATGGACGATTTCGAAGAAATTCACATGATTGAGAACATAATTAGTAGTTCTTTTGAAGAGTCGAGTTATTCTGATCCATTAGAAAGATGTTTGGCTAATTTCAGTCAAGATTGTGAATTAAGTTGGGAGGTTAATGCATTGTTAGATTCCATTCCTGTGATGGATACTAGCAGATGGGCCACCAAGTTTGAATCATTGCCTATTTCGAACTCTCAGCTAGTGCCATCCAATGTCAAACCTCCCCAGCTAGAACTTAAAGACCTTCCTGAAAACTTAAAGTATGCATTTCTTGGAGACAACAAGACCTTACCTGTTATAATTGCATCGAATCTGACTAAAGAACAGAAAGAGAAGTTATTAAGTATCCTTCAGAAGAATCAGGAAGCTATCGGTTGGTCTCTAGCTGATATTAAGGAAATTAGTCCTTCTGTGGTCCAACATAAAATCCATCTAGAAGAAGATGCAAAAATCTCTAGAGAACCACAAAGGCGACTTAATCCAATCATGAAGGACGTAGTTCGAGTCGAGGTCATCAAGCTTTTAGATGTAGGGATTATATATCCTATTTCTGATAGTCAGTGGGGAAGCCCAGTTCAAGTTGTACCAAAGAAGTCTGGCATTACTGTGGTAAAAAATGATCAAATGAGTTAGTCCCTACTCGAGTCCAAACGGGATGGCGAGTATGCATCGACTATAGAAAGCTTAATGCCATGACTAGGAAAGACCATTTTCCTCTACCCTTCATCAATCAAATGCTAGAACGTCTAGCTGGCCACTCTCATTATTGTTTCCTCGATGGTTATTTTGGATATAACCAAGTCTTTATCGCAC
This sequence comes from Phoenix dactylifera, assembly GCF_051530095.1. Taxonomy (NCBI): domain Eukaryota; kingdom Viridiplantae; phylum Streptophyta; class Magnoliopsida; order Arecales; family Arecaceae; genus Phoenix; species Phoenix dactylifera. Next base: position 5,493,229 of record NC_143204.1, on the reverse strand, counting down.
GTAAGGATCAAGAGAAAACCACGTTCACCTGTCCTTATGGCACTTTTGGCTATCGCCGTATGCCTTTTGGGCTATGCAATGCATCGGCTACATTCCAGCGGTGTATGATGAGTATTTTTTCCGACATGGTCGAGAAATTTTTAGAAGTTTTCATGGATGACTTTTTGTATTTGGATCCAATTTTGATGAATGTCTACACCACTTGATACTGGTTGTAGAACGCTGTAAAGAGAAAAACTTAGTTCTTAACTGGAAGAAGTGTCATTTCATGGTAGAATCAGGTATTGTTTTGGGACACATTGTGTCACAAAGGGGAATTGAGGTGGATAAAGCCAAAGTAGAATTAATTGCTAAGTTACCACCTCCCAAAACTATTAGAAAAGTCAGATCCTTTTTAGGGCATGCGGGTTTTTACCGCCGCTTTATCAAGAATTTCAGTAAATTGTCGAAACCCTTATGCGATCTGTTGGCGAAAGATGCTATTTTTAATTTTTCGTCAATTTGTATAACTGCTTTCGAAAGACTGAAGTCTGAACTAACCTCAGCACCCATCATAAGGTTTCCTGATTGGAATCTGTCATTTGAAATCATGTGTGATGCATCTGATTATGCAATAGGTGCCGTCCTAGGTCAGCGAGTGGGGAAGCTTCCCCATATGATTTATTATGCGAGCAAAACTCTGAATGATGCCCAACTTAACTATTCTACCACTGAAAAAGAGTTGTTGGCTGTTGTCTTTGCTCTTGACAAATTTCGTCCCTATCTGATAGGATCCAAGGTCCTTATTATTCTGATCGTGCCGCCCTTAAGTACCTTCTCACAAAAAAGGATGCTAAGGCAAGACTCATTCGTTGGATCCTATTGCTCCAGAAATTTGATCTTGAAATACGAGATAAAAAGGGATCTGAAAATGTTGTAGCTGACCATTTGTCCAGATTAATTGTTGAATCATCTGGAGAATCCATACCTGTATCCGAGACCTTCCTTGATGAACAATTAATGATGATTTCCCATACCAATGTTCCATGGTATGCTGACATAGTCAACTACCTCGTTACTGAACAAATGCCCAGCTCTTGGACCAAACAGGAGCAATTTCGCTTCCTAGCTCGTGTGAAGTGGTATTTTTGGGATGAACCATACCTATTTAAATATTGCCCTGATCAGATCATCCGACGGTGTATCCCTGAATACGAACAAAGGAAAGTCCTTTTCTTTTGTCATGACCACGCTTGTGGTGGTCACTTCAATGGTAAAAAGACGGCTGCAAAGGTTTTGCAGTGCGGATTCTATTGGCCCACATTATTTCATGATTCACACGAGTATTGTAAAGCATGTGACCGATGTCAAAGACTAGAAAAAATTTCAAGAAAAAATGAGATGCCCCTGAACCCGATCTTAATTGTAGAAATCTTTGATGTTTGGGGTATTGATTTTATGGGTCCTTTTCCTATGTCATTTGGGAACCAATACATACTCGTAGCTGTTGACTATGTGCCCAAGTAGATTGAGGCTGTCGCATGTAAGACCAATGATCACAAAGTAGTGATCAAGTTTCTTAAGGAGTCTGTCTTCGCTCGCTTTGGCACCCCTCGTGCTATCATTAGTGATGGGGGAAAACATTTTTGCAACAGAATTTTTAAAGCCCTTGCTAGGAAGTACAACATCATCCACAAGGTCGGTACATCATATCATCCACAAACGAGTGGACAAGTTGAGATTTCCAATAGAGAAATCAAGACCATCCTTGAGAAAACTATCAATCCATCTCGAAAGGATTGGTCCCTTAGGTTAACAGATACATTGTGGGAATATCATACGGCCTACAAAACACCAATTGGAATGTCCCCATATAGGATTGTCTATGGCAAGGCTTGCCATTTACTTGTCGAGTTAGAACACAAGGCCTATTGGGCAATCAAACGCCTAAATTTCGATCTCGACAAGGCAGGAGAACATAGAAAGCTTCAGCTCGACGAGCTTGAAGAAATTAGGAACGATGCTTACGAGTGTGTTAAGAAGTACAAGGATCGCATGAAAGTCATGCATGATAAAATGATTACTCATAAAGAGTTTCATCAAGGACAAAAAGTTCTTTTATATAATTCTCAATTACATCTATTCCCTGGAAAACATAAATCTCACTGGACTGGCCCATACACGGTAGAAAAAGTGCATCCGCATGGTGCGGTAGTAATATGCAATACTAAGGATGGTAGGTCGTTTCAAGTCAATGGACATCGTTTAAAACCATACCTTGAGTATCTGAGTTCAGAAATCGAGGAGACACTTCTGACCGACCCTGTCTATTATGAGTGAATTTACATTTTATCTGGCTAAAGACATAAAACTTAGCACTCTTGGAAGGCAACCCAACATATAAATATTATAAAAAAATAAAAAATTAAAATTAAAAAAAAATTTACTAACATGCAGGTTTGAGAATTTTTGCCCCAATTGTCAATTTACCTACCCATATCAGGTAGCTTCTCCCCTGTCCTATTACACTTTTAAAAAATTTTTAACATTGAGGACAATGTTAGATTTAGGTATGGGGGTGAGAATATTTTTGGTTTTTCTGCCCTAAAAAAATAAAAAAATTAAAAACAAATATATATATATATATAAAAGGGGGATTTCAAATTTTTAACTCAAAATCTAATCTTTTTGGCTATATAAACTAGGACTTGCTTTGACAATAGCTTTGAGTTAAGGAATATGATAGTAGTTCACAGCAGCCTCCTCCGCCTCAGCCCGCATCTCCTTCCTTCCGCGATCGACCCAGCATGGCCTGAAGAAGCAAGGCCACGTCCTCCTCACAGCCGTGGCATCAGTCCCAGCTCTCCCGTGCCATGAATGTCCCAGCCGGCACGTCCAAAGAAGGAAACCACGGATCAGCCCGTCCGCATTCCTCTTCCGGATTCCCAGCTCCTTCCACATCTTCCGTGATCCACCCAGCCGGCCGCGTCATTGCCAGCGCGTCTCCAGCCGTCCGCGACCCAGTCCCAGTCGTGCGCCCATTTTGGATCCAGCCTCCTCCGCGATCCACCCAGCCGTCCGCATCCGTGATCCAAGCAACCCGGACGATCGCCTCCTCCCAGCGATCTCGCGTCCGTTACCTCCTCCATGCGTAATCCCAGCAGCCCCTGATCCAGCTATCCCGTGCTCTTCCTCGCAGTCACCGCGATCCAGCCTCCCCCGCGTCCGAGCTCCATGGATCACGCTGCAATCAAGCATCCGAGTCCGCCTCTTCCTTAATCAAGCATCCTCCCCCTCCTTCCAGGGGGTTGATCTATAAAGAGGAGAGGCCATCGGCTGTGCAGGGGAGCTCTCGGCTGTGCAGGGGAAGAGGGTTCGGTTAGGGGAAGATGAGAGAAAGAAAAAAAAAGGAGAAATGCTCTGTTTTCTCTTTTGAAAATAGAGCATGTTCTGCTTTTTTTTTAGTTTTTAGTTTTATTAAGAGTTTTATTTTGAGAGCATGTATTTTGGGGTTTTTAGTTTTATTTTAATAGAGAGTTTTATTTATGCGAAAGTTGTAATTTCTGTTGTTTTTAATTTACGTTCTTCAAATTCTGTAATCTTTCTTCTTTCTTATGCAATACATTAAAATTTCTTTCATGCAATCGATGTTCCAGTCTTCAATATTCCTAGCACGGTTTTCATCCATTTTATGCCAGAGCTTTCTTTTTCATTAAATATATAAATGCTTTTCGAATTTAAGTACCTGTCTTTCCGTTAATTTCAAGTAGAAAACATTCTCCGGTAGACCAGAGAATCTGTCAACATCCCCGACGTAATGTTTTTCTTCTATTATTCAAAAATCGATTTTGAATCCGAGTGAACATTTTAATTTTTATGCAACTCCAATCGCCTCCCTGTGGATCGACCTCTTACGACCACTATTCTTCGAGTAGAATAGGTAAGAGTAAAATTAATTTAAACTTTGTTTGTCGGCTCTAACAACGATCTGTTTAGCGTATTTTTAGTTAAACAGGAACTGGACAACATTCTTCATGGATTAGAAGATACGCTCGGTCAAAATCTATCATATAAAGGAAACATTCAGTTTAACCAACCTATTTGAGGCCCAAACGATAGAATTTGATCTGTTTTAACCCTTTAAGGGGTTAGCCTAAAGTCTTAGATCTCGAAAAGTTATGCAAATAAAAAAATCAACTTAGTCAAGCATTGTATTACTAAGTTATGGCCTATGGAAATTTTGCTTATGACTCTGCTTTCTGATATGACGGATTTTGCTCCTAAATCCTATCTAGCCCAACCTATAGTGACCAAAATGACCCACTTCAAGTTTGGTGATCCTTTAGATTTAAAGGATAGAGTCAAACTCCATAACTTTCACAGGAGAATGGGATGAATAAGGATGTGAAACAAGGGGGAAAAATACAAGCATCGGAAACTAATCAAAAGTAAGCATTTTTATAAGGTTAATCAATATATGGAAGTTTGCTGAAACCAAAAATGTGCATTCATGATAATATCGTCCAATCTCATCAACAATGTCTTGAGATATGGTATGCAAGACATATATATGGCCACATATGTGTATGTTGTCCTTTGGCCGAAGCATATACCTTATATGCAGCCAATATATGTGGTCAGGTTATCTATAGACTAAAAAGATGGGTTTTTTAGCATTTTGCTAACACAGATGTTGGGGAAAAAAACCCAAGTCATACCGTCACGGAGGCGCTCGGCCAAAGGGCGCCGGCCAGAAAGGCGCTCGGCCAAAGAGTGCCGACCAGAAAGGCGCTCGACCGAAGAGTGCCGACCAGCAGGGTGCTCGGCTAGAGAGCACCGACCAGAGAGAGCGCCAAGAAGAGGCGCCCAACCAAAATGACCAAGTAGGGATGCTCGGCCAGAAAGGCGCTCGACCGAAGAGTGCCGATCAGCAGGGTGCCCGGCTAGAGAACGCCGACCAGAGAAAGCGCTTGCCTAAAGAGCGCCGACCAGGAAACCAACCAAAGAGCGCAAGTAAAGACGCTCGCCCAAAGGGCGCCGAGCAGAAGTACTATGAAGCAACCCCGCCACAGGGCGCCCCATTGGGCGACCAGCTCGGCTCGGCACCCCTGCCGAGCCGATTGCCTTGGACCAAATGGTCAACTTCCGTCTAACCCTCTAAGCCTGAGGGACCTGACAACTCCACTACAACCTGCCGCTATCTCCAGGCCATCAAGGCATAAGATCTCCGCAGGTATTCGGCACGACCTGTCATTAATGCATGAGACCCCCTCGAGTCTCCGATGCACTCAGTCATTTAATGAACACGGCTCAAGACGATCTCCGGATCACTGAACCGTCAGAGCGTATGGCTCTTCCTGACCGCCGGTTCATTCGGTAATAAATGCACTTACCATCCACGAACCCCAGGCCCACTACGGCCGGCGGTTCAACCACCCCAACAGGTCCGATCAACCGTGACAACTCCCTGGTTCCGGTCTGATTCGGCCTTATTTTCCACCACGCCATTAATGGGCCAAATCGTGCCCAATTATTACAAAACAGGACAAACCTCCTGTCACCTCCCAGGTAACAAAAATCCTCCTATAAAAGGAAACCTAGGGGGAAAAGAAAAGGAGGGAGAAAAAACCCGAAGTCCGAGAGAACCCTCCTAGACCGAGTGGAAAGAAGTGAACAACACAGACAATTGAGGAAACTAATCCTCTGGATCTTACCCAAATATTCTCTCTGTCTTCTACACATACTCTCTTCCCTGCTCTCTCCACATATCTGCCCCCTCTGACTTAAGCATCAGAGGGCCGGCGCCGGGGAGCCCGGCCACCGGTTTTTCTTGCAGGACTTACGCCCCCCAGGAGGACGCCACCTGCCGGCACGCCATCGACCATCGCTCCTGCGGCGGAGCTCCGCCCTACAGGAGAACGCCAGTAGCCGGCGCACAGTCATCCACCGTCCCTGTGGCGGAGCCCCTCCTTCTCCGGCTTCGCGGCGGCCCCCGGGTCCAATTTCCAGCAACAGTTGGCGCTAGAGGAAGGGCCCGAGTTCGCTGCCATGAAGCTAAGAAGCAAAGGGGCTTCCAACGCCTCTCGACGTCTTCCACCCAGTCCTGAGCATTCCGTCCGGAACTCACCACCTCCGGCCGAGTCAACCCCTCAGGTTCGGCCAGAGCAGTTTGATGCCCTGGTGCAACAAGTGCAAGCCTTGGCTACCGCTGTCCAAAGCTTGCAACCCAGGGGCATCCCAACGGCACCGCCTCCTCCGGCTCCAGCTCAACCGGAGCCTCCTACAAGCGGACTTCCCCTTCGAGGTCAGGACTCCCAAGTCCAGGCCTCCCTCTGGAGAGAGCACCCAGCCAGAGGCTGTTAGATGTATGCCCTAGAAGCCAATCTGGCTGACGCATTATTAATTCTAGGGACATAATTTTGTACTTGACTATTTATTATTCAATAAATAAAAGGCATCTTTTCATTCATATTATTTATGTGTCTATGAATCGTCCAAGAAATTAATAAGATGATGATGCATATTCTCAAGAGTTGAGAATTTGAGCCATGCATCATTGGTGATTAATTTCTAAATGCTCCTGATCAATGGATCATCACGAGGACGGTGATCGATCCGATCAGTGCACAGATCACTTTCCTTCTGGATGGACGAGACTTGAGTCCACAGTGTAGGGACACTGAAGTGATAGTGCAGGTGCTTGTTAGAGAACAAGAGTACTGAGCGTGACCAAGACAAGAAGTCACATGGATGTCTATCCACTCGTCAGTGACTTGCTTGATGTTGCAGTAGTGTGACTGGTCCTTTGACCTGCGGTGCTTCGGCTACTCACAGTAAGGTTATTGTAGTTTGACTGCACACATACATGGTCTCTAGCCATATGGGTCCATGCAGTGTAGATTGGCTCCAGTAGGTTCACTGTAGGAGTAGGGTATGCACCTATAAGGAATCTATCGACCTTGATAGAAGTCGAGTGATCCTATGTGATTTGTTAGACAGAGTTCTAAGACCTTGGCCAGGGCAGTAATATAAAGTGGAAAAAGAGTTTTCCACTATCGAACTCAAGTCGAATAAATCTTGACATATGACAGACGATGGGGTTTGACGAGTTGTCCATGACCTCCGTCCTGTAGGGATCCACGATAGTAGGACTGTATCACACGTTAACTGCACCTAGAGGTTCATCATTCCATTCTGCTGGATAGCCACTACATGCTGCTAGGTGTCACTAGTGGATGGTGGGACTCATAGGGATTATCTTGATGATCGATAAACCCTAACGAGTTGAGTTGGAATCGTTCCAACCCATTGAAAGGAGTTTTCAATGATATTGAGATAGAGATCACAATATATCTCACTACCAGTCAGAATAGAACCTATGGGGTCACACACACTAAAAGTATTGATCGATCCGATGGTTGAAATCGTGATTAGGAATCACAAGTAATCAATTTGATTGATAAGAAGTTGAAGAAGGAACAAAGGGAATTAATTAATTGGACTTAAACACAAATCCTACTTCGGGTAGGATTCCTAGAGTCCTAATTGGATTAGGACTGGGAATCCTAGTTGGAGTAGGATGGGATTCCTACTTAGAATAGGATTCCTACAATCCTAATGAGATTAGAAATTTTGAATTAAAATTGGATTCCTACTTGGAGTAGGATTCCTAGAAATTCTAATTGGATTAGGACTTCGGATTCAAATAAAGTCCTAATTGGATTAGGACTAAAATTAAATACATCCTAATTGGATTAGGATTTCTTAAGTCTAAATTAATTATTAATCTAATGAATCAACATGACTCCTAATTGGATTAGGATTGAAGAGTTCAATTGAGTCATGGTTCATTCAAGTCCTAATTGGATTAGGACTAGCCTAGATTGGATCCAAATTGGTTCACCCTTGGGCTAAGCCTAATTGGATTAAGGCTAAACCACATTAGGGCCTCCCAATCCTCATTAGATGAGGATTAGGGCAACATGAGAGGGAGGGGCTCACGCCCCTCCTCCTTGGATCTCTTGGTGCGGCAACAAGAGGGGCCGGCGCCCCTCTTGGTAATACATCAAGGGCTCCTAACTTGTAGGAGCCCTAGATGTTATAAAAGGAGGACTCTTGGGGGCTGACCTAATGGATATAGGAATCCCCCTCCTCTCCATCACGCGGCCACCCTCTCCCTCTCCTCCCTTGGTTCAGCCGCCATCAGCAAAGGGAAAAGAAGAGGAGGCGTCTCCCTCCTCTTGGTCTTCTTCCTTGGCTCCAACGCATGAAAAGAGAAGAAGGCTGCAGGGGCTTTTGATCTTCTTCCCATCTTCATCCTTCTTCTTCCTCCTCTCAAGTGCAATCAAGAGTTGATTGAAAGAGAGGACATCAGCCATCAAAGCTATCTCTGCAAGGGAGCTAGCACCCCGGTGAAATAGAGAGCTTGGATCGGATCCTGCTTCGTGTGGATACCCGTAGAGGCCGGACATTTGAACGGCTTCAAGCGAACCCTCTTCCAAAAACCACGAATTCAGATTTGCGGTGATCATCTACCCGCGCAAGGTGAAGATCTGATCTTCCTAATAGTTTTAAAGGTTTTAATTCTTACCTAACTACGAAAGGTCTCGAAACAACGTTCATGCGATGAACGTCGATCCCGCACATGCCTCTTCCGCTGCCATCTGATTTAATTTTTGAAATATCAGCGGCGTGTGTGGGTTCCCAACAGTGGTATCAGAGCCTAGGCTTCGTAGATTAAGAGAAGAATTAAATATCTAAAGGCTTATTAGATCTGAAAATTGAATGATCATGCATGCTGAAAAATTCTGCATGCAGATTTTTCAGGGGTGCTGATTTTTGCATGCTGATTTTTATGTGATAAAAAGATGATTCTAATTACATTGTTAATGGGATTACAAAGTTTAGAATCTTGATTAGCATGATCAGCGACCTATGTCATGATATAATCAGTTAGTTTTCAGATCTGAAAATTATAATTGTTGCATACGGTGATGATCATAGGATTCAAACCCTTTTGGTATCAAATGTAATGACCTGCGATGTGATCTGTGATGTCATGTAATTTTTCAGATGCTTGCATGCATCTTATTTGATGTTTTGAGAGGCCTGCGTGCCTCCTAAAAGGAGATGTAATTTATTTTTATTTTTATTTTACATCTGGTTGTATTTCTGTGATGTGATGTACGTCAACGATCAAGTCGAAGACGATGCATGAGATGAACAGGGGTCTAAGCGGTTGATGGCGATTGGATCAAGAGTTGGTCAAGGATCGAATCAAGGAGGCTTGGAACCAATTCAAGAGTTGAAGACCACTTGATCGATTGATGTGCATGTGCTTGTAATACGACCTAATTAGAATCCATGATCATCACCTATTTAAAGTTTAACTTTATTTGATGCTGCGATTATAACTGCCTGTGATGTACCGTTTGCATGTGATGTGAATGTGAGTCGGGTAGATAGGTTTACATGTGATGTAGCAAACCCAATTGAGACCTAAATCAAAACCTCCTCAATCAAGTCGAGAGTGAACCGACATGAGCAAGTCATATTAGATTAATTGATCTAATTGGTGTCTAGGAAAGTATGAAAGGTGGTTACTTAATTAGGACCTTACTCTCTGAGTAAGGGGAGCCTCCCACCTGCTTACCTGGCCAATTGTTCGATTACCTCTTATGAAGGGCTCAAGTTGCAAACACTAAGACCTGATTAACCAATATTAAGTCAATAGGTCTTCCACTGTAGTAGAGCTGCTAAGGCCTTTCTGATGTTGATTTGTCTCGGCTGGACACAGTGGTCAAGTTGCATCGGGGGGCTGGACCTCTCTATAGACATGAGATGTTGTAGGATAAAGGTGGGGTTGGGCACCAATAACTATTAGGTGAGGACCCAATGACGACTTTATTCCTACGGTTATACGGTGGGTCTGACTTAACTAAGAAATGGGACCAATAACTGTTAGGTGAGGTTTTCATGGCTTAGAGACCAAGTTACACTGCAACATGCTTGAGAAGCATTGTACAAGAGTTGTACACTCATCCATCTATGTGTCACCAATAACTGTTAGGTGAGGTGGCATGTAAATCGGTGGGACTGCAGTACCCACTAGAAACCCTAGTCGTGTGGGATTTCCGTTTTCCTACCAGGGGAGTGTGAGGAATTCGAGAAAATAGTGGGAGTTACATTTGTTCTAAAAGACCTTAGAACAGATTAGGATCAAGTACAAAAGTCTAACTAGAATCTTTACTCTCTGAGGATTATAAAGTCAGCTTCTTGACTCTTATCTCATATCCTATAGAACAACCGTTTGACCAAACCCAATTATAAAGATTAGCTCAGCAAATTTCAAAAATAGTTTTGAATTGTGAGAAATTCGGGTATATGCTAGACCATGGAATCCCCATGTTACCAATTCGTCCGATCACTGATCAGCGTAAGACGCTTGTTAAGTGGACGAAAATGACAATAAAGTTAGGTGCTGCACAATGGCATCCATGTTCAATGCATTACAATGCCAGCATGAGAACATAAAGACTGCCAGGGACATATTAAATCACCTGCAAGAGTTGTATGGTGATCAGAGTCACGCAGCTCGGTTTGAAGTATCCAAGAGGCTCTTCAAAGCCAAGATGCACGCTGGGCAGTCTGTCCATGATCATGGTTTGACCATGATAAAGGACTTAGAGAAGCTTGAGAAGCTTGGCATGACCATGCACAAGGAATTGCAAACGGATTTGATCCCGCAATCCCTTCCAGCTTCATATGAATAGTTTATAGTAAACTACCATATGAACAAGGTTGTATGCACTAAAATAGAATTGTTAAATAAATTGGTAACTACCTTAGGGACCTTGAAGAAGTTCAAGGGGCATCGTTTTCGCTGTCAAGTTGGTTTCTACTTTCAAGAGAGAGTCTATTTGGAAGAAGAAGAAGCCTGCAAAGAAGCAGAAGACTAAGAAAACACCAAGTAAGGAAGTTCCAAGAAAAAGGCCAATTGCAAGGAAAAGTGTTTCCATTGCATCATGGATGGCCATTGGAAGAGGAACTGTCCTGCATACATGGAAAGCATAAAGAACATGAAGGGTGACAGACCTCCAGAAGGTATGTCAGATATGCTCAGGATACTTAGGGACTGTTACCTATTGCTAGCAGAAATTTGATTTCTGTAGCACAGAAAATTTTTTATTAAATTGATTCAACATGATTTTAAGATTGACAGTCTCTATCACAAACATATGAATGTATCTGTGAATATATCTGAGCAAACAGTGAATACCATAGGATTTAATAGATCCAAAAATGAGATAAATCTAAAGTATTTATGGCACCTCAGGCTTGGCCATATAGGAGAAGACAAAATAAACAAATTGGAGAAACATGAGCTTTGGGCTCATTGACTTTCGAGTCATATTTAATTTGTGAATTCTGCCTTCAAGGAAAGATGGCCAAGTTATCCTTTGTAGGACACAGGGAGGTCCACTGAAATACTTATCCTAGTACATACAGATGTATGTGGCCCATTCGATGTGCTAGCCAGGGGACGTTATTCTTACTTCATTACCTTTACCGATGATTATTCACGGTATGGGTATGTGTATCTTATGAGACACAAGTCTGAATCTTTTGAAAAGTTCAAAGAGTTCAAGAATGAAGTAGAAAAACAAACTGGAAAACCTCTTAAGGCTCTTCGATCAGATCGAGGAGGAGAATACCTTAGTGGGGAATTCCGGGACTATCTCAAAGAAAACGGCATAGTCTCACAATGGACACCTCCGGGTACACCTCAACTCAACGGGGTGTCAGAGAGGAGGAATCGGACCCTGTTGGACATGGTCAGGTCCATGATGAGCTTCACTGATTTACCTATGTTCCTTTGGGGAGATGCCTTACTCACAGCGATTTATTTATTGAATAGAGTTCCCTCTAAATCCGTTCCTATCACACCGTATGAGATATGGCATGGTAAGAAACCAAGTCTTGGTCATCTCAAGATTTGGGGATGTCCGGCCCACGTCAAGCGACTACAGGCAGACAAGTTAGAGGCTAGGACCATAAGTGCTCGTTTTATAGGATATCCTAAAGAGTCATTAGGATACAATTTTTACGTCTCAGAGGATCACAATGTGTTTGTGAGCCGTTATGCCATCTTCTTGGAAAAACAGTTTATCCTTGATAGAGGCAGTGGGAGGAAAATTGAGCTTGAAGAGAAAGTCTCTGAAAAGCAACGAGTCATGGATCCTATTGAACCCATTCATACAGAGCCAGTACACGATGTCCCTCGTCCACCTCGTAGATCTAGTAGGGTCTCCCATCCTCCCGATAGATACTTAGGGATACTAGAAGAGGATACCGAGAAAATGTTCCTAGTGGGAGATAGGGATCACATATAGGATCCCAAAACCTACAACGAGGCGATATCTGATATCGATTCCGAGAAATGGCTGGAAGCTATGAAGTCAGAGTTAGACTCCATGCATTCCAATCAAGTCTGGACCTTAGTAGACCCACCAGAAGGTATTGTACCTATTGGATGCAAATGGATCTACAAAAGGAAGATAGGTTCGGATGGAGAGGTAGAGACCTATAAGGCAAGGCTTGTGGCGAAAGGGTATAGTCAGCGCGAAGGCATTGACTATTAGGAGACCTTTTCACCTGTAGCCATGCTAAAATCCATCCGAACATTGCTTGCCATTGCAGCATTTCATGATTATGAAATCTAGCAGATGGATGTGAAAACTGCTTTCCTGAATGGATATCTTGATGAAGATATCTATATGGAACAGCCTTTGGGTTTCACTTCTAGTGATGGAGATCACAAGGTCTGCAAGCTGCAAAGGTCCATCTATGGACTAAAGCAAGCATCTCGGAGTTGGAACACTCGTTTCGATGACGCAGTCAAAACGTTTGATTTCATCAAAAACGAAGAGGAATCGTGTGTTTACAAAAGGGTTAGTGGGAGTGCTGTCATTTTTTCTCGTACTGTACGTAGATGACATCCTCCTGATAGGGAATGATATTTCCATGCTAACCTCGGTCAAGGTCTGGTTGTCAAAAAGGTTCTCCATGAAAGACCTTGGGGAAGCATCCTATATTTTGGGAATAAAGGTCTATAGAGATAGATCTAAAAGGATGCTTGGCCTTTCACAGAAGATGTACATAGAGGAGGTGCTAAGAGGTTCAGCATGGAAAACTCCAAGAGGGGTCTCTTACCCCTTAGGCATGGAATTCATCTCTCCAAGAAGATGTGCCCCAACACATCTGAAGAGATTCAACGCATGAGCAAGATTTCCTATGCATAGGCAATAGGAAGCCTCATGTATGCCATGCTATGTACACGACCTGATATAGCTCTTGCTGTGAGTGTCACAAGCAGATATCAGTCGAATCCAGGTGAAGAATGCTGGACAGCTGTGAAGAATATTCTTAAGTGCTTGAGAAGAACTAAAGATTTATTCTTGGTCTTTGGGAGAAGATCAGTGTTGAAGGTAGAAGGATGCACACATATTGATGATAGAAAGTCTACATCAGAATATGTGCAATGATGGTTCAGTAAATTGAAAGAGTTCCAAACAACCGATCATTATAAATTCTACCTTAGAAGCTGAATGTTAAGCCGTATCTAAGGGTGCAGTAGAAACCTTCTGGTTAAAAGTTAATTGCAGAGTTAGGTGTAATGTCATTAGATGCCATAACACTTTACTGCGATAACATTGGCACCATAGCACTAGCTATGGAGCCATGGTCTCATCAAAAGTCCAAGCACATAGAGCGGCGCTTCCATTTCATACACGACTATGTTGAGAAGAAATATGTAGAGGTGCAGAGAGTAGACTCTGCGGATAACGTGGCAGACCCGTTCACTAAGCAGCTAAGTCAGCAAAAGACTGAAGCCCACCTTGAGAAGATGGGGCTTATGACTGATTGGCTTTAGTGCAAGTGGGAGATTGTTAGATGTATGCCCTAAAAGCCAATCTGGCTGACACATTATTAATTCTAGGGACATAATTTTGTACTTGACTATTTATTATTCAATAAATAAAAGGCATCTTTTCATTCATATTATTTATGTGTCTATGAATCGTCCAAGAAATTAATAAGATGATGATGCATATTCTCAAGAGTTGAGAATTTGAGCCATGCATCATTGGTGATTAATTTCTAAATGCTCCTGATCAATGGATCATCACGAGGACGGTGATCGATCCGATCAGTGCACAGATCACTTTCCTTCTGGATGGACGAGACTTGAGTCCACAGTGTAGGGACACTGAAGTGATAGTGCAGGTGCTTGTTAGAGAACAAGGGTACTGAGCGTGACCAAGACAAGAAGTCACATGGATGTCTATCCACTCGTCAGTGACTTGCTTGATGTTGCAGTAGTGTGACTGGTCCTTTGACCTGCGGTGCTTCGGCTACTCACAGTAAGGTTATTGTAGTTTGACTGCACACATACATGGTCTCTAGCCATATGGGTCCATGCAGTGTAGATTGGCTCCAGTAGGTTCACTGTAGGAGTAGGGTATGCACCTATAAGGAATCTATCGACCTTGATAGAAGTCGAGTGATCCTATGTGATTTGTTAGACAGAGTTCTAAGACCTTGGCCAGGGCAGTAATATAAAGTGGAAAAAGAGTTTTCCACTATCGAACTCAAGTCGAATAAATCTTGACATATGACAGACGATGGGGTTTGACGAGTTGTCCATGACCTCCGTCCTGTAGGGATCCACGATAGTAGGACTGTATCACACGTTAACTGCACCTAGAGGTTCATCATTCCATTCTGCTGGATAGCCACTACATGCTGCTAGGTGTCACTAGTGGATGGTGGGACTCATAGGGATTATCTTGATGATCGATAAACCCTAACGAGTTGAGTTGGAATCGTTCCAACCCATTGAAAGGAGTTTTCAATGATATTGAGATAGAGATCACAATATATCTCACTACCAGTCAGAATAGAACCTATGGGGTCACACACACTAAAAGTATTGATCGATCCGATGGTTGAAATCGTGATTAGGAATCACAAGTAATCAATTTGATTGATAAGAAGTTGAAGAAGGAACAAAGGAAATTAATTAATTGGACTTAAACACAAATCCTACTTCGGGTAGGATTCCTAGAGTCCTAATTGGATTAGGACTGGAAATCCTAGTTGGAGTAGGACTGGGATTCCTACTTAGAATAGGATTCCTACAATCCTAATGAGATTAGAAATTTTGAATTAAAATTGGATTCCTACTTGGAGTAGGATTCCTAGAAATTCTAATTGGATTAGGACTTCGGATTCAAATAAAGTCCTAATTGGATTAGGACTAAAATTAAATACATCCTAATTGGATTAGGATTCCTTAAGTCTAAATTAATTATTAATCTAATGAATCAACATGACTCCTAATTGGATTAGGATTGAAGAGTTCAATTGAGTCATGGTTCATTCAAGTCCTAATTGGATTAGGACTAGCCTAGATTGGATCCAAATTGGTTCACCCTTGGGCTAAGCCTAATTGGATTAAGGCTAAACCACATTAGGGCCTCCCAATCCTCATTAGATGAGGATTAGGGCAACATGAGAGGGAGGGGCTCACGCCCCTCCTCCTTGGATCTCTTGGTGCGGCAACAAGAGGGGCCGGCGCCCCTCTTGGTAATACATCAAGGGCTCCTAACTTGTAGGAGCCCTAGATGTTATAAAAGGAGGACTCTTGGGGGCTGACCTAATGGATATAGGAATCCCCCTCCTCTCCATCACGTGGCCACCCTCTCCCTCTCCTCCCTTGGTTCAGCCGCCATCAGCAAAGGGAAAAGAAGAGGAGGCGTCTCCCTCCTCTTGGTCTTCTTCCTTGGCTCCAACGCATGAAAAGAGAAGAAGGCTGCAGGGGCTTTTGATCTTCTTCCCATCTTCATCCTTCTTCTTCCTCCTCTCAAGTGCAATCAAGAGTTGATTGAAAGAGAGGACATCAGCCATCAAAGCTATCTCTGCAAGGGAGCTAGCACCCCGGTGAGATAGAGAGCTTGGATCGGATCCTGCTTCGTGTGGATACCTGTAGAGGCCGGACATTTGAACGGCTTCAAGCGAACCCTCTTCCAAAAACCACGAATTCAGATTTGCGGTGATCATCTACCCGCGCAAGGTGAAGATCTGATCTTCCTAATAGTTTTAAAGGTTTTAATTCTTACCTAATTACGAAAGGTCTCGAAACAACGTTCATGCGATGAACGTCGATCCCGCACATGCCTCTTCCGCTGCCATCTGATTTAATTTTTGAAATATCAGCGGCGTGTGCGGGTTCCCAACAGAGGCTACGGAGGCTGGCCACAGCCTTCAGAAGCTGAGTCGGTTCCAGGGCAACCTGCGCTCGAACGAACCGCTGCAGCGATCCTCCAGAATGATGAACTCGACAAGAAGGTCGAGAAGCTGGAGCGCCAAATCCAGGCACTCCATGGCAGGAAATCGGGGCGTGATGACGACTTTGAGTTTACTACGAAGTCGCCCTTCTCTCCGGAGATTGAAGATGAACCGGTTCCGCTACGGTTCAAGATGCCCCAGGTGGAGCCCTACAACGGCAAGGCTGATTCCCTTGACCACCTGGAGAGTTACCGGGTCTTAATGGCCCTACAAGGAGCCTCGGAGGCCATGATGTGCAAAGCTTTCCCGGCGACACTCCGAGGACCAGCCCGGCTTTGGTTTACCGGGCTGAAGCCGAGTACTGTCTCTTCCTTTGAGCAGCTCGGCAGACAATTTGCTGGCAACTTTGCTGCCAGCCAACCCCAGCGGCGGACATCCGACTCCCTCCTAGACATTAAACAAAAGGAGGGAGAATCCTTCAAAGAGTACTTGGACCGATTCACCGCCGCAACATGGGAGGTCCGGGAGCTTGACCAGTCCATCGCAATGTCAGCACTAAAGACTGGAGCCCGGTCCTACAGATTCCTCTTCTCAATCGAGAAGAATTTCCCTGCGGACCTCACTGAGATGTTCGCTCGGGCGCGGAAGTATGCCAAGGCAGAAGAAGCCGTGGCGGTTAGGCGGGGCGGGACCAAGCAAAACCCCAAGAAGAGACGTCGCGAGGAGCGCGGCCAGCCCAGAAGCCTGTCTCCGCGATGAGCTAAGAATCCGCCCCGCCCGAAGAGTCCACCCCGGTTGAGAGGACCGCCACAGCAGAGGTCACCACCCCGCCCGAGGTTCCCACTGCAGGCCCGTGCACCCGAAGGGAGGTATGAAAAGTATACTCCCCTCAATGCTCCTCGGGCTGAAATCCTCATGGAGATTGAGAGTCGGGATTGCATCCGGCTCCCACCTCCGAAGCCAGACACCAGAATCCGGCGTGATCTCCGGAAGTATTGCCGCTTCCACCGGGATCACGGCCATGATACCGAAGATTGTTATCAGCTCCGAAATGAGATCGAAGCACTCATTCGCCGAGGGGTGCTCGATCGGTTTGTGCAAGGCCGGCGTGAAGAGAAGAAGCCAGCCGAAGGAGCAGCACAGCCTGAAGGTTCAAATGCCAACAGGCCCATCGCCGGCGTCATCAACACTATCCGAGGCGGGACCTCGGCTGGGGAAGCCTCAGGGGAAGAAGCCTCCTCGAAGCGCCCGCGCACCTCTGAAGCCATCTCCTTCTCAGATGACGATCTAGAGGGAGTCGAAATTCCCCATGATGATGCCATGGTCATCTCCATGATCATAAATAAATTTAATGTAAAACGCATCCTGGTTGATAATGGAAGCTCGGCGAATGTTTTGTATTTTGGAGCTTATTGTAAAATGGGGATGACAAAAGAACAGCTACGGAGGATGAATGCTCCGCTAGTTGGATTCACTGGGGATTCAGTTCCAGTAGAGGGCGAGATCGACCTTCTGGTCACAGCCGGGCTCGCCCCACGTGAAAGTACCGTGGGTATGAGCTTCCTTGTAATACGCCTGCCCTCGGTTTACAACGCCATCCTCGGAAGGCCAGGACTCAACGCCCTCCGAGCAGTGGTCTCGACTCACCACCTGCTGATGCGATTCCCCACCAGCCAGGGAGTCGGTGAAGTCCGAAGGGACCAAATGGTGGCAAGGCGATGCTACCTAGCAACCCACGAGGCAAGACGACCAGCCGAGGTGCCTGCCCCAACGACTGACCAGCCCTCAACTGAAGTTATGAAGGCACGGGTCAACCCCCAGAAAGAGCGGGTAGAGCCTGGTGAGTTGTTAATTCAAGTTCCCTTACGAGAGAACTTTTCCGAGCTAACCGTGCAGGTCGGCTCTGGCCTTGGCGAACACGAGAGGAGTCGCCTCGTCAACTTTCTGTGGGACAATATGGATGTCTTCGCATGGTCGCCTGCAGACATGCCGGGGATAGATCCGGAGGTCATGGTCCACCGGCTTCAGGTGAAGCCGACCTGCAAGCCCGTGCGACAAAAGAAGCGAGGCGCCGCTCCTGAACGACAAACGAGCAGCAGCCGAGGAGGTCGGCAAGCTCCTTGAAGCCGGCTTCATCCGAGAGATATCCTACTCGGAATGGCTCGCCAATGTGGTCCTCGTCAAGAAAGCTAGCAGAAAGTGGCGTATGTGTGTGGACTACACCGACCTGATTAAAGTCTGCCCGAAGGATAGCTTTCCACTTCCCAGCATCGACCAGCTCGTGGACTCCACCTCGGGTCACGAGCTGTTGGCATTCATGGACGCCTTTTCCGGATACAACCAGATCCGCATGGCGCCAGAAGATGAGGAAAAGACAGCCTTCATCACCGACGGGGGAACCTACTGCTACAAAGTGATGCCGTTCGGCCTAAAAAATGCCGGGGCAACTTATCAAAGGCTGGTCAGCCGGATCTTCAAAGACCAAATAGGCCGAAATATGGAGGTCTACGTGGATGACATGCTGGTGAAAAGCAAGGCGACACAAGACCACATAGCCGACCTCAATGAAGCATTCTCCACACTCCAAAAGTACCAGATGAAGCTCAACCCAGCTAAATGTGCATTTGGGGTCACCTCCGGCAAATTCCTCGGCTTTGTCATTACACAACGAGGAATTGAGGCCAATCCAGAGAAGATCCGAGCCCTCCAAGGGATGACGCCTCCCAAGACGGTCAAGGAGGTACAGCGGCTCACGGGCCGAGTGGCGGCCCTCGGGAGATTTATTTCCCGTTCGGCCGAACGCTGCCTTCCATTTTTTGCAGCCCTCAAGAAGCCAAAGAACTTTTTGTGGTCGGACGGGTGCCAGCAATCTTTTGAGGAGCTCAAGCATCTCCTGGCTTCCCCTCCCCTGCTCACGAAGCCTCAACAGGGTGAGCTCCTCTACTTGTATCTAGCTGTCTCCCCTGTAGCAGTAAGCTCGGTCCTGGTCCGAGAGGAGGAGAAACTTCAGAAACCAGTGTATTACACCAGCCGGGTCTTAAGGGACGCTGAGACCCGATACTCCAAGCTTGAGAAGACCGCCTATGCTTTGGTCATCTCGGTTCGGAGGCTCTGACCCTACTTCCAAGCTCATACAGTGGCTGTGCTGACTGACCAGCCAGTCAAGCAGATCCTGCAGAGATCAGATCGTGCGGGTCGGATCACTAAATGGGCCATTGAGCTCGGAGAATTCGACATCGAGTACCGGCCCAGACCGGCGATCAAAGCACAAGCACTCGCAGACTTTATAGTCGAGTGCACCATACCGGATGAGGTCGAGCCTGAACCTGAGCCACCGCTGGAGCAGACCCCGAGTTTGACATGGACTCTACATGTCGATGGCTCTTCAAACTCGGGGGGTAGCGGAGCAGGATTTATTCTCACCAGCCCGGAGGGGGTGGTCGCCGAGCAGGCCCTGCGCCTCGAGTTTCCTGCTTCCAATAACATGGCGGAGTATGAAGCGCTTGTCGCCGGGCTTAAGCTAGCCAAAGAGCTAGGAGTGAAGGACTTGAAGGCCTTCAGTGATTCTCAGCTCGTCGTCAACCAAATTGTGGGCGACTTTGAAGCCAGAGACCCGACCATGCAGAAGTATCTCCAGAAGGTACGGGATCTCGCCTCGACCTTAGACTCTTTCCACATTCAACATATTGCCAGGTCGGAGAATCTCAGGGCCGACCAGCTATCAAAGCTGGCGTCCTCTCGCATGAGCGAGCTTCCCAAAGAGGCAGTACTAGAATATCTCCAAAAGCCCAGCACAGGCGAGCCCGAGCAGACCCTCTGCACCGAGCTCGAGCCAAGCTGGATGGATGAACTCATCAGCTATCTGCAAGACAAAACCCTCCCCGCTGATGAACGAGAGGCTCGCCGAATCAAGCGCCTCGCCACCCGGTACATACTATACAAGAAAAAGCTCTATCGGAGATCCTTCACCTCTCCCCTCCTCAGATGCCTTCGCCCAACAGAAGCTAATTATGCCCTGCGCGAAGTCCACAAAGGGATTTGTGGAAACCATCTGGGAGGGCGAGCATTGGCCCATAAAATTCTGCGCCAAGGATATTATTGGCCGACACTCCAGAAGGATGCTATGGATTTCGTCCAAAGATGTGACTGGTGCCAAAGGAACGCCAATGTTCAGCGCCGGCCCTCGGCTCCTTTGACTTCTATCAGCTCCCCTTGGCCCTTTGCCCAGTGGGGAATTGACATTCTAGGGCCATTTCCACTGGCCACCGGGCAAAGGAAGTTCCTGGTCGTCTCCATCGACTACTTCACAAAGTGGGTAGAAGCCGAGCCCCTCACCCGGATCACCGAGCAGAAGATGCGGGATTTCGTCTGGAAGTCCATCATTTGCAGATTCGGGCTTCCCCGCATCCTTATCTCTGACAACGGTCGCCAGTTCGACAACATCCATTTCAGAGAGTTCTGCTCCGAGCTTGGCATTGACCATCGCTTCACCTCGGTCGCGCACCCTCAAACAAACGGAGAAACCGAGGTAACAAATCGTACTATTTTGCAGGGTCTCAAAACCAGGCTCGACAAATCCAAAGGACAATGGGTCGAAGACCTACACAATGTCCTGTGGGCTTACCGGACTACGTTCCGCGTCCCCACCGGCGAGACTCCCTTCAACCTAACATATGGGACGGAGGCCGTCATTCCACTAGAGATTGGGCTCCCCTCTCCAAGAGTCGAGCACCACGATGCCAGCTCCAACTCTTCGCAGCTCAGAGGCAACCTCGACTTGATTGAGGAAACAAGGGAGGTCGCCCGAGTGCGTATGGCGAGGTACCAGCAAAAGACAGCTCAGTACTAGAACGCCAGGGTCAAAGTCAAATCTTTCAGACCAGGGGACCTTGTCCTAAGAAGAGCTGAAACCTCCCGACCAACTGAGCGAGGGAAGCTGGCCCCGAATTGGGAAGGACCATACCGAGTCACGCGCATTCGCCGACCCGAAACTTATCAATTGGAGTCTCTAGATGGGACTCCCATTCCGCGGAGCTGGAGCTCTAAAAATCTCCGCGTGTACCACCAGTAGAACCCTAAGGGGTTCCCCATTATTCAACCATGGAATTTCATTCTGTGAATTTCATTTCACAATAAACTGATGGTTTGCGAACCTATTCCGAGCTCACCAATTTTCCTGATTATCTCATGGCATCAGGTTTATTCTTCTTTCTTGACCACGGTTGGGATGCCCCGATGCCTCGCAATGATGGAGTACCTGCGTGGACTCCCTGAAGATGTCCGTGAGATTCGTGGTGCGCTCTCCATCAACCAACGAGCTCGGCTCATTCTTCTACCCTGGCCACAGTCAGGATGCCCCGAGACGTCGGGAGGCCCCGGTTACCGGGAAGCTCGAGACGTCGAGATATGAGTAGCGGTCCTCTCTGACCGGACGAGCTCGGCTCGTGCTCCATCGATTATTGAGTAGCGGTCCTCTCTGACCGGACGAGCTCGGCTCGTGCTCCATCGATTATTGAGTAGCGGTCCTCCCTGACCGGACGAGCTCAGCTCGTGCTCCATCTATTGAGTAGCGGTCCTCACTGACCGGACGAGCTCGGCTCGTGCTCCATCTATTGAGTAGCGGTCCTCTCTGACCGGACGAGCTCGGCTCGTGCTCCATCGATTATTGAGTAGCGGTCCTCCCTGACCGGACGAGCTCGGCTCGTGCTCCATCTACTGAGTAGCAGTCCTCTCTGACCGGACGAGCTCGGCTCGTGCTCCATCGACTATTGAGTAGCGGTCCTCTCTGACCGGACGAGCTTGGCTCGTGCTCCATCTATTGAGTAGCGGTCCTCTCTGACCGGACGAGCTCGGCTCGTGCTCCATCGATTATTGAGTAGCGGTCCTCCCTGACCGGACGAGCTCGGCTCGTGCTCCATCTACTGAGTAGCGGTCCTCTCTGACCGGACGAGCTCGGCTCGTGCTCCATCGACTATTGAGTAGCGGTCCTCTCTGACCGGACGAGCTCGGCTCATGCTCCTACCCCGACCTCGGCCGGGATGCCTCGAGACGTCGAGATGCCCCGGTTCATCGGGATGCCCCGATACGTTGGGATGTGGTCTTTATTGGCCAAACGAGCTCGGCTCGTTCTCTACCAGCTTCAGCCAACGAGCTCGGCTCGTTCTCCATCGCCGGATTTCTCTGCCGACGTCCCCAAAGAATGGAGTCCGAGCAGAGAAGCGTCTTTAGTCGCCTCGGCGCCAGGACGCACACGGTACAAGGTACCCATTTGCTTAATGTCTCTACATTAATGTCTATATTGTCTATTCTATTTTTGGATTTCTCTGCCGACGTCTCCAAAGAATGGAGTCCGAGCAGAGAAGCGTCTTTAGTCGCCTCGGCGCCAGGACGCACACGGTACAAGGTACCCATTTACTTAACGTTAATGTCTCTATATCTATTCTATTTTTGGATTTCTCTGCCGACGTCCCCAAAGAATGGAGTCCGAGCAGAGAAGCGTCTTTAGTCGCCTCGGCGCCAGGACGCACACGGTACAAGGTACCCATTTACTTAACGTTAATGTCTCTATATCTATTCTATTTTTGGATTTCTCTGTCGACGTCCCCAAAGAATGGAGTCCGAGCAGAGAAGCGTCTTTAGTCGCCTCGGCGCCAGGACGCACACGGTACAAGGTACCCATTTACTTAACGTTAATGTCTCTATATCTATTCTATTTTTGGATTTCTCTGCCGACGTTCCCAAAGAATGGAGTCCGAGCAGAGAAGCGTCTTTAGTCGCCTCGGCGCCAGGACGCACACGGTACAAGGTACCCATTTACTTAACGTTAATGTCTCTATCTATTCTATTTTTGGATTTCTCTGCCGACGTCCCCAAAGAATGAAGTCCGAGCAGAGAAGCGTTTTTAGTCGCCTAGGCGCAAGGACGCACACGGTACAAGGTACCCATTTATTTAATGTTTCTACATTATCTATTCTGTTCTTGGATTTTTCTCTGCCGATGTCCTCAAAGAACGGACACCGAGCAGAGGAGCGTCTTCAATCGCCTCGGCGAAGGAATGCTCATGACACCAGTACATTATTATACTAAGTCCGGTGAATTCCCGTCACGAGCTGACGAGCATTCGACCCATTCGTTGGAAACGAATCTGGTCCGCCCCGGCAACGCGAGGATCGAAGTTCACTAACTTCGCAAAAATTTTAAGTCCTAGAGACCGCCTTAGGGCTCGGTCGAATTCTGGACTGAGCTCGGAAAGACTCTCCGAGCCCAAATCCTTGGTATAAGCACAAGCGTTGCTATACCACTGGTTGAAGGACCGAGCAATGGAGCCCGGCAAGTCAAACTCAAACTCAAACCCTGTGGCGGGTAAAGCTCAGGCCCTAGAACCCATATCCTCGGAACCTAAAACGGATCCGAGCAGAGAAACTTGGACTACGATAGACGAGTTTCCAGAAAAAAAAAATGTATATTCATTTCAAAAAGGCCCGTAGGCTAAGTACAAAATTCGGGTTCGGCCCTTACAAGTACGGGAGGCCATCCCGACTTTACAAAACAAAACAAAATTACACTCTAAGGCCCGAGCCCGACCACTTCGGCTTCGGCAGTGTCGGGAGCAGCGGGCTCAGCAGTCAGGACCTCCTCGGCCTCGGCAGCGATGGGAGTAGCCTCGGGGGCGGCTTCGATCGCCTCGGCCTCCGGAGCATCCGCCTCCGCATCCGGCCTTTCGACCCCTGCTCCCGGTTGGAGCAAGTTCACGTCAAAATCCGGGAGGAGCCGCCGCAATTGATTGCGGAAATCCCGGAAGCCCTGGATCAGCCCATTCACGCCCTCCTCTTCCAGGAGGTCGCGGAACTCCTCCGACTCGCGAAAGAGCGCCACCGCGCTCTGAGCTTGCTCCCGAGCCTCGAGCTCCCGAGCCTCGTGGTAGGTAGCCTTCTTCTCGAGGGTTTTTATTTCCCACTCGAGCTCCGAATGTCGGAGACGGGCATTCCCCACCTCCTGCTCGCGGGAGGCCAGCGCCTGCTCGACTTCGGCCAATCGAGCCTCAGCAGCGCGCAGCTCGGACCTCGCCAACGCATGCGCGCCCTTTTCCTCATCGAGCTCAGCGGTAAGAGCTCGAATTCTTCCCTCGGATGCTCCGACCTTTTCTTGGAGCACCTGTCGTTCGGCCTCAGAGGCCTGGTACTTCGCTTCGGAGGCCTGGTACTTCACCTCGGCGGCCGTGTACCTCGTCTGGGCCTCGTCATACCCGCGCTGGCACCTCCGGGCCTTCTCCCGGTACTCTTGTACTAGGTGCATCAGCATCTCCATCTCGTGCAAATGCTGTAAAAGAGACGAAAAGAAAAACATAAGGCGCCACTAGTAGAAAATCTATACAAATTACACAGGTGGAGAATTTTACTTACCCGGACGGCGTTGCAGCGGGTAAAGTCCATGAAAGCATTGTAGCTCATGGACAGCATCGCGGCCCGGTCGGCCGGGAGCAGCGCGACCCGGAATATCTCAAGCGCTACTCGAGGGTTTTCGAGGGCTGAATCACCCTCGAACACCGACCAGGTGGGTGCAAGGGGCACCCGTTCCACCGAGCCCGATGGGCCCGAGAGGCCAGCATCGGCTGGCCTAGGCGGAGCCGACCCCGAGGCTCCCTGACTGCTCCCCGGCTCGGAGCTGGGGGGCTGGGGTCGCACGAGCGGCCGATCTGACCGCCGCACAACTATAGCGGGGCGTGCGAGCACGGGACCCGCGGAACTCCTCCCCTGGTCGGCAACTGAAGCGTCCTGCCGACCAGGAATCTGCGCTAAAGGCGCTGGGCATGGGGGCGCCACCGAGGCTCCTCTGGAGCCCGAGCCCCCGAAATCCGCGCCCTCCCTCCGACCAGCTTTGGGGCGCGCGGGCTGAGAAGGGCCCGCCTCGGAGTGAGCGGGGCGAGAAGGACCCGCCTCGGCCACCGCTGCCGCCGGGGGCGCTGAGGTCGCCGAGACCTTCTGTTTCTTCCTCGGCTCGGTGGGCTCGCCCGAGAGCTCGGCTGCCCTCTTTTGGAAGCGGGCGTAGAGGACTTCGCTTTTCGTCACCATCTTTGCGATATCTGCAAAGGCAAAAAGGATTAGAACATTAGAACAGTAAGGAAATAAATACACCTTGAAATTACTCTTACCATGGGGATGCGCCGAGCTCAAGCCCACGTTTACCAAAGCGTCCTCACATATGAGGCCGTTCAGTAAGATGCCGTCCCCGAGGCTGCGGATGGCGTCGAAGATCCCCTGCTCACGCGGAGAAAGTCTGGGGGGTTTGTTGATGGACTTGAGCTGAGCCGGTCCCCACCGGGGGTCAAACCCCCAGGACTGTGCAGAACCAAGGAAGAAGAATTTCTCATTCCAGCCATGAATGGATGAGGGGGCACCATGAAAAAGTGGCCGACCCACCCGAAGGGCGATGTACAGCCACTCTCCATCTCCCGGATTCGACTTAAAAATAAAAAGTCGCCGGAAGACGTTGATAGAAGTCGGAATCCCCTGCAGTAAACACAGGGATAGAAAACTGACCACCGTCCTCCAGGCGTTCGGAGTGAGTTGCGCCGGAACCAACTGGCACACCGTTAGCAACTCATTCACGAAGCCGTGGAGAGGAAATCGGAGGCCGGCCCAGAGCGATTCCAGATGCACTCCGATCCGGCCTACCGGAGGATCAGTTATCCGGTCCCTTCGCCTGGCGGGCTCCAAACGGAACCCGTGAAGAGGGAAGAACCACTCTTCGGTCATTTCGACCTCCAGGATGCTCATGGTAGACTCAACCTCACTAGGAAGAGAACCCATTGCAAGAGAAAAAGAAATCAAAAAAGAGGGGGGACCTGGGGAAGATGCCGGAAAGAAGGGACTTCGGTCTAAGGAAGACTGGAAGAATAGAAAGCTGGAAGCAGAAAACAATAGGAAGAGGACAGAGGGCCAGGGGAGAGTTTAAATAGACCTCCCCAACGGCCCGGATCAGCGAGAAAAACGCTGTATCCTGTTTAGATGACGACGCGTGTCGGTCCAAAAGACAGAACGACGCATTTAATTAGGACTAGCGCTTCGGACGCCGAAGCGCCCCATCGGATCGTGCGGCCCCATCATGAGCCCACGACGCGAGGACGCTTCGCAAAAAGCGTCCCAATAATGAGACTTTTCGGGAAGGAAGAGACGCCGCCTATTAAAGACACCTCGAAGCGCTTGATAATTCAAAATGCGCAATAAATTAGGATTTTCGGAATCCGTAATGACCCAACTAAAGCTACTTCCCACGCTCCAGCTGGTAGCCAACTGGAACTCGGAAGTCGGGGGGTAGTGTTGGGGGAAAAACCCCAAGTCATACCGTCACGGAGGCGCTCGGCCAAAGGGCGCCGGCCAGAAAGGCGCTCGGCCAAAGAGTGCCGACCGGAAAGGCGCTCGACCGAAGAGTGCCGACCAGCAGGGTGCTCGGCTAGAGAGCACCGACCAGAGAGAGCGCCAAGAAGAGGCGCCCAACCAAAATGACCAAGTAGGGATGCTCGGCCAGAAAGGCGCTCGACCGAAGAGTGCCGATCAGCAGGGTGCCCAGCTAGAGAACGCCGACCAGAGAAAGCGCTTGCCTAAAGAGCGCCGACCAGGAAACCAACCAAAGAGCACAAGTAAAGACGCTCGCCCAAAGGGCGCCGAGCAGAAGTACTATGAAGCAACCCCGCCACAGGGCGCCCCATTGGGCGACCAGCTCGGCTCGGCACCCCTGCCGAGCCGATTGCCTTGGACCAAATGTTCAACTTCCGTCTAACCCTCTAAGCCTGAGGGACCTGACAACTCCACTACAACCTGCCGCTATCTCCAGGCCATCAAGGCATAAGATCTCCGCAGGTATTCGGCACGACCTGCCATTAATGCATGAGACCCCCTCGAGTCTCCGATGCACTCAGTCATTTAATGAACACGGCTCAAGACGATCTCCGGATCACTGAACCGTCAGAGCGTATGGCTCTTCCTGACCGCCGGTTCATTCGGTAATAAATGCACTTACCATCCACGAACCCCAGGCCCACTACGGCCGGCGGTTCAACCACCCCAACAGGTCCGATCGACCGTGACAACTCCCTGGTTCCGGTCTGATTCGGCCTTATTTTCCACCACGCCATTAATGGGCCAAATCGTGCCCAATTATTACAAAACAGGACAAACCTCCTGTCACCTCCCAGGTAACAAAAATCCTCCTATAAAAGGAAACCTGGGGGGAAAAGAAAAGGAGGGAGAAAAAACCCGAAGCCCGAGAGAACCCTCCTAGACCGGGTGGAAAGAAGTGAACAACACAGACAATTGAGGAAACTGATCCTCTGGATCTTACCCAAATATTCTCTCTATCTTCTACACATACTCTCTTCCCTGCTCTCTCCACATATCTGCCCCCTCTGACTTAAGCATCGGAGGGCCGGCGCCGGGGAGCCCGGCCACCGGTTTTTCTTGCAGGACTTACGCCCCCAGGAGGACGCCACCTGCCGGCACGCCATCGACCACCGCTCCTGCGGCGGAGCTCCGCCCTACAGGAGAACGCCAGTAGCCGGCGCACAGTCATCCACCGTCCCTGCGGCGGAGCCCCTCCTTCCCCGGCTTCGCGGCGGCCCCCGAGTCCAATTTCCAGCAACAACAGACATAGTACGATTAGCATCGTATGATCGAATGTGCAACTTATTTATCATTATGCAATTATATGCATGACTTTTTTAGCATTTTGTGGCTACATATGATCCCTCTTACTCTGGTCCTTGCAAACAAGGCATGTTCAAGCTAAATGGTTGATTTACCGGTTTCAATGAGTCATATATATGTATATTAACAATATCAATATGTTAATCATGTTATAATTGTTGCCGCTAAGAATCAAGTATCAATTATTAAACACTAATTGCTAGATGCTATTGTTATTAATATTGCTATCATTATCATATATAACTCATATTATTTTGTTAAATATTTAGTATACTTATGTGCCTTACAAGGTTGTGTCTTGGCCACCCGCATACCCAACCTTTCAAAACATTGTTTATTAATTCGAACATCCATGAAAGAAGCTTTCTAGCTGAGTATCCTCCCTTTTTCCTTTATTTCTATAACGTCCACACCAAATTGCCAAAAGCAGCATATCATCCATGCCCGAGGTTTCTCGCCGTTTTCCATTTCTAAGTGACCCAAGCATACATCAATAATCTTGGCCATCCATTGATCAATGTTTTTTCTTTTTCCTTGTATAAAGTGCACCCACACAGCTCTGACAAGTTGATATCTACAAATTAAATGAAAACCTGATCACTGGTGTTATTACATAGAAATTGTTTTATCAATCTGTACTGCTTAATACTGTACTATCAGCACATGATATGACAGTTGTCTCATCTTTATTGGTAGACACAGATATATGATGCCAACATGTACCATACCAATAAGCCATCAGAACCATCTTCGATACCAGGGCAAACCTTGCTGCATAGAACTAGATCCATTCAACAGGTAGACTGGAACCCAATAAAAACAATTAAAATTAGTTAAGCTCGGGCCCCGGCCCAAGCCGGCCTTCGGCCAACTTCTCAAGCATAAGCTCCGTAGCTACTCAGGCTTCGGGCCGTATTTCAAGCTGGCCCTCAGTTTTTCTTTTTTTTTTTCTAATTTTAAGAAAAAAATATCAAAGATTAAATATTTGAAAGGCATTGATAAGACCCATGAATATGTCTTTATGGTTGTTCATGAGAAGTGCTAGCATGTAGAAGAGAGTTATTAATATATATCTTTTAGTTACAAAAATTGGATTCTTAAGACATAAATATATATTATATATTATATAAGATTTGGGTGGATTGGGCTGGGCTCGGATCGGGCCGGGCTGGGCTTGAACCGGGCCAATCTAAATTCAACCCCAGCCCGATTTTAACAAACAGACTCATATATCAAGCTCGGTCTAACCGGCTAGGGTCTAAAATTCTGGTCCAAGCCGTCTAAAATGCTTCCAGTTCAGGCAGGCCGGGTAGAACGCCATGAAGAGGTCTATATATAACACAAGCTAAAGGATGGCACTAATCCCCCTCTCTTCAAATGTTTAGCTGCAATAACCTTCCGCTTGACAGCTAACCAAGAAAAGTTTTTTAAGCTTTGATTGGAACAGCGGCTTCCCAAATATACTAGTATCTTGGGACCGCAACACCACGGAACTTTAAGAATCTAGGGAATGAACTCCCAGTAAAAATGTTTGGTGAAGACCAAATCCAAGAAATTTCACCGAGAATAAAAAATTCTTTTATATGATTCTTGATTACATCTATTTTCTGGAAAACTTAAATCTCACTGGACTGGCCCATACACGATAGCGAAAGTATATCTGCATGGTGCGGTAGTAATATGCAATACCAAGAACGGTACGTCTTTTTAAGTCAATGGGCATTATTTAAAACCATACCTTGAGTATCTGAGTCCAGAAGTCGAGGAGACACTTTTGACTGACCCTGTCTATTATGAGTGAATTAGAATTGTTTGGCTGAAGACATAAAACTTAATGCTCTTGGGAGGCAACCCAACATGTAAAGATTAATTTTTTTTAATAAATTACTAACATGCAGATTTAAGGGTATTTTTCCCAATCTTCAATTTATCCGGTCATATCAAGGTCCAATATCAGGTAATGTCTCCTCTGTCCTATTACTGAACATTGAAGACAATGTTGAATTTAGGTATGGGGGTGAGAATATTTTTGATTTTTCTACCTATTAAAAAAAGAGAGAAAATGGAGGATTTCAAATTTTTAATCTTTTTGGCTGTATAAACTAGGAATTGCTTTGACAATAGCTTTGAGTTAAGGAATATGATAACAGTTCTAGCATGAGTTTTCGTCCCACCTGTCTCCTGCTAACATGATAAAAGATGATTTAGCACCTACACGTAAGCACATGAATAATGGGGTATGTAAACTTACAACTAATATGAATATTTTTAATCTTTTAGATAATTTAAAGTTATGTGTGTGATGAACACCTTAAAAAAAAAAATTAAAAAAATGAGTTTATTTTAAGTCTTCTCACTGAGTAATCGGGCCTCTTATCCGGCAAGCAGCGAGTGTTCCTGTAAAAAGGTGATGATGACTAAGATTAAACTCTGAGTGACTAATTCAGCCTTGGAGCCTAATTGACTTGAGTTATTAAGCTTGTTAGGGTGTCTTTACACTTAGTGTCCGAGCCATCTGGATCGGAAGTTATTGGCCTAACACTCACTACATGGGTTAGCTAGAAAGCTTAATAAGGCTAGATATTGCACAAGTCATTCTTCTTAGCATTCAGTCTGATTAAAAGTTAAATATTAGGTGTTCATTACCATTTAACTCTAGAAAGTCTTGAAAATTAAAGTGATCATGTTGGAAATAAGTAAAAGCCACTCATTTATATGATACTATCTTGCACCTCACTACATTCTTGACTTGTTAGCAGATAGATAGGGTGTAATGGAACTTGAGTTAGAGTCTACTTAAATATGATAGCAATAAGTCTCTATTGTCCTTGCAATTCTAGGTTCATACAATAATACTTGTTCAAATTTTGAGTTAAACATTGGAAATCCCTGACTGATGAAGTTTGTGGATAACTTCACTGCAAACCGTCATGAGACAATACTCGTCCACTAGGGTAATCTAGGGGTTTAATGACTTTTGCATCTGCTAAATGCAACCGCGATACCTACAAAAGTGAGTTAGCATATTGCTTGAGGACCAGGAAAATTCAGGTTTGGGGGTGTGTTAAGTGCACATGTCTGTACATTTTAGCACTCTTTTGAACCTAATTTTCTAAAATTCTCCCGTATATAACTCTTAAAAAGATGTATTTCTTTATTTTGGTTTTTTTTATTGTAATTGAAAGTCCTTCCGGGTCAAGCCCACCTAAAACCTGGGTCACTTCCTATCTTTCCACTGTATCATCATGATTCATCCCTATTATTATGGACAGAAGTTCATCTCAACCAATTGCGATCAGGCGCATTTCGGCCATGGATCCTTTCTCTTTGTACCACTCTCACTTCATCACAAAAGTGAAGATTTTTTTAGCATCCAATTCCATGAACAATGGCGGAAATTACTGTTGATGGCTGAAATTACTGTTTATATGAACAGTGCTGCGTGATGAAACTATTCATATGAACAGTGTTGCGTGATGAAACTGTTCATATGAACAGTGTTGCGTGATGAAACTGTTTATATGAATAGTGTTGCGATACAGTAAAATCTGAAAAATTCTTTCACTATTCTTCTTCTTCCTCCCGCGCTCCCAAATTTTCCAACCTCAGCAGCAGCCACGGATCATCCTCCCGCGGATCAGCATCCAATGTTCCAGCTTCCTCCGCATCTCTTCCGCACATCCCATGCGTGCTCCAACTTCCGGATCAGCCTCCTCCCTTTCCGAATTAGCACCCATCCGTGATGGCTTCCTTCCGTCTCCACGCGCATCCTAGCTGCCTTCCGCATTAGTTTCTCCATGTGCAACCCATCCTTCCGTGCGATCCTCCGCATCCAGCACGCCTCAGATTCCTCCCAGATTCCAGCGTCCTCGTCTCAGCAGCTATCCGCTTTCACACCGAATCCACGTGTGATCCTCCACGTCCATTCCTTCCGCAATGCATGCCAAAGGTCCCGCGCCCACTGTCCACCTTCCGTGAGGAGTTCGTGTCCGTGATTCACCTCCTAGAAATTCGTCGCTAGCTGGAGAGCTCTGGCAATCTATAAGGGGCAGCTCTTTCGGCTGGGGGAGGGATCTCTCATTCAAAAAAATAACAGAGGGGGGAAGAATTGATTTTCTTGGGAGTTCCACCGAGAGAGAGAAACCAGCGAGATTGTTTTTTTTTTTACGTTTTATTTTGCAGAAGAAAAGAAGCATTAGGTTTCCAATCTTCATTTTACTTTTATAATTATCCTTTAATGCAATCCATCATTTTTTTTATGCAATTCGTGTTCTAAGTTTCAGTTTAATTTCTGCAATTTATTTTATGCATTTTGGAAATCTTATTTTAAGATAACTCTAAAATATTTTTCTTTGCTGTTCGATTTGCGATTTTTATTTACTTTCTGTCTCCAGAGTCGACTCCCACGTTGGGGAATCGACTCCCGCTTAGTACGAGTCGACCCATACTCTGCATCAGAATTTAATTGCAAAGCTTTCTTTCTTTTCTTTTTTTATTTTTGAATAGAAAACTACTTCTGGTTGGTTAGAGATTAATCGAATATCTTCAAAGATTTTTTTTAAAAAAAATATATATATTGTCATGAATCTTAATGGAGTTTCTATTTTTTATTTGTGTGCTCCAATCGCCTCCCTGTGGATCAACCTCCTCCAACCACTATTCATCGAGTAGAGGATGGTAAGAGTAGTATAAAAATCTTTGTTTGTTGGCTAAGACTTTTGACAACGACATACTTTTTAAGTCATTCTCAGATCTACCAAAAGAGAGCCAACACTTAGCTATTTTCCACTTGACTTCTCTTCTATACTCAAGTACCCAATCCCAAGTCTAGAATGAAAAATACAAAATAGAGAATCATAAACATATTTTTTTCTTTAAAAGTATACAATTAATATATTTATCATCGCATATGAAACTAATAAGAAAGAAATCAAAAGAATAAATAAATTTAAGGAACAATTTGGAATATTAAATTTCAGTAGATGGAAGGGAGGAGTAGGAAAGAGAATTAATTAGAGAGGGGATGTGGAGAAGAAAGGTTTTGGATCACATGCACCGGTTTAGCTCCCTGTTGTTAGGGTTGGTGGCAGCGTCGAGCACGGAGTACTTGGCGACGATGTGCTAAGATTGGGAGACGTAGGTAAATATAGGGTATGGATCATATAATAGGGCAACTCACCAACCTGCATCCAGTTAGGGCTGTCAACGGGCCGAGCTGCTCGGGCTCGGCTCGGTAAAAGCCCGGCTCGGGCTCGGCTCGTTAGTCAAACGAGCTCGAGCCCAAAATGAGGCCCGTTTAAATTCGAGCCCGAGCAGCTCACGAGCCCAAACGAGCCCAACCAATAACCCATTCCCATTTCCCTCCACCTGACCTGACCACCTCCTCTCTTTTTATTTTTTTTTTCTTCTCCTTCCTTCTGGGTTTTTCCAGAAGCTTCCCGCTGTCCCGCATAAAAATCCATTCCCTCCCCTGACTCCCCTCTCGCCTTCCTCCTCCGCCGACCGCCGCCGATGCCTCGCTGCCTCCTTCCGCCGCCTGGGAAAGAAGCACGCGAGGCCCCTCCCCCTCTTTCTTCTCCGTTTCTCCCCCTCCCTTTTCCTCTCTTTGCCGACTCCTCTATCGGCGAGACTGCGATAGAGGAGGGGATGAGAAGCTCTCCTCCACCGGCGAATCAGGGAAGGAGTCGAGGAGTCCCTCGCACGGGAGGGTCGGGCCACGGCCGGCGGCGCCCGCGGCTTCCTCGACCGTGCCTGCGGCCGACGCCCGTGCCGGCGGTGCAGGTGCTCGCGGCGGAAGCCGGCGGCCGCCGCACGCGATGAGGTGAGTCCCTTCTTCTCTCCTTTTTTTTTTCTTTTTTTCTTTCTTTCCTTCCTTCTTTCTTCTCTTCTTCTTCTTCTTCTTCTTCTTTTCTCTCTCTTCTTCGTTCTTCTCTCCGACGACGAACCATCGGGACTCGGAACCGAGCTCGGCTGCTCGTTCTCTCCGACGGGCGACGGAGATGGGGGCGGGGATGGGGATGGGGATGGCCGGATGGGGATGGGGCGGGCTCGGGCTCGCCGCTCGGGCTCTGGCTCGGGCTCGGGCTCGGGCAAACGAGCTTTACGAGCCCGAGCCCGAGCCGGGCTGTGCCACCCAAGCCCAAGCCCGAGCCCAATACAAGGCTCGGTACCGAGCCCGAGCCCGAGCCAGAAAATTAGTGAAACGAGCCGAGCCGAGCCTGCGGAGGCTCGGGCTCGGCTCGGCTCGTTAACAGCCCTACATCCAGTCCTTTGTTCTGGGAGACATAGCCGAAGAGGGTTTGGAAGAGACGGCCGATGGTAAGTTATGCAAATAGAAGGCTAAGTCGGGGAGGTCGAAGAGCATGAGGTCGATGCTGAAGAGATTGTAGCCACGGTTGAAATAGTCACAAGTAGCGTGTGTGAGGTAGGAGCTGACAAATATGGTTTGGGAGGTCTCAAGGTTGCTATTGCACCGGAGGAGGTGAAGGTGGAGAGGCTTAAAAAGATTTATTACTTTTAAAAAATAGTAAAAATATAGAATGTCACAAGTTCTTTGGGCAAATTTTATCTTCAATGCGAGTCTCCATATGTTATTTTACTCGTACAGAAATAAAAGCTAAAAACAACAACAATAGTAAATAGCCCATACAATGTCAACATTCGGTTTTACAACGCGAAATAGAAAATTAATAGGACATTGGATCACAGCGACCTAACGGCAAATGGCTAACACACAACAACAAAAAAAAGGGCTAACATGCCGTTATAGCTCCCAGTGCGGAGGAACCTTTACTTTAACACCGTCGGCCCAACGCCCACAAGGGGCATTTAAGAAAAACCCCAATTTTTGGATTCCTTGCAGGAAGATCGGAAACATGTTCTCCTTTACGACCAAAAAAGACCAAAAAAAAATTTTAGGAGAGAAAAACAAGTATTGAATACTGTTCTCCCCTTGTCGTTCTTTCTTTTTATTGTTTGTAAGAAATTCTTATTGATAGCGGGGGAGAGGGTGTGAAGCCTTTGGAGCCAGCTTTGGCCCTCTCCCCTCCCTCAACCATTGGCGCTTCAAACGCTATATCCTATTTCTTATTTACCCCAGCTCGTTCTCTTCTCCTCCGTGCCATTGTGAAGACTCCTGTTTTCTGTCTTCTCCAAGCCCTGCAACGTTCGAAAGCTCGGGCTTCTTTCCGCCCTTTGGCAGCCTTAAAAATCTTTCGTTATTCTCCCATTCCCCGAAAATTTCAAGTTTCTATCGTGAATTTAATCCCTTTAGCTGTATCTTTTGCAAAGATCTGGTTTTCACTTCCACCCTTGGCTCTTTACGCGGTTCTGCTTTTATTAGAAGGGCTCTCGAGGTCCGAAACCGAATCGGTTCTTGGTTTTTCGGGGCTTTTGGTTGGGATTTGTTGGAAAAATCTGATCTTGTGGGAAGTTTCTTGTTGGATCCGTCGGATTTCTTGCCAACGTGCCTGACTTTTGTGTCGTTTGGGCTCTGGGAGTCGGAAGACCTAGAAAAGATTGGATCTTGACTGCTTGTTCTCGGAAATTTTAATGGGGAATTGCTGCGCCGCGCCCGTTGATCCCTCGAAGAAGAAGGCGAGGAAGAAGAAGGACAAGAAGCCGAACCCGTTCTCCATAGATTACAACCGGGGTCCGTCCCAGGGTGGCAAGCTCGTCGTCCTCAAAGATCCCACCGGCCGGGACATCGAAAACCGGTACGAGCTCGGCCGTGAGCTGGGCAGGGGGGAGTTCGGCATCACCTATCTCTGCACCGATAAGGAGACAGGGGGGCTCTTTGCTTGCAAGTCCATCTCCAAGAAGAAGCTGAGGACCGCCGTGGACATCGAGGATGTGCGGCGGGAGGTGGAGATCATGAGGCATTTGCCGAGGCATCCCAATATCGTCAGCCTCAAGGACACCTACGAGGATGAGGACGCCATCCACCTCGTGATGGAATTGTGCGAGGGAGGGGAGCTGTTCGACCGGATTGTTGCGAGGGGGCACTATACTGAACGGGCCGCCGCGGTGGTCACCCGGACCATCGTCGAGGTCGTACAGGTGAAATCTTTCCCCTGGATATCTCTCTGTCATCACTGCATGTTTGCCATTGCTTTGTTGTTTTGGTAATGCTTTCAATGGTTATGTCGCGAATTGGATTCTCTTTGTTGTTTCTCAATGTTGATTTGGTGAAAGTTTGGGGACTCTTTTCTTTTGAATTCTAATAAACTTTCGTTGAACCCTCTGTTCAGTTATGATCTTGAACTTGGGGCAATCTTGGTTTGCCATTCAGATTTGTGTTAACTTTCTTGGTATGGTGTTATCTTGACTGACTAATGGCTTGGTACATGGAACCTTGGGGATCAATCCATTTTTTGCTGAAGATCAAATTTTTCTTTTTTGGCCACTTATGCTTCATAGAATCATTCTTTCTTACTTTATCTGATCGCTAGCTACAGTGGGAGATCATAATTTTTTGTTTAAACACCAAGTTTTTACTTTCTCCATGTTTCTTCATATGGATTCTGGTATTTGTGGTTACACTTCCTGGAATATTCAAACATTCCGAAAAGCTGATTTTTGTTGGTTTGTTTTTGGGACAACTCTCAAAAATCTGAGCTTGCATATGTGAAACATGTTTTTTTTTATAGATTCTTCATTTGCTTGTAAAGGTTGTTTTATTCTCATTTGTGCCTGTGGTTCTCAGACTTGGAATCTTGGTATTCTTCTATTTGCCATTGATTATTGACATTCTAGAATTTGTGCTTGTAATTTCTCGATGTGATTTTTGCTCTAATATTTAACACTACCTTTTCCAACTTTTATGTCTGCTTCAACCTTCCTAATGCTGCTGCTTTATTTTCCTTATATAGTATTGCCACAATGCTACCACCTCCATGCATCACCTTATAATGTCCTTTAATTGATGGTTGTGCAAGTGAAGGTCAGGCTATAACTTGGTCCCTGGAAAATCCTCTAAATTGTTTTCATTACTCTTTATTCTGTTCTGCCCTTGTCAAGTGTGTCATGTTGCTTCAAGTTGGATTTGGAAGTGGTTATGATTTCTTTTGATGTGAGTTAGAGAATGCAGTGAAACTTGTTTCATGCAATAACAGATGTGTCACAAGCATGGAGTGATGCACCGAGACCTCAAACCTGAGAATTTCTTGTTTGCTAACAAGAAGGAAACTGCCCCACTCAAGGCAATCGATTTTGGGTTGTCTGTATTTTTCAAACCTGGTATGTTGTACTCCTTATTGCTGTGAACAATGTCTTGATGCTAAGCTATTTTCATTAATTTTGTTTGTTATAAATCTTTAAATACTAAACTAATGATGCATAGGACTCACTTAATAGGCAAAAATCCATTGCACCTCACTTGTTAATCAATTATATATGCAGATTAAATTACCAGGAAGCATCATTATGTATAAGCACTATTACATTTGCCCATATTGTTGCTGAATTTCTCTTTCCTACACAGGTGAGTGCTTCAATGAGATTGTGGGAAGTCCTTATTACATGGCCCCAGAGGTTCTAAAGCGAAATTATGGCCCAGAAATAGATGTATGGAGTGCTGGGGTTATCCTATACATTCTTCTTTGTGGTGTACCTCCATTTTGGGCAGGTAATTTGCTTCTGTAACTCTGTTGATGAGCTTTTTGGTATGAAAATGCTTGTTGATCAGGCGACTATTTCTGGGTTTATCTGTAATAAATTCTTTTGATAACTCATATTCTGATTTTTAGAAATGAATAAATATATTACCGGTGCAAGGCTTGTATTATTTATACTTTAGTGTACAAAATTAGGGTGCAAGTGTCTAGTCTAATCATGTGTGGTTTAATGCCTTGATGCAGAAACTGAACAAGGTGTTGCTCAGGCAATTATCCATTCTGTGATAGACTTTAAAAGAGATCCATGGCCTAAAGTTTCCAATAATGCCAAAGACCTTGTAAGGCAGATGCTTGATCCAGATCCAAAGCGGCGGCTAACTGCTCAACAGGTGCTCGGTAATGTGCAGCTCCTGCCTGTTTTTTTTTTGTCTGATGACAGAATTAAACATGCATTTTCTATTCAAATAACATCTTTGTGCATATCACATTTGTTGTACTTCTCATAATTAACATTATAAGAATAAAGGTGCATAATGATTTGCCAAAAATATGAAGAAATATATATAGTTATTGTACGATCTCAAGAAACATTGGCTAATAGTGCTGGATTCAGTGCATAGATATTTCATTCTCTCCTATTACTAGATATTAGTTGTGGTGTGTTTTTGTTCTTTTTCAAAATATTACCTATGCTATTACAATTGTCCTTTTCATGTGGTTTAGATTTAGAGTATATATAAGTTACCTTTTGCCTAACTAGCTTTCAGAATATAGTTTGGGCATTCCTGAGACATCTCTCTTAAATTTTCCATTGCAGAACATCCTTGGTTGCAGAATGCTAAAAAGGCACCAAATGTTCCTTTAGGTGAAACTGTTCGTGCCAGACTCCAACAGTTCTCTGTAATGAACAAATTTAAAAAGAGAGCTCTAAGGGTAAGACCACATTGTGTATTTGTGGATTTTGGCTCTGGAAATACCTTAAGAAGGATCATACTTTGGTTTTGGGCTCTGTAACTCCATGGAATGCAAACTTTAGTCTTGCTGCTTTAATTTCTCCATGCTCATGGGGAACTAACCCAACTGATATTTTAGGAATTAAACCATTGCAGGTGGTAGCTGAACATTTATCTGTGGAGGAAGTAGCAGACATAAAGGAAATGTTTGAGAAGATGGACGTAAAGGGCAATGGGAGGATCACAATGGAAGAGTTGAAAAGTGGTTTTCATAGACTTGGGCACCAGATCGCAGATGCAGATGTTCAGATATTAATGGAAGCTGTAAGTGGCTGACCTTACAGCATTTCTAATTTTTCTTTGTAAGAAAATAAGCTCATGCCAAGTTTGAAATCAAGTTTTACTTGGGCCTTTACTCTCATGGGAACATAATATCACTGTAATCATCATTTCATCATTCATGATTGCTTGGCTCACCTAGGGGCGGCCCAATACATTTGGGGGCCTAAGGCGAACTCATTAAAAGAAGCCTTTTTATATTATGATTTAAATTATGAAATTTTTTTAATAAGTATAAAAATACTTTAAAATTTTATTCAAAAATAATTCGTGTAGCTTTTTGAGAAGCAAAATTACTAATTAAACTTTTATACTCAAGATCCATTAAAATACTATTTTCAATCGATAATATAGCTAATCCATTTAATCTTTCTTGTGATATAGTTGATCGCAAATAAGATTGTATCAACTTTAATTTTGAAAAACTTCATTCAGCAGAAGCAACTGTTACAAGTATTGTTAATAATATCTTATATGCAATGCATGCATTTGGAAAAGAATCTATTTTTTTTTATGAAACTTAAAATATCAATAGGGGTACTAGTTTTTGTTTGTAAAACTTCTTTTAAAACTTTTAACTTTGAAAACAGATCAATACCATCAATATCAAAATATTCACCATGCTTTAAAAAGTTTTCAATATTAAGATAACACTTTTTCAAATTATCTTCATTCAAAGATTTTAACTTTCTAAAATTAAACAAAAAACCAAAAACATTTTCATATATGGTAAATTGTTCAAACCTATTTTGAATTGAAGAAATAGCTTGATCTACTATATATAAAAAGTAATCAATTTTAAAAGATTCTTCAGCTGATCTTGTTGTCTCATCATTACTATTTTTATCAAAATATTTTTTTCTATTGATCACACGTTTTTCACAAAATGTAGGTTCTATTTCCATTTCATTTGCAATTTTTTTAGATGAATTCAAAGCATTCATGAATCCATTTTCCCTATAACTTTTCAAATAAGAAAGAAGATCTTTTAATTGATCTATAGCAACATCAATATGCATGTCTTTGGATTGTAAAATCTTACTAACTGAGTTAATAGCAAACAATATATCGTGCCAAATATTCATGCCCAATAAGAATTCAAAATTTTCAATCTCATATGTAGCTAAACATGTGGCTTCATTCTTTATTTTAGGATCTTCACTAATTTTTGCTAATTGAACTAAGGCATCTCTTATTTTAGAAGCTTGGTTTTTAATTGCTTTGACACTTTCAATACGACTTTCCCAACGTGTCTGTGACAAGGGTTTAAGAGTCAATATGGATATATTATTTTGTAAATTTTTTTAATCGTTTTGTAGAAGAAGAAAATAAGGTATAAATTCGTTGTATTACTCTAAAAAAAGATATAGCCTTAGGACATAAGTTAGCAATATCACATAATACTAAATTCAAGTTATGACATCCATATGGTGTGTAAAACGTTCTAGGATTTATATCTAATAATCTCCTTTGTACACCTTGATGTTTTTCTTTCATATTAGATCCGTTGTTATACCTTTGTCCTCTTATATCATTAACATCAAGTTTATGGTTTTCTATTATATTTATAAGTTCATTAAAAAGGCCCTTTTCAGAGGTATCATCTACTTCTAAAAATTCTAAAAAATATTGTTCTACTTTTACTAAACTTGTTGAAGTATCTACATATTTTAAAACTAGGGTCATTTGTTTCTGATGGCTTGCATCAGAAGTGCAATCAAGTATTACAGAAAAGTATTTTGCTTCTTTAATCTTTTTAATTATTATAGCTTTAATTTCAGATGCTAACATTTGAATCAATTCATTTTGAATATTATGACCTAAATAATGATTGTGAATTTCGCCATGTTAAATGCGTCGATGCATTACTGGATCAAATTGTGCAATCGTTTAAATAAAACTTAAAAAATTTTCGTTATTGCTTTGATAGATCTTTTCATTCTTTCCTCGAAATGCTAAATTATTTTTTGCAAGATTTTTTACGACAACAATAATTCTAAAAAGAACTTTTTTCCAAGGATCCTTCTCTTGGTTTATTTGTTCTTGGAAACTTTTATCAATTGTCTTATTTTTTAGCAATCTCACTTCTAAATCAATCCACCTATTCATGCTAATGATATGTTCATTAGTTGTTTCATGACTTTTAAGCTTGATACCTAGATTTTTCCAATCCCTACTTCCTTCATTGACTAATTGACTCGTGATAGGCTTTGAATCAAATAATTTACAACAAAAACAATATACTCTATCCAAATCATTCGAATATACTAACCATCTTCTATCATATTTTTCACCATTAGGTAACTTACGAATGTAATATATCGTAGAGAAGTGTCTATTGTTTTCATCCTTAGGAAAATGAAAATCATAATCTCTAATTGGACCTCTTTCCACTATTAGATCTCTAAATTTTGTATCAATCTTTTTCCATTGACCAGGATCATATAAATTTGTAGGAATAGAACTAGTTTCACAATCTTTTTTCTTATTTATCCTATCTCCATCTGATTCTTCATTGTACTCTTCATTAGATATTGTTTCACTAGCAATCTCATTTTTTAACTCTATTTTGGGTGCCTGTTCTGTTGCTAATGCCTGAGTTGAATTTGATGTGTTGTTTTGTTTGTTTGTAACAACAAATCTATCTAGAACTTCTTTTTGAGATTGAATGAGTTTATCGATTTTTTTTTTTGAGTTTTTCATAGCCACAGTCATATTTTCTATTAGACATTTTAATCTATAAATAATATTATCAAACTAGGCAATTAAAAAAACACAACAAATAAATCAAAATATAAAAAAGTTAAAAATGATAAAACTTGATTGTGTCAAGAAAAACAAACTCGGGTCTCGACAAGTAGTGCCGAACTTAATTGTGTCGAGAAGAGGCCGAATAGTGCCGAACTCGACGGTGAGAAGAGGCCAAACCGCCGAAGTCACAGCCAATCTATAATTGAACCAAAAAAAAATCAATTTTAGCGTCTCTAACTTGACAGTTGACTAAATAAAAATTAATTGGACCAAAAGATTAATTAATAAACTAACTCAGAAGCTAACAGAGGATTGAGAGGAGAGATGGTGGATTAGATATTTAGATTCTCACCGGTCACCTGCCTGGGATGAGGGATCAGTGGGAACTGAGAAGTGGGATGCAGGATGCTAACGGTCCAAACTTTAACGGAGGAGTGGAGGACGGTGGACTTTGGAGCGGACTCAGCGGAGCCGAGCTGTCGAGGAGGCCGAAGCGGCGGCGCTCGGAGCTCGGAGGAGCCGAGGACGACGAGGAGAGCTGGAGAGGACTCCTCTCAGAGGAGATCCGGTCGGTGGCTCGCCAGTCGCACTCGCCGGGTCTCTCAAAGGAGGAGCACGGT
This sequence comes from Phoenix dactylifera, assembly GCF_051530095.1. NCBI lineage: Eukaryota > Viridiplantae > Streptophyta > Magnoliopsida > Arecales > Arecaceae > Phoenix > Phoenix dactylifera. The sequence goes on along the minus strand of NC_143204.1, from coordinate 5,450,921 downwards.
GGACTTTAGAGCGGTCTGAGCGGAGCTAAGGAGGCCAGAGCTCGGAGGTTGGAGGACGGGAGGAACCGAGGATGGCGACGTCGGCGAGGAGAGCTAGAGAGGAGATTTGGACTCGGGAGGCGGAGCAGGGGTGGTCCAAGAGATGGAGAGGAGATCCGGCCGGCAGTCAAAGAGCTGGAGAGAAGATCCGGCCGGCGGCTCGCCACTCGCGACTCGCCGGCTTCTTGCCTTCTTGGAGCCGGAGGAGGACTTTTGGGCTCTGAAACCCAAGCTGCCGAGCTGAAGAACTGAAGAAGCCGAGCTGCCGAGTCTGCCGAGAACCAGAGAAGGTTCAGCTATAAAAAAGAAAGCACCGGCAGGCGATAGAGAAGGGGGGAGAGAAGGGAGGAGCCGGGGAGGAAACGCCCGTTGCTTGTCATAGCCGTTGCCCGCTGCTTGTAGGCGCCCGGAGGAGGACTTTTGCGCTCTGAAACCCAAGCTGCCGAGCTGAAGAACTGAAGAAGCCGAGCTGCCGAGAACCGGAGAAGGTTCAGCTATAAAAAAGAAAGCACCGGCAGGCGACAGAGAAGGGGGGAGAGAAGGGAGGAGCCGGGGAGGAAATGCCCGTTGCTTGTCATAGCCGTTGCCCGCTGCTTGTAGGCGCCTAGCCTGTCTGTCGTCGGGGAGACGCTGAAGGGCCGAAGGGGACGCACTGTAGTCTATAGCGGCGTATGGGCGTAGCCCAGTAGCCGTCGCCCGTCGTCCACTGGCCAGTGGCCACTGCCCTCTCTGCCCAGCCCCCAGGCTATCAGGCTATCAGCTAGCTTTCAGCTTTTCACATCTTCATTAATTAAGCCAAAAAAAAAAAAAAACTGAGCCACGGGTGGGGGCCTTCCCTGGGCCGGGGGCCTTAGGCGCCTAAGGCTCGAGCCGGCCCTGGGCTCACCCAACTATGGTTGTTTAGCCTTTTAACTTGTGTTTCCAAGGGCCGTTTGAACAAGGCAATGATAGCGTACAATTAATTTTTCCACTGTTCTTGCGTGCTCCACAGTGTGATCCCATCTTCCTTGACATGTATCCATCATCTTTGTTTTTTTATGACACATTATACTGCACTAGTGCGGTATATACCTTACTGAGAAATTTATTTGTTGAATGAAGCATTCCTCTGTTTAGTTGGTTGTCCTATCTCTTAGATATGCCTGTAAATTTGGTTGGGATGAACGTATTTACATGGTGCATGAATCCACTTAATTGCCATCAGTACCTGCACACATTTCTCCATGACTTTAAAGCTGGTAATTATTTTCTGGCTTGTTTGTTTTAAGCTGATATGCCATGCTAATGACAGGCTGATGTTGATGGAAATGGTGCCTTGGACTACGGAGAATTTGTTGCTGTATCAATTCATGTGAAGAAGATGGGGAATGATGAGCACCTGTGCAAAGCCTTTTCCTACTTTGATCAGAACAATAGTGGATACATAGAAATTGAAGAACTCAGGAATGCCTTAGCTGATGACTTGGGTCCAAATCATGAGGAAGTCATTAATGCCATCATCTGTGATGTAGATACCGACAAGGTCAGTTTATATTGACCTTCATTATATCTATATACTATCTTATTTCTTTCTCCTATCTTTCCGCACTTAAAAGCAATAGAAGATTTGTATGCAAGCAAATGTAAGAAAATATATGTTAGCCTCTGACATAAAAAAATCAAAGAGTTCAAACAATTAGGTGTCAGTTATTCTTGTTACTGAAAAGATTGCATGACAAACAATAAAAGGAAAAAGGGGGAAAAAAATCAACTGATGGGTTGTTGGCCTTATGGTCTCAGGATGGGAGAATCAGTTATGAGGAGTTTGCAACAATGATGAAGGCGGGCACAGATTGGAGAAAGGCATCGAGGCAGTATTCACGGGAGCGGTTCAATAGCCTCAGCTTGAAGCTGATGATGGATGGATCTTTGCAGCTGACAAGTGAGGGTAGATGAATATGGAGAAGATTTATACTCTTGGATTCCAAAGTGGGAGTCCTTTTTGTTGATCTTGCAATATTCTTTATAGATTTCTTTTTTCCCCTCTTAATTGAGGACACTAAGTCTTCTCAACATGTTCTTGTTTCTTGTTTTCAAGTCAGCAGGGGGATGGGTAAAGGTTTATGTTTCACCAGATGTATGGAACAAAAAGGGGAGGTCACTGGGGCTTATAGTTGTAAACATATGTGTAGTATCAACAATTTAACGCACTGGGTTCAGTGTTGCAATTTGGACGACATGGATGCTACTTGGAGATTTAGGTCTCATGCCTTGAAATTGTTTCAGTATATTATCCCACTATTGTAATGCTTTTTCAATCTGAGCAAGCTATTCCAGTTTTAATTCCTGTTACCTCCAAATTGCCATTACACTAAAATTTCCAAATTAAATTTGTTTGTCATGTCAAATTTGGTTATGCTTTGTTTATGATACATGAAGAATATGGGTTTGTGATGGACTTTTCTTATTTTTATTTGTTATTATTGTTGTTGTTAATGAAAGGTTTTCATGATCATTCAAAAACCAGTTGGGTTAAATTATGGATGGGACTGATAAATGGTCAAGCTAGGTTTGGAAGAATGATGGACATCTGAGCTTCGTATTCGACTAGAAAGCCCATCTTTTTTGCTAAACAAAAACCCATCTTTAAGCAAATTCTCGAGTTGGATCAAATAGAAATGGTGAAATGCAATGACTTTTGCTATATAATTAAAAGAAATCATGGATAGGCAACTCAGAGAGAGTAGATGGAACTCAGAGACGAGCTTTTTTTTTTCGCCCTTTTGAAATTCAGAGACAAGCGATTCAGTTACAATCAAATATACTCATTGAGATAGTTATGAATGAATAGTGAATATAAAGTATACTGCTTGAACTGCCATTATATTTTAAGTATGTAGAGGACGTACAGACGCCTGATTAAGTGGAGAGAGAGAGAGAGGACAACACAGAAATTTGTTTCCTAATTTTTCCAGATAGTACATGCAGATAAGCTTTTAAAGATGTTGGATAAACATGGGCCCTAACTTTCAACAATGGATCAAAAATCATAGAAAAGTAGATAGGTAGTAGATAGATGGAGAAAAACTCGCGCGTAGAAATTCCCTCATCATGGAGTCTTTTTGAGGGGCCTGCTCGTTAAAGAGTTGAATTGTTTGCTGGCTAGCAACAAGCAAGCTATTTTCAAACTAGCCCAAGCTTGGCTCGAAATTTCATTTGAGTTTGGCTTGCATGGTTAAGAAAGGAACCAACCTGTAGCTAGAGATAGCTCGCTAGAGCTCGGCTTGAATTATCTCAAAAAATGACTGTATAAATAATCTATATATTATATTTTTACTACTATTGTTTATGTAAAATTTCTTTATAATTATTTATTATAAATTAATATGGCTATGTAGAACAGTATGCATTCCAACTACAAAATAAATATATATTAAAAATTAGAACTAATTAAAAATATTGAATGTATGAGCTTGAATTTTTACTAAATTTTGATGACTAATTCATGAACAACTTTGTTTCAGCTTGATTATAAAATAAACTGGGCTAGTGCTAGGTCTAGCTCAACTTGTGTTAGGCTTGTTGCCACCAATATTGTTTAATTAGAGATGGTCCTCTAACCAATACCACTATGGGCAAGGACACTGGCATAGAAAATGTCTACATCGGACCGCGACATTGGCAAAGTGATATGATCATGATTCTGCATGAACACCTTCTAACATGGTCAATAATATGTATTACATATTATTAGAGATAGAATGTTAGACTTGGCTATGCAAAAGTGATGTCTCTACTTAGATCTGGTTAAATTTAGATTGGAAGATGAGAGTCCCACACTAATGATCCAAGTTATTAGATGTGAACTGCTATCTTAAAATTATCCACATACCAAAAATCATGTGATTTGGAGACCTCTAGCATATGCATCAAGTAGTAAAAAAAATAGATAATCTAAATAATATGAATATATATATATATATATATATATATATATTTGATTACTTGAGGCATAAGTTAAGAATCTTCAAATTATATGATTTTTGATATATAAACAGTATAGAGGTACTAAATCATACTGAATGGCTCGAATCTTCGATGTGGAACATCTATTGTCTAATGTAGCCTGACCAGTTCTAGATAGAGATCTACTTGAATATAGCCAAGGATATATATATATATATATATATATATATATATATATGAAGAGAGATAAACTAGGCTCCACGATCAAATCTGGAACAAAATCTGATCGCCCCTAGGACCGTCCAATCATCATGAATTCCGGCATATCTACCTTCCACCAGAAATCCATCTAACCATTAACAGATGTCGTTTGGGGAAAGGAAAAAAAAAAGAAGCAACTATAACATGATTGGACCCCCAACCCTTGTTCATGGCATTAAGTTGTCCTTCATTCAAGTACCTATTAGCAACTATGAAATAAAAGTCATATAGATGTAGCCCAGAAGGAGAAGCATATCAAACATCAAAACAGTCATTACCTCGAGTATCTTGAAGTCATTCATGAAATTTGATCCAATAATTGATATCCAGTTTATCATGCGTTTTTGATGTTTGTTGATACGCTACCATCTAATGCAACTGTTATTTTTGTTTATTACATTCTTGCAGAGGTTTTCAATTTTCTTAACACAATCTAATTTATTATTGTAGAACTTGTCTTATATTTTTTTCTACTATTCTAATTAATAAAGATGCTGGAAGATTAAAAAGATTGGTTTCTACAAAAGACTTAATGTAATCATTATAATGCTTTGTTGTTTATGTACCTAATCATTCAAATTCATTCACTGATTTCAATACAGAATAATGATATTTGCTTATTACCAGCTATAAGTTTCCTCACAACAATTGAACTAATAAGTAGATTCACAATGCTCATTGAGCACTATATGATTTCTATCTTTAAGAAGCATACTCGGGCTACTCGATAAAAAAAAAAAGTTATAAAATGGATGACCTCTTACAACTAATACTGAGGTGTAATACAAATATGTTCCTAAAAAAACATACACATTGGGACTCTTCCAAAATACAACTTTGGAGTACAATATTGTAAGACAACAATCCATCAAAAACAAAAAAAATTGTAACACAATGGATAGGATACATATAATCATGCCCCTTCTAGACCCTTCATTATAATCTCGGTAGCATATTTAGCATGAAATCATGGAACATTAGCATCTGTAATGGTAATCTTTGTTCCACTCACTATGCACTTGTAAAATTTTTCACATCAATGACACAATCAAACCTAAAAACGAAAACACAATTGCACAGTCAATAAAATAGCACAATGGCATAGTCAATACAATGGCACGATAGCACAATCAATAAAATGACACGATGGCACAGTCAATATAATGACACAATGGCATAATAGCACAGCCGATACAATAGCATAATAGTATAGCCAACACAATGGCATAGTTAATAAAATAGCACCATTGTACAGTGATAAAAATGGAAGAATAGCATAGTGAGATAGATAACTCACCTTTCATTGTACCAAGGACAATCAAAAACTGAACCACCCATATCACCAATGTAGATTTCTCATGCCATCTTGCCAAACCTGTTAACCTACAACATAAAATTAGAAATCATTGATATGTAAGGAATACAAATGCATGATATTAGTCTTCCAAATCATTCATTTTCCAAATTGACGCTTACAAATTTGGGATCGACTCGTCCATACTTCCCTCTAGAAATGGAGCTGTAGTGCCTAAAACTGCTTTCACTAAGATCAACAGTTAATAAGTGCCAATAATGTTGCCCACGAGGGAGGGTGAATCGGGTTTGGATTAATTCTCGACCAATTAAAAACTATGATTAATAATTAACTAATTCTATTGCAAGCAAATTAGTTAAGTTACTAGATGAAGTGAATGAAGAGAGAGAGAGAGGTTAGCAGCCAATACAAACACAAACCAGTTTATAGTGGTTCGGAGCTAACCCTTGCTCCTACGTCCACTCCCCAAGCTTCACTTGGGAGTTCACTATAATCCCTTGGATTACAGCCGGTTGTTTTACAAGTTCACAATCCAACTTGTTGTTTTCGCGAGATCACAACGAACTCGGTCGGTTTTCACAGGCTCACTGACTAGAACCACCCGATTGTTTTTCCGGAATCACAATCGAACCCTTACACCATTGGTTTTAACTTCGGCTCACCAACAAACCTTACAACCCTTGATTCAATCTCCTGATTGAATCAAGTAAGAAAACAGTTTGGGAAAAGATACAAGGAAAGCTTCTTAACAAGCAGATGTGATAAACAATAAATGCAAAGTAAAGATTAGAATCCCTCAAACATATATTGGAATGGGAAGTTGGGACTTCTCGATTTCTGGGTCTCCTTTGGAAAGTACTGGAGATTTGAGGACAGTAGGAGAGCCTTGAAAGCAAAGGAAGTGTTTGTCGGATGGAGTTGAATGCACCTCTTCCTTCTTTTGCCTGTATTTACTCTTGAGAACTCTTGGTAGGTGGAAATGCCTTTTTACTTGAATGGAATAGCTCTCTTGATGTCTACTACTGTTCACTCTGGCTATTTAAATAGTCCCTTTTGAAAAATAGCCGTTAGACACTGATTTGTGGCCGTTCTGCACAGTCTGCATCTCCTGACAATGTATCCGTTGGGGTCGGAGTCGACTCGCTCGATCTGGAGTCGACTCGGCTGTTGCTGGAGTCGACTCATACTTTACTGGAGACGACTCGCCCACTGTTCAGGATTTGAATTAAAGTACTGTCCCGACCTGAAGTCGACTCGGGCCAACCCTGGAGTCGACTCGCCAAGATTTGGAGATGACTCGGCATTTTGGAGACGGCTCGTTCTTAGGATTCCAGAGATCTATTTTTCTGCATTTCTCTCTCGAGTCGAACTCGGATCATCTTGAAGTCGACTCGGCTCTCAGAGACCGAAAAACTGATCCTCTGTCTTTCGAGTTGAACTGCTTCGGAGTCGACTCGCACTTTGTTGGGGTCGACTCGGCTGACTTAGGGTCGACTCTCGTATTCTCGGAGTCGACTCGTTTACAGGGTCACTATGTTTGGTTTTCTGCCTTTCAGTCTGCTTTCCTCTGAGAGTCGACTCTGGCATGTTTAGGAGTCGACTCACCAAACGTTGGAGTCGACTCGCATCCTTCTAGAGTCGACTCGGTAACAGAGTCTAGAAAACACTTCTCTGTCTTTCTGTCTCTTACTCCTTGGAGTCGACTCGGAACGTTCGGGAGTCGACTCAGCAAGCATCGGAGTCGACTCGAAATCTTCGGAGTTGACTCGGTGACAGGGTCTGAAATTCATCTTTCTGTCCTTCTGTCTGTTCTCAGTCTGAGTCGCCTCGTAGTGTACCGGAGTCGACTCGAGTTTGTGCCAGAACCTCTGAAACACTTAGAGTCGACTCGCAATCTTCTGGAGTCGACTCGAGCTTCAGACTTTGGCTTAATTGAGTTAAATACTTAGCCAAAATTCTTTGAACCAAATCTCGATGCTTTTAAAGATAAATTCACATATATTTGCCTGAAACACTAGATTGAATTCATTAGTACAACATTAAATATACTCAAATGCTTTGAGCTCATCAAAATCAAATAGGGGTATAATCAATCACTCCACAATCTCCCCCTTTTTGATGATGACAAAACATTGAGTATTTGTAAAGTGAATTGCTCAACCAACAGGTGATTTATAGTAAAGTTTTGAAATGAATTTAAATGTCTAGTCATTTAATTTATCCAAAATTGAAAGGTATGAAACAGTAAATCCTTCAATTAAAGCTCCTCCTTTCATTTGGAATTATATAAGCCTTCAAATCATGCAACCAATTGTTTGGCTTATATGTGATTAATGAATTTGCTTTCTTAAGATTTCAGATTCTCCCCCTCAACATGTGCATTCAATTTTGTTTAAGTTTTCGAGACTATTGAGCTTAAATTCTTACTTTCAGAAAAAAAATCTGACAATTTGTTCTTGAGTATGATTCAACTAATCTCCGAATATCCCTTGAATAGATTCTGGAGATTACTCCTTGAGGAGCCCCAACAGAGAGATAATGAGCCTCGAGGTATTGAATCCACTAAGAACAAATTACTTTTTGCTTTAAGAATTTTCTTTTTAGTGATTTCCTTTACATTTAAAATCATCAATATTTTCTTTTTAGTGATTCCCTTTACATTTAAAATCATCAATATTTTCTCCCCCTTTTTGTCATCATAGCAAAAGGCACAAAACACAGAAAAATATAAGAACTCAAATTGCACAGTTTTGAAGGGAAATTTCTATTCATTGTATTAAAGTCAAATTGAGTACAAGTGTGAATACATAACAGAAAAAGTCCTCAAGGGACTGTACATCATAAAATAAAAAAAATACACTAGGATTTTTTAGTAGCGGAGGATCTGGCTCCCGTACTCAATCTAGTATGTCTCACGACCAAGCTTATCCCCTCAGATACGTTCCCTAGTTATTCGATGATCTCTGAGATGGCCCTGGATTGTATCGCAGTGAGTTGGGTCACACTTTCTTGAATAGTGTCAAGCTTGGATATTAAGGCATTTGCAAGCCTTTCCGCACATTGACTTTGGCTACCCAACTCTTCCCTGATGCTATTTCGCATCTTCCTCGTGTCATCCTTTATATCACTAAGGATCCAGTATTGACCTTGGACTAGACTCCTTATGTTGTACATTTCCTCCTTCAGGTCTGCTACCATCTTGGACACTGCTGCTAAGGAGGGAACAACGTCAGTGGAGGGAGCACTCAGTGGACCTCGGAGCTCTCTCAATAAATCATCTCTCAGCTCCCTCACAATCTCCTGTCTCATCTTCCGGAGCTGCTTAGTGCTGATCCGGACTTCTAAAGGTTGCTGAGATGGTGGAGCTGTAGATGGTCCAGCTGAAATAGATAGGAATGGACCAGAAGTGGAAGGAAAAATGGGAGGAGCTGTGTAGTGTTCCTGGTCATGGTCAGGACTAGGTGAGTGATGAGTGGTAGGGTCGGATGGTGTGGATGAAGATGTTTTCCTAACCCAAACATTCTCGACTTTATGGAACCCCATTCTATGGAGAGTCCCCTCACCCATGTGATCAGTGAACCTAAGGGAGCGTGTGGGTTCTTTTTCAGGGATAGGTACCTCTAACTCCCTAAAAATAAGTGTGAAGAGCATGCCATATGGGAGACTCAACCTAGGTTTATCTAGGGGTTCACAGATATATTTGTAGATGAGTTTGGGGAAGTTGATGGGAGTGTCTTGGAGAATGTGGAACATCAGTGCTAGGTCTCTCTCAGAGAAGAAGTCAAACCTACCAATTTTGGGGAAGAGAGTCCTAAAAATGATACTTAGGAGAAGCCGCATTTCAGCCGAAAGCTGATTTGCAAACACCTCTATAGGGGATTGAGGTGTACTCCCTAAGATGGCCGTAAGGGCCTCTGTCCTATCATGGGGATGAGTGGAAAAAATTCCCTCTTGGGAGAGATGGAGGATTCAAGCAATGAAGTCCTCCGAGATAAAAATAGGGACACCCGCTTTGGTTCCCTGGATACCACCGCTACCTCGTGCGACAGTCCCATAAAATTTTCTAACCCTGGGTAGGTAGGGAGGTCTAATGAACAGAAGAACTCTAAGCCCTGAGCCCTAAGGTGAACCCTTCCCGAGAGAGGAAGTCAAAGTTGACTTTCCTCCCGGTAGAGACTACCTTCCCGGCGCACGTACGCGAGGGAACCGGCCTAGGCGGGAAGGAACCGGAGGTGGTGGCCTCACGGGTTCGTTCCGTGCCTTGGACCGTCGCTCGGCGCCGCTCGCGGAGAGATGTCTCTTCCAGCTCGGGACAACGGCTTTCCTAGGCATTTTGACCTAAAAACCGAGGAATGGATAAGAAACATGGAAGAAAACTCGAGGGAAAGGACCTAAAATGGGTCGAAGACGGGGTCGGAGACGACTCTAGGGTTTTGGAACAGTGGCGGCCGAAAATAGAAGTGAAGAAAAAACGTTTCGATTAGGATTAAAAATCAGATTCCCGACCTCGAGTCGACTCTAGTAAGACGCGAGTCGACTCGACCGCGAGTCGACTCCTGAAATGCGCGAGTCGACTCGAACTCTGGCACATAACCAAAAAAACTTAGTTAATTCCGTGCCACTAGTGAGAGATAGGGAAATATTTAAGACTTAAGGACTGATTTGATGATCATAGATAAGAAATCCTATGTCCAACATAAGCTAATCATCAAAATCAATGAATTAGAGGGGAGTATCACAAGAATGGATCAATCACTCCTAACCCTCTTCTAAGAATACAAAATCGATCTTCACTTAAGGATTTTGTGAAGATATCATCAAGTTGATCATCAGTGCAAACAAATTCAAGCATTACATCACCATTTAACACATGATCTCTTATGAAGTGATGTCTTATCTCAATATGTTTAGTTCTTGAGTGTTGAATTGGATTTTTAGTTAGATTTATGGCACTTGTATTATCACAATTTATGGAAATCTTATTTTGTTTAATGTCATAATCTTCAAGTTGTTGCTTGATCCATAAAATTTGAGCACAACTCCCGGCAGCAACATATTCGGCTTCAGCCGTAGATAGTGTAACCGAGTTTTGTTTCTTGCTAAACCATGGAATTAGGTTTTCTCCTAAAAATTGACAAGACCCGCTGGTGCTTTTTCTATCAAGTTTACAACCAGCGAAGTCTGAATCAGTGTACCCTATTAAGTTTATGCTTGATTCTTTAGAGTACCATAGACCTATGTTTTTTGTTCCTATGAGATATTTAAAAATTCTCTTAACTGCAATTAGGTGTGATTCCTTAGGATTAGATTGATATCTAGCACACATGCATACACTAAACATGATATCAGATCTACTTGCTGTAAGATATAGTAAAGATCCTATCATACCTCTATACAGCTTTTGATCTACTGATTTACCTGATTCATCTTTGTCTAGTTTGCATGATGAGCTCATGGGAGTGCCAATTGACTTGTTTCCATCTATATCAAACTTCTTTAGCATTTTCTTGATGTATTTAGCTTGATTGATGAAAATACCTTCCTTGGATTATTTGATTTGAAGTTCGAAGAAGTAGTTCAATTCTCCCATCATGCTCATCTCAAATTCACTCTGCATTAATTCAGCAAACTCTTCGCAAAGGTGATTGTTAGTAGCACCGAAAATAATATCATCTACATAAATCTGCACAACTAACATATTTTTGTTTTTCTTTTTCAAAAATAGAGTTGTATCAACATTTCCTCTAGAAAATTCATGGTCTAATAGAGATTTGCTAAGTCTTTCATACCATGCTCTAGGAGCTTGTTTTAGGCCATAAAGTGCTTTATTTAGTTTATAAACATGATTGGGGTATTGATGATTCTCAAAACCAGAAAGTTGTTCTACATAAACCTCCTCATTAATATACCCATTCAAGAAGGCACTTTTTACATCCATTTGGAATAATTTGAAATCTTTATTACATGCAAATGCTAGTAACAATCTAATTGCCTCAAGTCCAGCTACAGGAGCAAAAGTCTCATCAAAATCTATACCTTCTTCTTGATTATAGCCCTTTGCTACTAGTCTAGCCTTGTTCCTAATCACAACTCCATTTTCATCAAGTTTATTTTTGTATATCCATTTAGTTCCTATTATTGAGTATTCAGTGGGTCTTTCAACTAAGTTCCATACTTTATTTCTTGTAAATTGGTTAAGTTCCTCTTGCATAGCATTTATCCAATTTACATCACTTTCAGCTTCTTCTATGTTTTTAGGTTCTAAATGTGAAACAAATACTAGATGATTATTTAAGTTCCTAAGAGAGGCTCTTGTTCTAACAGGTTGAGATGGATCATCTAAGATTAATTCTTTAGGATGACCGTGAGCATACCTCCAAGCCTTTGTAAGCCCATGTTCGGCAATTACATCTTGGCTTGTTGTAGTTTCTTCAACTTGCTTGGGTTCATCCTCTTGTAGAGTCATGTGATCCATCTTTTCTTCAATTATTCCTGCATCATCATCAAATACTACTCTCTTGTTGGAGGAAGCATCATTAGAATCATCAAAAACAATATGGATGGATTCTTCAATTACAAGGATCTTTTGTTGAAGACTCTATAAGCCTTACTTTATGTAGAATATCCCAAAAAGATACCTTCATCAGATTTGGAATTAAATTTACCTAAGTTATCTTTGCCATTATTATGAATGAAACACCTACATCCAAACACATGAAAGTAGTTTACTTTGGGCTTTCTATCTCTCCAAAGTTCGTAAGGTGTTTTCTTTATAATTGGTCTTAATAGAACTCTATTTAGTATATGACATGATGTGTTAATGACTTCTCCCCAAAAATACTTTGGGAGGTTACTTTCACACAACATGGTTCTAGCCATTTCCTCTAGGGTTCTATTCTTTCTTTCCACAACTCCATTTTGTTGTGGTGTCCTAGGTGCAGAGAAATTATGAGTTATTCCCTTTTTACTACAGAATTCATCAAATAGATGATTTTCAAATTTCGTTCCATGATCACTCCTAATAGCTATAATTGAAGCATTTCTTGAGTTAGTTACTTCCTTATGAAATTTCTTAAATATTGAAAATGCTTCATCTTTATGAGCTAAAAACATGACCCATGTGTATCTAGAAAAATCATCTACAATGACGAGGCCATACTTGTTTCCACCAAGGCTTGTGGTTCTAGTTGGTCCAAAAAGATCCATGTGAAGTAGTTCAAGGGGTCTAGTAGTAGAGACACAATTTATGGATTTAAAGGAACTTCTACATTGTTTGCCATATTGACATGCTTCACAAATTTTATTTTTCTCAAATTTTAGCTTTTGCAAACCAATCACAAAATCTCTTTTAACTAATTTTGATATTGTATCCATACTTGCATGATCTAATTTACGGTGCCATAACCAACTTGCATCATTGACTTTAGAATCACTAGCTACTAGGCAACGGCTATTATTGGCGAGATCTTCAAGATCTACTATATAAACATTGCCACGCCTTATTCCTTTGAATACTAAGCTATTGTCAATTGAGTTGGTTATGATGCATAGAGATGGCTTAAACAGAACATCAAAACCTCTATCACATAATTGACTAACGCTAAGTAAGTTATGCTTAAGACCATCTACAAACCGTACATTATCAATGAAAATTGAAGGAGTGATTTGTATTTTACCTATACCAATGATGTGACCTTGGTTGTTGTCTCCAAAAGTCACCGCACCTCCCTCTTTAGGCTCTAAGGTGAAGAATTGCTCCTTGTCACCCGTCATGTGTCTTGAGCAGCCACTATCCAAGTACCAACAGTGTTTGTTAACCTTGGCTGCAAGACACTCCTACACAAGAAAATCATAGAGTTTTAGGTACCCAAGTTTTCTTGGGTCCTTCAAGGTTAGTAATGTTGGTTCCTTTTGGAACCCAAATCTTTTTAACCATTCTTTTAACTTCATTTTTTTTGTGGTTACATACATTTGCTATATGTCCTACTTTACCACAACAAAAACAAGTTACATTTTTGGTTTTACTTTCCCCGGCCTTTACAAAAAAGTTTTTAAAAAATTTTTGTTTGTTGTTAGGCTTATACCCTAAACCGACTTTATTAAATACAGCTCTTTAACTATTAAAAATCATTTCTAGTTTTTCATAACTAAAGGTAAACTTTTCAACTATAGGTCTATATTTCTCAAGTTCTTTTGTTAAGTTCAGTTTTTCTGTTTTTAGTAAATTTAGATCTTTTGTAAAGTTATCTTTTAGAGTTTGGTTACTGTTTTTAAGTTTTGAAACTTCCTTAGTTAGTCTTTCGTTATCTTTAATTAAAGTATTAGTTTTTTGAGTTAGCAATTGGTTGCTTGTTTTAAGTTCTACGTTTTCTTTGATGATAGAGTCCTTGTCCTTAATTAATTTATCATACTTATGAGTGTAAGATTGATTAGTTAGTTTCAATTCTTTATTTTTTAGGTTTATTCTCTTATATTCATCCATTAGTTCATTAAAAGCATCATACAATTCATCAAAGGTAAAATCTAAATGTGTTTCAGATATTACCTCATTTTCGTTTGCCATAAAACAAAAATTTGCTTTTTCCTCTTGTTCCTCATCCGATGATGATGATGATTGATCGGAGTCTGTCAAAGTGGAGACAAGAGCTTTCTTCTTCTTGTATTTGCTGCCCTTTTTCAGCAAGGGACAGTCGATTCTGAAATGTCCCGGCTTCTTGCATTCATAGCAACCGATTCCCTTACTTTCCCTTTCCTTACATTTGTCCTTGTTGTAGGAACTTGAGGAACCTCTCTTCTGATGAAAGGACTTTTTTCGGTTGATGATTCTTCTGAACTTTCGCACGAGAAGAGCCTCATCTTCATCTCCCTCATTGTCTTCTTCTTCACTGCTGCTACTGCAAGAGGGATCCTTGTTAGAAGAAGTAGACTTAAGGGCAATTACCTTTTTCTTGTGGGAGGACTCTTCTTCACTGTGTTGCTTCATCGTGAGCTCATGTGTCATCAAAGATCCAAGGAGCTCCTCGAGTGGCAGCTTGTTCAAGTCTTTAGCTTCTTAGATCGCCGTTACCTTGGCTTCCCATGACCTTGGTAAAGATCAAAGAATTTTTTTGACAAGGTCACTGTTAGTATAACTTTTGCCAAGACTTTTTAAGCCGTTGACAATATCAGTAAATTTAGTAAACATGCAAGTGATGGTTTCATTAGATTCCATTTTAAACAGTTCATACTTATGAACTAGAATGTTTATTTTAGATTCCTTGACTTGATTCGTGCCCTCGTAGGTCACTTCAAGTCTAACCCATATCTCTTTTGCAGAATTGCAAGTAGAGATTCTATTGAATTCATTATGGTCTAAGGCACAAAATAGTACATTCATTGCTTTGGCATTTAGTTGTGCATTCCTTCAATCACTATCATCCCAATCTTTTTCAAGCTTGGGTATAGTAATGTTATCTACATAGATAGAAGGAATATATGGTCCATTAACTATGATGCTCCAAACATCATAGTCTTGAGCTTGGATAAATATCCTCATCCTAGCCTTCCAATAGGTGTAGTTGGTTCCATTGAAGAATGGAGGCCTATTGGTGGATTGCCCCTCACTAAAAGAAGATCCAAAAGGGATTGTCATTTTGATCTTTTACTCTTTTAATATAAGAGCTCCGGCTCTGATACCACTTGTTGCCCAAGAAGACAACCCAAGAGGGGGGGTGAATTGGGTTTGGATTAATTCTCGACCAATTAAAAACTATGATTAGTAATTAACTAATTCTATTGCAAGCAAATTAGTTAAGTTACTAGATGAAGTGAATGAAGAGAGAGAGAGAGGTCAGCAACCAATACAAACACAAACCAGTTTATAGTAGTTCGGAGCTAACCCTTGCTCCTACGTCCACTCCCCAAGCTTCACTTGGGAGTTCACTATAATCCCTTGTATTACAGCCGGTTGTTTTACAAGTTCACAACCCAACTTGTTGTTTTCGCGAGATCACAACGAACTCGGTCGGTTTTCACAGGCTCACCGACTAGAACCACCCGATTGTTTTTCCGAGATCACAATCGAACCCTTACACCGTTGGTTTTAACTTCGGCTGAATGAAGAGAGAGAGAGAGGTCAGCAACCAATACAAACACAAACCAGTTTATAGTAGTTCGGAGCTAACCCTTGCTCCTACGTCCACTCCCCAAGCTTCACTTGGGAGTTCACTATAATCCCTTGTATTACAGCCGGTTGTTTTACAAGTTCACAACCCAACTTGTTGTTTTCGCGAGATCACAACGAACTCGGTCGGTTTTCACAGGCTCACCGACTAGAACCACCCGATTATTTTTCCGAGATCACAATCGAACCCTTACACCGTTGGTTTTAACTTCGGCTCACCAACAAACCTTACAACCCTTGATTCAATCCCCTGATTGAATCAAGTAACAAAACAGTTTGGGAAAAGATACAAGGAAAGCTTTTTAACAAGCAGATGTGATAAACAATAAATGCAAAGTAAAGGTTAGAATCCCTCAAACATATATTGGAATGGGAATTTGGGACTTCTCGATTTCTGGGTCTCCTCTGGAAAGTACTGGAGATTTGAGGACAGTAGAAGAGCCTTGAAAGCAAAGGAAGTGTTTATCGGATGGAGTTGAATGCACCTCTTCCTTCTTTTGCTTGTATTTACTCTTGAGAACTCTTGGTAGGTGGAAATGCCTTTTTACTTAAATGGAATAGCTCTCTTGATGTCTACTACTGTTCACGCTGGCTATTTAAACAGTCCCTTTTGAAAAATAGCCGTTAGACACTGATTTATGGCCGTTCTGCACAGTCTGCATCTCCTGACAATGTATCCGTTGGGGTCGGAGTCGACTCGCTCGATCTGGAGTCGACTCGGCTGTTGCTGGAGTCGACTCATGCTTTACTGGAGACGACTCGCCCACTGTTCAGGATTTGAATTAAAGTGCTGTTCCGATCTGGAGTCGACTCGGGCCAACCCTGGAGTCGACTCGCCAAGATCTGGAGATGACTCGGCATTTTGGAGACGGCTCATTCTTAGAATTTCAGAGATCTATTTTTCTGCATTTCTCTCTCGAGTCGACTCGGATCATCTTGGAGTCGACTCGGTTCTCAGAAACCGAAAAACTGATCCTCTGTCTTTCGAGTTGAACTGCCTCGGAGTCGACTCGCCTTTGTTGGGGTCGACTCGGCTGACTTGGGGTCGACTCTTGTATTCTCGGAGTCGACTCGTTCACAGAGTCACTATATTTGGTTTTCTGCCTTTCAGTCTGCTTTCCTCTGAGAGTCGACTCTGGCATGTTTAGGAGTCGACTCACCAAACGTTGGAGTCGACTCGCATCCTTCTAGAGTCGACTCGGTAACGGGGTCTAGAAAATACTTTTCTGTCTTTCTGTCTGTTACTCCTTGGAGTCGACTCGGAACCTTCGGGAGTCGACTCAGCAAGCATTGGAGTCGACTCGAAATCTTCGGAGTTGACTCGGTGACAGGGTCTGAAATTCATCTTTCTGTCCTTCTGTCTGTTCTCAGTCTGAGTCAACTCGTAGTGTACCGGAGTCGACTCGAGTTTGTGCCAGAACCTCTGAAACACTTAGAGTCGACTCGCAATCTTCTGGAGTCGACTCGAGCTTCAGACTTTGGCTTAATTAAGTTTAAGACTTAGCCAAAATTCTTTGAACCAAAGCTCGATGCTTTTAAAGATAAATTCACATATATTTGCCTGAAACACTAGATTGAATTCATTAGTACAATATTATATATACTCAAATGCTTTGAGCTCATCAAAATCAAATAGGGGTATAATCAATCACTCCACAAATAAGTGCCAATATACCGTCGTGCATAAGGGCACTAACATCAACTTGAAATCCAACAAGTAACATGGCATAAAATTTTTGATATCCTTCTCAGTAGCCTTCCACTTACTCGTCCGCAAATTTTTAAATAAAAATAAATTTGAGCTATATGTTGTCAGATAATCAAGTACACTGAAGCATAATAATGCAAGTACTAGATAAAACAATTACCATGAAGAAAGATCTCAAAAAGTAGAATGATTACAAAGGCATAAATGGATCGGCCAAAGTGCATTGCTACAGCAGGGACCAAAACACATCTGTGACCTATGCATACATGTATGTTTATGAGGGCACCTATCAAGCATACATTTGTTAATGACTTGAAGAATGGCATCACTTCCCAATTGACAAGTTCATGTATTTACTAATGACTTCAATGAAAGAGAGGTTGATTTGATTTTCAAAGATATAAACAAACTTACATCATCATTGATCATGTTACCCGCCAAGATGTCATGCACCTATGGCCTATTGATGATGCTGATGCCATCCCTTCAAACCAATGACCTAAGCTGAAATTTTAAATAAAAAATTATAGTAAATTAGCAAATAATTAAAAATTTAATAGTTTTTGTACATACCAATCCATTTTTTGCCCTAGAAAGTCAATGATATATTGTTGTTCCCCATCCTCTACAAGTTCCATGTTGGGAAAGTCACGTCTGCTTTCAACAAACTCCTGCAAAATATATAAGTATGTTAGATCAGAATGAAAATGCATATTGAATTAAATTGCAAGTCCATTACCTCCCTGTCATTCCTTTTATAGGTTTTCCTTTTTCTATGCCTCATTCAGGAGCAGGAGGACTTCATGGTAGTGGGATGAAAGGACTTTGTAAGACTAAGGAGACCTTAAGTACCCTCTCTGTCACCCGCCTCTTAGAAGGCTGAATTTCTGCTTGCTCATCAGCTACTCTCGGGCTACCACCACTCTCAAACTCATACAGAGGCATATCAACCTCCGTCTTAAAACTCAATTTCTCAGCAGCCTTCTCCCCCTTCAACACCTTGATCAGCTCAGTAATTAATTTCTGCTGTTCAGTGACAATCTTCCATAGCTCCATAATCTCAGCATTCTCCTCCATAGCCCTCCTCCAGGTAGCCTCCATAGCCACATGCCTATATGCATGGAGGAACTTCACTTGAGCACAAACAAACAACAAATAAAAGCAAGGAGTCAGAGAAGTGAAACATAAAAAAATTAAATAAAGTAACATGCCGATACCATGGTACTACTGCGTGCCATCTCAGCCATGCTTATTTTCCTTGCTGTCCTACTCCTCTTGCTAGTACCTTCGTCCTTCTTGGTAGGATAGCTTGAAAGTCCCACTTTGAAAAGCAACTCCTCATCCTCTGTTGCTCGTGGTGGTTTGATAATCTGAAAGAAATAATAAAAACATTAGTCCTCTAATTAGAAAACAAACATTCAATGACAAAGGCACAACTTATCATACATCTCCCTCCTTAAAGCCCTTCATCAACTGTCCAACATGGGCCCTTTTCATGAGCTGTGGTCTATCCCAGTTCATAATTCTTGGGAGCAATCCATAATTTCTTGGTTTGACTATGCCTGTCCACTCAAGAAGCGAAACTAGAAAATAAAAAGTGAACAATAAGAAAAGTAAGCAAAATGAGTTATCAAATTCATTCATGACTAATCAAATTCATCCATGAAGTAATAATAAAATATAGTGCTTACCATCAGGACAGTAACGTAGCTATTTAGATATCCAGTGCTCTCCTTGGCACCTCTAACCTTCCTTTTAACTTTTTCAGCAGCCCTAGGGATAAATTCTATTAAGCGCTCATAGACTGCTCTCGCCCAAGTAAAACAACCAATCTTACCTACGGAGTCAATGTAGGAGTAGATCCATGGTGCAACGCTAGGACTGGAGGAAGGAGAGAAAACTGTACCTAAAAGTACATGACAAGCAACTATACCATAGTCGGAAGAATTATCATCTAACAATACTTTTATTCTATATTCTAATGCATCCCTCCTGACTATTGGCTCCTTGAAGTATGTTGTCCTCAACACATTGGATAAGCGTTCTTGAAATTTATGGCTATCCCATTAAGGGGTAGCCTAAGAATGATGGTGATGTCATCTGGGAAGAAGACCAAAGTTTAGCCTCCCAATCTAAAACCTCTCCTACTTTCTTCCCAACAATGAAGAAGATGGTCTATCACCGCCCTCTCCTATGTTATGAGCATGTAATGGAAGGATGTTTGCCTTATCATCGCCTTATGGGCATCCGTCAATCTTTCATAGATACCCTTTATAAACTCTCTGTATCTCTGAAGGTAGCACCAATAATTTATTAGTCAATGGAGAGTTGTATTCTGCCTCTTTTGCTCCTTGGAAGTTCGGGAGCTCTCGACTTGATGGGCTTTCTTACCAGACCTCACATGAGCCATCTGCATGTAAGAATGGAAATTGATTAGCTTGTTGCATGAGATGCTAATAAATGTAAAGAAATATGCTCTACTAGAATAAATAGATAATTTCATTCCGATCAAATGATACGCAGCAGCCAATACATCTCGTGGTAAGCATCTCTAATTCGTGAATTTCTAATGATCGCCGTGTCCTGCATGCTGGATCCTCTACTATTTATGTAAGTCTTAGGTGTCATTATAGAAGATCATGCTAGAGAGTTCACATGGCGTGCCACGTTGATCATGCAAAAATAGAAGCTAATCTATACCTAAATCAATCCTCTTGTTCATTCATATCTATGCATGTGTAAGATAAAAGGTTTGTCTCTTATGTCAATATACAACAGATGCATCATTAAACCATAGGTCTAGCTTGAAAGATTACCGAGCCTAATAAACAAACAGATGAATCATTAAACTTGCAACTAATGCTGGGCACAAACAGATGAAGTAGCATAGCACAGGTTCCAAAATGCATGTTTCCATGTAGAATCACAGCAATAGTTTTGACTGGCACCTGGGTTGATCAAGTGTCTATGAAGGACTCCTAATCCTCATATGCTACCAAGCAAAGTTCTTCAACTAAAATATTATTTTAAAAGATATCTTACTAAACTTATCACCAATATGAGAACCTAAAAATAAAATACAAATGTCATCAAAACTTTGAGAAGCATGTTGACGAACAGAAAATGTAACTAATATGAACCTAAGCATACTGACAAGCTTATTATCCAATATCATCAAATCTAAAACAACCTATTATGTCCACTGTAACTCCAGGGTTATGCTCATTTTTAATATTGGAAATCAACTTTTAACGTAAGAACTTACACAAAGATGAACATATATGAAGATGCTCATACATAGACAAACATATCTTTCAGAGTTTCAAATCAAAAAAATTAATTAGAGAATATATTCCACATTCAGTCTTTGGATCAGTAGCAAGTGAAAATGCATAATTCTTAAAACATATAACAAACCTCTTGTATATAGATAAACATGTCACTCACACTATGAACAAGTTTTCATAAACAAGTTTATGGTTTTTATCACAGTAAATAAATAATTTATTGCCAATCAAACATGCCCATTTAAAATAAATAATTAATAAAAAGAAATAATTACTAAAAAAAATTATCTTTGAGCTACCAAACCACAGCAAATTGAGAAGGGAAGATGGGTGTCTTCTAGTAAGGACGAACAAGGCTGCTCCAAGTGATGACGGAGAGGTTCAGCTCCCAGCAACGGTTGACAGGTACAACTTCCAGCGATGGCTAAGAGGGATGGCTTCCGACGACGGCGGAGAGGGAAGGCTTCCAATGATAACAAAGAGGAAGGTTTTGGGGGTTTCCTTTAGATGAGAAAGAGAGAGAGAGAATGAGTGATGGCCGGCAGTGAGGGGTGGAGAAGGAGGGTTTGTGGGTTTCCTTTAGACGAGAGAGAGAGAGAGAGAGAGAAAGTGAGGGATGGCCTGTGGTAAGAGGCGGAGAGGGAGGGTTTGGGGTTCTAATTGGGCAAGGGAGAGAACGAGGGATGGACTGCAGCAAGGGAAACAGAGAGAATGACCCAAAATGCAACAGGCGCCGCGCAAACTGTATAGGCATACAAAAACATAGATCGGATCAGAATAGTGACGAATCTTTAAAATTTATTTAATTATTAATTTATTCAATAATTCTCGTGATAATTTTAAAATAACATTTAATCAAATAATCTAACTAATTTAACTAAAATATTAATAATTGAAAAAAAATCAGGAATTCTAATCCACTCTCTAGTCTCATACGATCATACTTCTAAATCTGAAAAATAGAAAAAATATATTAGTAAGCTACCCTAGTCCACTAAACAACATTATCCCAGATTGGGGTCAAAGTATGCCAGCTATTTAATTAAAACATAAAATAATAACCCAAAAATAAATCACCAATAGACATTTTTTAAAAATTTATTATTATCAGATTTTAATAAAAAAATTTGATACTAGAATTCCTACATCAATAGGCTATGGCCACATAATCTAATGGCATGGGTCATACAAAGTGCCAAAAACCATTATTATTAACCATCTATAGCAACGGTGTCCAAACATCACTATTCTAATCATCGATGGTGTGGTGTCGAAACTATTTCCTCACCGATTATAAGTCGATAGAGCCAACGAATAAGATCCTATATGGGCGAGCTGTTGGCAGTAGAGCTTTTGAAAGTAGAATTGTTGGAAGTAGAGCTTTTATAAAAAGTTGTTTATTATTTAGTAACTATATTTCTAAAGTGTTGTGCCACTTTAACATGTATTGATAAATAAATTGAGGAAGTACTTTTGGTATAATAAAATGACCATAAAGGACATTGCATAGTATTATATAATAGAGCATAAAAAAATATAATATGTATTAATACATAAATATATGATATAGTATAATATTATTGCAATGTAATATAATATTATTATAATATAGTAATATAATATTATATACTATAGCATAATAATTTAATATAATATTAAATTATTTAATATAGCATATCAATGTATTATGATATAATGTAATATAATATTATATTTATAGTATAATACAATAATAAATATATAAATATTATAATTATTAGTGTAAATTAATTTTTCATCCTTCTGATGATCATTTATCTTTCTAACAAATTTGCTAGCTAGGTGATAAAATTAGTTAAATAATTACTAAATTTTATATTTATTTATTTATTTTCTTTTGTCTTTTTCTTTTTTTTATTTTTTTATTTTTCTTTTCTTTTCTTTTTCTTTTCCTTCTCTTCTTTCTTCATCTTTCTTTCCGAAGCTTCTCCTCTCTTTACCTCTTTCTTTCTTCACTTCCACTCTCCCTTCTTCCTCCCTTGCCCCACTTCTCCCACGCGGTCATGGAAAGGGCGATTAAGCTTCGGGGAGGGCCGACTGAGGCCAGCGGCGTGACGATGGGTGATGAGAGCACAAAAGTGCGATCTACACATCACTTAATTTAGTATTATTGCTAATAAATAATGATAAAGTGCTGCATTAATATTATATTTTTTTGGGATGTAGGTGATCGTAAATCAAAGTTAAAATATGTATGGGGTCCAAAAAGATGCATTACCGCAGGTGACTAGCCAACCTCCTGGGTCAACCCCAGTTGCACACTAGAAGAATGTCAAGTTCAGCCGTCCAGTTCACGACAACCAATTCCCAGCCGCCCGTGCATCCATTTGAAGGAACCCGCGTGCAGCCCATCCTCCCGCGAGTGATTCACAGCGTCCACGAGCCAGCTCCATCTCCTCCTTTCGTTCGCAAGCATCTCCACATCCATCCGCTTCTTCTGCGAGCCCGAGCGTACAAGCCCCAATCCGCGTCCGCGTCCTAGAGCTTCCCAACTGTCCACGTTCCAGCTATCACGCATTGAATCTTCCGTATCCCTGAAGGGTTTTAGCATGTTATAATGGGCAGCGGAAGCTAGGAATTTTAAAAAATTTCTTAATAAAGTCCCCTAACATTAAATCCTTATAAGCCTAGATCACCTTAATAGAAGCAATCAAATAATATAATATAAATGCAGAAATAGAAGAATACCTCTAACGCTAATCCAATGTGCAGAATTTTCACTGGGTGCCCAAATGTTCACCCTCCAACGTTGATCCACACAAAAACTTAATTCAAGTCTTAAGCTCCAAAGACTTTGATCCTTAATGCAGAATTCTTCTAAAGAACTCTAATGGCTTGCTTTCCTTCCTTTCTATTTTTCTTTAACCTCCTAAAATCACTTCTAATTCTTTTGTCCTAAAGAAGACCACCTTGTGTGGAGTGATTGATTAAAACCCTATTTGATTTTGATGAGCTCAAAGCATTTGAGTATATTTCTTGTTTACTAATGAATTCAATTAAGTGTTTCAGTGAAAATCTTGTCTAAGTGTCTCAAGACTTGGTTCATAATTTTTGGATAAGTTAAGAAGTCAGCTTGAACCAAAGTCTGAGACTCGAGTCGACTCCAGAGTATCACGAGTCGACTCCAAGCGTATCAAGTTCACTGGCACGAGCTCGAGTCGACTCCGGATCAGTACGAGTCGACTCCGACTGAGAACAGACAGACGAATAGAAAGCTTCAACTCAGAACCTGTCAACGAGTCGACTCCCGAAGTGTGCGAGTCGACTCCGATGTTCACCGAGTCGACTCCAGGGTAGTAAGAGTCGACTCCAAGAGGAATTCAAAGAAAAAGTCAGAGAGCAGTTTTCGGGTCTGAGATTCGAGTCGACTCCAGTGGAACGCGAGTCGACTCTGATGGTTGGCAGGTCGACTCCAAAGACAACAAGAGTCGACTCTCAGCAGTACACAAAGAAAAAGTCAGAGGGGAAGATTCTGGACTCTGAGATTCAAGTCGACTCCCGCATTACGCGAGTCGACTCCGAGACTCCGCGACCATCAAAAAGACAGAAGACCAATTTACTGTCTCTGAGATTCGAGTCGACTCCCAGACAGCTAGAGTCGACTCCAAGGCAGCTTCACATCAAAAGGGCAGAAGACCAACTTTCGGAAACTGAGAGCCGAGTCGACTCCGAGGAAGCTCGAGTCGACTCCAAGACTGGACGAGCCAAAAGACAGAAGATAGGGAGTTCGGGCTCTGAGTGCCGAGTCGACTCCCAGGACAGTCGAGTCGACTCGAGTGGACCAAATTCAAAAATACGTCCACGGACTTCATGGGATGAGCCGACTCCGAGAAAGCCAAGTCAGCTCCAGAAGTTGGCGAGTCGACTCTGGGTCAAGACGAGTCGACTCCCAGTCGCGAAGGCAACTTTAATTCAAATCTGGAACAGTTGCAGAGTCGACTCCGGAAAAGTATGAGTCGACTCCCGCTACAGCCGAGTCGACTCCTGATCGCGCGAGTCGACTCCAACCCACCAACGGACACATTGTCAGGCTGTGCATAGTGTGCAGAACGGGCAGAAAAAGGTCTCTAACGGCTAGTTTCCGTGGGGGTTGGTTTAAATAGCCACAGAAGGCTGTAGCAAGGCAGAGAACAACCATTCCACTCCAAATATTCAAGCATTCAACTCTGCAACTTGTTCTTCAACGAGAAAAAGGGAAGATCTGCATTTACTGCATCCACCTACATCTTCCCAGCAATTAAAGAAGCTCCTCCTGCATTCAAGTCGACTACACATTCAAGAGGAGATCGAAGTTTAAGAAGCCATTCCTCTTCTCCAACTTAAAAGCGTTTGAGGGCTTCTAAACTCCTTTTAGATTATATTGTCTTTCATCTGCTTTTGAGAAGCTTGTTTTTCTGTTTGTCTATTTTATTTACAACTTGTATTTGCTTGATTCAATCTGGGGATTGAATCAAGGGTATAGAGGTTAGTTGGTGAGCCTAGTTATTAAAACCAACGTGTGTAAGGGTTTGATTGTGATCCCGGAAAAACAATCGGGGTGGTTCTAGTCGGTGAGCCTGGGAAAACCGACCGAGTTCGTTGTGAGCTCGTAAAACAACAAGTTTGGTTGTGAGCTTGGAAAACAACCGGCTGTAATCCAAGGGGGTTATAGTGAATTCCCAAGTGAGACTTGGGGAGTGGACGTAGGAGCAAGGGTTAGCTCCGAACCACTATAAAACTTGGTGTTTGTGTTTGATTGTCTCTCTTCTTCTTCCTCTCTTATCACTCACAGCACATAGCATTTAATTAAACAACTTGCAATAGTTTTAATTAGTCATCCACAACGTTTTAAATATCTAAATTATTTTAAAATCCAATTCACCCCCCCCTCTTGGGTTGTCTATCTGGGCAACAAGTGGTATCAGAGCCTAAACTCTTCCACCCAAGAGTAAAAGATCAAAATGACAACCCCATTTGGATCTTCCCACATTGAGGGTCAGTCCACCCAAAGACCCCCATTCTTTAATGGATCCTGTTGCTGGTGGTCCAAACCGAGAACGATTGACACAGCGGTGTGAACGGGGTTCCGTCTGAGTTGTCTTGGTTGGTGTTGGTTACGCTCCACCTTCCACCGGAAAACCTGCGAGCAAGCCTCGCACCACCACTGGGGTAGTGGGGGCCCTCCGACGATCAAGTCAGAGGAGATTGGAGGAGAAGGAGAGATAATAATAGCAAGCAAGAGAGTGCTCTGGAAGATATTGCTTACCCCCCCTTCTCCCCCCAGCCGCATATATACCTGGCTGGGGGGTCTCTCAGGGGGGTTTGTCATCGTGGGGCGCGATGGAGTGGCCACTGACATGGCCGTTACAGGGCATCGTGGAGCAGCGCTGGGTACGGCCATGACAGGGCGTAGGGGAGTTCCGCTTTGTACGGCTGATACAGGAGATCGTGGAACAGCATCGGATACAGCCGTTGCAGGGAGTAGTGGAGCAGGAGGCCTCGGCGTGCCTCTGGGAAGCAGCCTGTCATTATCAAGAGATCTCCGACTCGGGGTCGGAGTGCTGGATCAGGGGGCAGCCGACTCGGGGTCGGGCTGCGGTGCTGAGGATATCCGACTTGGGGTCGGATTGCTAGATTAAGGGGCAGCCGACTCGGGGTCGGGCTGCGAAGCCGAAGATGTCCGACTCGGGGCCGGACTGCTGGATCGAAAGGCAGCCGACTCGAGGTCGGGCTGTGGAGCCGAAGATGTCCGACTCGGGGTCGGATTGCTGGATCAAAGGACAGCCGTAGTCTTCATGGGCGCGCGTGCCGGTCACGTGGAGCATGGCGGCTTAGTTCCCCCGTAACAGTAGCCCCCCACTTCCGAGCCTGGAATCAGAAGGGGAACGGGTGAAGGGAGTGATGCTTCGAGATTGCCGCCATCCCTCGGAGAGGCGCGCGCGCTTCGAGCTCCCCGCCTTCTTTATGGCTATGGCGGTTGTTGCTGACCTGGCAGTCTGAGGATTTCGGCGGACATCCTTCCTTAATGGTGTCGATTCGCCTTTGGGGCGCGAGCGACCCTTCGGCGGCCAGGCGTCCTCTGGCATCATCGAGGCATCACCCGCCTTTCCGCCTATTTAACCGGGGGCCCTCCCCCATCCGTCTTCCTCTTTACAGACATTTTCGAGTTTCCCCTTTGCGCTGCCGTTGTTGCCGTCGGACTGTTCGCTTGCTTCTCCTTTGACGCTCTCGGAGCCGTTCTTCCTTCTCTTCCGGTGAGTTACCCCATTCTTCTACTTAGGGCTCTCCATACTTTCTCCTTTTGTACTAGTGTACCCCAGTCGTCCCGGTCTTTCCCCCTTTCTTGTCCCCGTCCTGACCGTAGGTTTATTGGCCATTAGGAATGGGCGAAGTGAGAGCAGACCACATTAAGTCGGAGCTGGTCGCCGAAGACTTAGACAAACTCGTGGCTCGGTACCACCTTCCCGAGGCCTGCAACGTTACGCTCCCGGGGCCTGAGGAGAGGATGTCCCATCCTCCTCCAGGGAAGATCGCCATCAATGAGGGCATTCTCCAGGCCGGGTTCCGCTTTCCCCCTTCGGACTTAGTCGTGCAGGTACTCCGGGGTTTAAGAGTTGCGCCGACGCAACTGGTGCCAAACTCGTGGCGTGCCCTAACGGTCTTCCAGGTTCTCTGCCGCATGCACGAGATTCCCGCCACTCTGAATGTTTTTTGGGAGTTCTACAGCCTGAGTGGCCACCCCCAGGACAAAGGGTGGTGGTGCTTTGCGGCGCGGCGAGGGTGCGGCCTCGTCAAAGAGGCTCCTTCCTCCATTCACGGCTGGAAGGAGCGTTTCTTCTTCATTGATGTAGATCCCTCTTGGGAAATCAGGGCGACCTGGGAGACGCCGATGAAGTCCCCGATCGGCCTATCGAGACTGTCGAGGGAGGAATCCGATGGCTTGGCCGCCTTGAAGGGGTTGGTTGCCGAGGGCCAGCTCCCCCCGGTGGCCCGCCTTATTTCCGAGGATACCTTGGTGAATGTCGGTCTGAGCTCGGTCCCCACCGACCGTGAGCCCGCCACCATTTCTTTTTTGACTCTTTTCTCCTCTTTCGTCTCGTTCTTTCCTTCGGTTTCTCAGCCTTCGACCATCTCGTTCTTGTTGCAGAGATTGACGACGTCATGCGGTCGGACAAGGGACCGGCTGTTGGTAGGTCGTCCCTACTGGAAGCGGTCCGGAGGAGGAAACGAGCTCCTCCGAGCGGGGCCCCGCCGGCGAAGAAGTCCCGTAAGGAGGTGCCTCCGACGCTGACCGACGAGTCCGGGCCCACCGATCAGGGAGACGCCGTGGGCACGGACCGGCAGCTGACGCTGTATCAGCCCTCCGGTGGTGAGACTGCCACTATTCCGGAGGTATCATCCGAGCCCGCTCGAGACGGACGGGTCGGACGTGATCGGTCCCCGGCCCGGCCTTCGACTCAGCCGGCTCCTGATGATTCGAGGAGGGACGCGCCGAGGCCCCGGCCGAGCGGGGCCCTATCAATTCCTGGAGTGACCCCCGCCCCGAGCACAATCAGCAGGACTCTTCCCCAGGCGATGGATAAGGGTAAGGCTGCAGAACCACCATCCGGCTCCGGGGAGAAATCGGGGTCGGCCTTCACTACCGATGGCGCCCGAAACCTCATCGAAACAGTGCTGCTGGAGAAGGACCGTCGGCGGGTCCGGGAGTTGGGGGTCTCTGATGTCGGGGCTGCCAGCTGTGTCTGTCTCATGTCGGTGAGTGTTCTTCTGGCCGCTTTTCACCATTTATTAGCTCTGTTGTTCTCCGCCTGACGCCCTCACTTTTCCTATCTCTTAGCTCGCCCAGTACATGATCCGTCTAGAGGAGTGCTACAAGGAACAGGCGGGGCTTCTGGCGAAGGCCGAGGACCGACTGAAAGCAGTGGAAGAGGGAGGCCAGGCTGTGGCGGGCAGGACGACCGGGGACCTCGAGGAGAGGCTCCGGGAGGCCGAAGAGCGGGCACTCGGCTTCGCCGCCCTCGAGAAGCAACTGTTGGAAGCTCGGGAGCAACTCAAAGTCGCCTCGGGCCTCGAAAGCAGGGTTAAGAAGGCGGAGGAACGAGCTGAAAAGCAGTCCCGGAAGGTTGCGGACTATCGAGAGAGGTGGGAGAAGGCTCAGCGGTCTGCCGACAGCGCCCGCAACCGAACCCGGTCTCTTGAAGCCAAACTGGGCGAATTGGAGTCAGCCTTGGAGAGGTCCCGCGCGAACGACCAAGAGCTCCGTTCGCGCCTGGAGGAAGCTGAGGCCGCTCGCACTGCTGCCGAGGCGAAGCATAAGGAGGCTCAGGCTAATCTGCTGAGGGTCTCCTCCGAGGCTGAAGACCGGATTGTGGCGAAGGTCTTGGAGGCTAAGGCTCAGATTACGGAGCGAGCAGAGGCGGCGTTGGCCGAGAAGAGTGCGGAGATCGGGCGCCAGGCGGTACAGGCTTATCGTCAGTCCGCCGAGTTCACCCGTGATATGTCGGAGGCGGTACGGGCCTATCGTCAGTCTGACGAGTTCGTCCGTGACGCGTCGGACGCGGGGTCCGAATCCTTCATCTTAGGCTTCGAGGAGGGCCTGGCAAGGGTGTCGGCTAAGTACCCCGAAGTTGACCTGAGTGGGATTTCCCTTCTTGACTCCTCTCCGGCGCCATCGCCTGCTGATTCTCCTACCGCCTCCCTACCCCCTGCGGACGAGCCCGACGCTCCCAACCCGGGGGTTCCTCCAAGCTGACCTCTTGTACCTTTCGTTGTCCTCTTTTTTTTGTATGTCGGCGTTTTGCCAAATTGTATGGGCCTTGGCCCTGAAACAATGAAAATTAATACAAGTCGAATGTTTCTTCATCTCGCTTTCGTCCTCCTCTTTTTTTTCTTTTTAACTCTTGGCAGCGTCTTGCCGACTCCTGACTCTCGAAGTTCTTCCGGCCCTAAGCCAGGCATCCGAGGGTTAGGCCTCAGGAAATTCTTCCGGCACTAAGCCAGGCGTCCGAGGGTTAGGCCTCAGGAAATTTTTCCGGCGCTAAGCCAGGCATCCGAGGGTTAGGCCTCAGGAAATTCTTCCGGCACTAAGCCAGGCATCCGAGGGTTAGGCCTCAGGAAATTCTTCCGGCGCTAAGCCAGGCATCCGAGGGTTAGGCCTCAGGAAATTCTTCCGGCGCTAAGCCAGGCATCCGAGGGTTAGGCCTCAGGAAATTCTTCCGGCACTAAGCCAGGCATCCGAGGGTTAGGCCTCAGGAAATTCTTCCGGCACTAAGCCAGGCATCCGAGGGTTAGGCCTCAGGAAATTCTTCCGGCGCTAAGCCAGGCATCCAAGGGTTAGGCCTCAGGAAATTCTTCCGGCGCTAAGCCAGGCATCCGAGGGTTAGGCCTCAGGAAATTCTTCCGGCACTAAGCCAGGCATCCGAGGGTTAGGCCTCAGGAAATTCTTCCGGCACTAAGCCAGGCATCCGAGGGTTAGGCCTCAGGAAATTCTTCCGGTACTAAGCCAGGCATCCGAGGGTTAGGCTTCAGGAAATTCCGCTCGTTGGTCGGCCAAGGCTGGCGCAAGCCGAGGCGACCGGTCGGGGCTTCAGGCTAGTCTGGTCCCGGGATGGTCATCGGGTTAGCCTGGCATCCGAGGGCCGAGCCTCGGGAGATTCCGCTCGTTGGTCGGCCAAGGCTGGCGCAAGCCAAGGCGACCGGTCGGGGCTTCAGGCTAGTCTGCTCCCGGGATGATCATCGGGTTAGCCTGGCATCCGAGGGCCGGGCCTCGGGAGATTCCGCTTGTTGGTCGGCCAAGGCTGGCGCAAGCCAAGGCGACCGGTCGGGGCTTCAGGCTAGTCTGCTCCCGGGATGATCATCGGGTTAGCCTGGCATCCGAGGGCCGAGCCTCGGGAGATTCCGCTCGTTGGTCGGCCAAGGCTGGCGCAAGCCAAGGCGACCGGTCGGGGCTTCAGGCTAGTCTGCTCCCGGGATGATCATCGGGTTAGCCTGGCATCCGAGGGCCGAGCCTCGGGAGATTCCGCTCGTTGGTCGGCCAAGGCTGGCGCAAGCCAAGGCGACCGGTCGGGGCTTCAGGCTAGTCTGCTCCCGGGATGATCATCGGGTTAGCCTGGCATCCGAGGGCCGAGCCTCGTGAGATTCCGCTCGTTGGTCGGCCAAGGCTGGCGCAAGCCGAGGCGACCGGTCGGGGCTTCAGGCTAGTCTGCTCCCGGGATGATCATCGGGTTAGCCTGGCATCCGAGGGCCGTGCCTCGGGAAATTCCGCTCGTTGGCCATGCGCCTGTCGCTTGCAGCCCGACGGGGTTTCTCCGTGGCCAGCTGCGATCGTGTTTCTCCTCTTCTCCAAGCGTTGCCTGGGGAACACCAGAAGGGCATTAAACGCTAATTGATGCGTTACCTGGGAAATCGGATCGCCAGTTGCTGCTTGCGAGGAGTGTCAGTTAAGCGGCCGCGATGCGCGCGTTCTTCGAGGCGGATGCGGCCTGGGCGCGAGCGGAGATATGTGGACCTAGGGGTACGTGCCACCCGAAGTGTCCTGCACAAAGAATGCGATTAAGGAGAATGACGCTTAGAAAATCGCGGGAAGATACGCCTCGAGAGCCAGAACGGCTCCGAATTCAATGCGTCCGCATTTATGGGAGCCACCCGCATCGGAACGACCGGGGGGCTGCAGTTTGGCTATAAATACAGGTGCAGGTGCGATGGAGTTTGCCTAGCCGGAGCTGTTCAAGTTGCCATGGATCGTGGACCTTCTCTCTGGCGCATGGCTGAGAGACTCCTGCCGAAGGAACGGGAGGTGCGCCCCTCGCGACTTCAGCCAACTAGCCGTTTCATTTGGGATCAGCAAGGAGGGTCTCCCCGGCGGAACTCCGCTCTAGGCGTTTCATCCGGGATCACATCTCCCCTCCTTGAAGTTCAGCCTCCCGATTGAGCTCTGCACCAGACGCCTGATCCGGGACCGCACCTCCATATGCTCTTCCCCCTTGTATTCCTTCTCTCCCCTAACACTGGGGAGGACCGGAATATCCCTTGGAGGTGGCGTTCCTCTGGAGGTAGCGGGAGCTTCGTCGGCGGCGGCTCCTCATCCTCTTCGTGGGGCGTGGATGGCGCCTCCGGTTGGAGGCAGTGTGGACTTCTCCTTCGTCCACTTCTTCTTCATCCGCGCCGGCTCTTCGTCTCTTTCGTGAGACGCCGATGGCGCCTCCGGTTGGAAGCACCCACTTCCGACGGGATTGCAACCGCTTCAGATGGAGGTTTCGGGATCCCAGATCTTCAGCTCCTCGGAGTCTCCACCTCTTCTTTACTTTCTTTACACCCTAATTCCCCCCTGGAAATTCCTTGTAATCACACGAGCACGCCGTTGTAACCAGAAATTATTGAAATGCAAAGTGTTATACATTTTTGAACTGTCTTTCTGGCATCGTCGTTCTACTGGTAATACATCCGCAGGTTAGCGGAATTCCAGCTCCTTAGAATTTCTCGACCATCTAGGGCCTCCAGCTGGTAGGAGCCAGGTCGGTTTACCCAGCGAACCTTATATGGGCCTTCCCAATTTGGCGCTAGCTTCCCACCTTCCGCAGGTCGAGATGCTTTAGCTCGCCTTAGCACCAGATCTCCGATTCTGAAAAGCTTCGGTCGGACCTTGGAGTTGTAATATCGGGCCACCCTCCGCTGATACATCGCCATCCGAACCTGCGCCATTTCCCTCGCTTCTTCCAAGAGATCCAGGTTCCCTCGGAGTTGTTCCGAATTGGCCTCGGGTCGGTGCGCGGCCACCCGAGGTGAGGGGAGTCCGAGCTCCACGGGGACAACGGCTTCCGTGCCATAGGTTAGGCTGAAAGGCGTCTCCCCGGTAGGGGTCCGATGCGTGGTCCGATACGCCCAAAGGACATTCTCGAGTTCTTCGACCCAAGCTTGCCCCGTCCGACCGATTCGCGCTTTGATTCCTTGGAGGATTGTCCGATTTGTGACCTCGGCCTCACCGTTGGTTTGGGGATGCGACACAGATATGAACCGATGCTCGATCCCGAACTCCTCGCAGAAGTCACGGAAATGCTTGTTGTCGAACTGTCGCCCATTATCCGAGATGAGGACCCGAGGTACCCCAAATCGGACAATGATGTTCTTCTTCACGAACTTCCGGACTTGCACCTCCGTGATAGTGGCCAGCGGCTCTGCCTCCACCCACTTGGTGAAGTAGTCGATTGCAACAATCAAAAATTTCCGCTGAGCTGAAGCGACGGGGAATGGTCCGAGGATATCCATTCCCCACTGGGCGAAGGGCCAGGGTGCAGTGATTGGTGCCAAGGGGACAGAAGGGACTCTCTGGACGTTGGCGTGGCGCTGGCAGGCGTCGCATTTCCGTACATGATCCTTTGAGTCCTCCAACAAGGTAGGCCAATAATAGCCTTGCCTCATGATCTTGTGCGCCAAGGACCTAGCCCCCAAGTGGGATCCGCAAACGCCTTCGTGGACTTCGCCGAGGACGTAGGCCGCTTCCGAGGGGCGGAGGCACTTTAAGAGGGGGGCGGTGAACGAGGTCCGATATAGCCTCCCTTCGTTGAGTACGTAGTGGGCGGACTTCATAACAAGTCGCCGAGCTTGATCTTCGTCTTCAGGGAGGATCCTTTCAGCGAGGTAGGCGACAAGCGGGTCCATCCAAGACGGCTCCGGGTCAATCGCCATCACCGCTCCAGCCTCGCCGATGCTCGGGGCATCCAGGGTCTCCAGGTAGATCGCCCTCGACAAGTTGTGCGCGTCTGCGCTCACTAAGCGGGACAGCCTGTCGGCCCTGGCATTTTCACTTCTTGGGACCTGCTGGATGTCGACACTGCCGAGGTCGGGAATGAGTGCTTGCACCTTCCGGACGTAATTCTGCATGGTCGGGTTCCGGGCTTCGAACTCCCCACGGACCTGCCCGACCACCAGCTGGGAGTCGGTGAAGACCTTCAGGCGCCGGATGCCGAGCTCCTTGGTGAGTTTGAGTCCCGTGACTAGGGCCTCATACTCCGCCTCGTTGTTGGTCACTAGAAATCCGAACCTCAAGGCATACTCGGCTATCACTCCATCAGGGCTGGTGAGGACCAGCCCGGCCCCTCCACCTTCGGGGTTCGACGACCCATCGGTGTGAAGCGTCCAAATCAGGAGGTCGAGGCTAGGTGTTTCCGGCGACCTAGGTCCCGCCTCCTGCACCGTGCACTCAGCGAGGAAATCCGCGAGCGCCTGGGCCTTGATAGCGGGTCGGGGCTGGTAGCGGATGTCGAACTCACCAAGTTCTACTGCCCACTTCACCAGCCGTCCTGCATTCTCAGGATTGCTGAGGATCTGCCGCAGCGGTTGGTCGGTCAAGAGGGTGACAGAATGGGCCTGAAAATAGGGGCGAAGCCTCCTGGTCGCGGTCAGCAGCGCGAAGGCGATCTTTTCAGCCTTCGTATACCGCGTCTCGGCATCCCGTAAGACCCGGCTGATGTAATACACAGGCTTCTGGAACTTTGCCTCTTTCCGAACCAGTACCGTACTGACTGCGGTTGGGGAGACCGCCAGATAAAGGTAGAGCATCTCCCCTTCTTGCGACTTGGACAGCAGGGGAGGAGACGCCAAGTATTCCTTGAGCTGGTCGAATGCTGCTTGACATTCGGTCGTCCAGAGGAAGTCTTTCGGGCGTTTCAATACCTTGAAGAAAGGTTGGCAGCGTTCGGCCGACTTTGCCACAAATCGTCCGAGCGCGGCGACCCTCCCAGCGAGCTCTTGAACCTCCTTCACTTTGGTCGGAGGGGACATATCTTGGATAGCCTTGATTTTGTCAGGGTTGGCTTCGATCCCCCGCTGGTTGACAATGAAACCGAGGAACCTCCCGGCCGAAGCGCCAAAGGCGCACTTCGCTGGGTTCAGCTTCATGCGAAACTTTCGCAGGGTGGCAAAAGTCTCCTCCAGATCCGCGATGTGCTGGTCTGCATGGCGGCTCTTCACCAGCATATCGTCCACGTACACCTCCATGTTCCGGCCGATTTGCCCTTTGAAGATTTTGTTGACGAGGCGCTGGTAAGTGGCGCCAGCATTCTTCAGACCGAAGGGCATTACCTTGTAACAGTACAGCCCCCGGTCTGTTATAAAGGCAGTTTTCTCCTCGTCCTGTGGAGCCATCATTATCTGGTTGTAGCCGGAGAAGGCGTCCATGAAAGACAGCAGCTGATATCCGGAAGTCGCGTCGACCAGTTGGTCTATCCGCGGAAGCGGAAAGCTATCCTTGGGGCATGCCTTGTTCAGGTCGGTGTAGTCGACGCACATCCTCCACTTTCCACTCGCCTTCCGGACAAGTACGACATTTGCCAGCCATTCGGGGTAGCTGACCTCCCTTATGAATCCTGCCTCCAAGAGCTTGTCTACCTCCTGGTCGACCACTCGGATCCGATCCGGGGCACAGTGTCTCTTCTTCTGCTTTACTGGTCGGTGGGTTGGGTCGACGTTGAGGGCGTGAGAAATGACCTCCGGGTCGATCCCAGGTACATCGGCCGCCGACCAGGCAAATACATCGGCGTTGGCTCGGAGGAATTCCACCAACCGAGCCCGAGCTCCCGGGTCGAGATTGGTGCCGACCCGGACCGTCCGGTCCGGGCGACCTTCCTCGAGGGGAACTTCGATCACACCTTCGGCCGGCTCCCCGTGCTGCAAGGCCACCTCGTCTCTGGCGTCGAGGGACTCGACGCTTAAGGCTTCTACGGGCTTCTTCCCTTTGAGAGTTGCTAAGAAACATTGCCTTGCGGTCGGTTGGTCACCTCGGACCTCTCCAATCCCGGCCGCCGTAGGGAACCGCATGAGCAAGTGGTACGTTGAGACCACCGCGCGAAGGGCGTTCAGTCCAGGTCGTCCGAGGATAGCGTTGTAGGCCGAGGGAACACGGACGACCAAGAACCCGAGCCGCACCGTGGCCTCTGCGGGTGCAACGCCCGCAGTCACAGGCAGCTCAACGACACCTTCGGCCGAGACAGCGTCTCCAGTGAATCCTATGAGGGGGGTGGATGTTTTGTGCAACAATTGTCTGGACAAGCTCATCTTTTGGAAGGCCTCGTAAAACAAAATATCAGCTGAGCTTCCACTATCCACAAGAACACGCCTTACATCATAGTTTGCCATAGTGAGGGAGATCACCATGGCGTCGTCGTGGGGGGTCTGAACCCCCTTTACATCTTCATCACAAAAAGTGATTACATTACCGACCCTCTGCCTCTTTGCGACGGCTGCCCTTGATGCTTCAGTCGAGCCCCCCGCGTTCCTCTCGGGCCGGGGGCAGCCCCCAGTGATAGTATGGATCACGCCCGCGACGGGTCGATTCTGCTCCCGAGGCTCCGGAGGGGCCGGGTCGGCCGGACGCGAGTCTGCGGGGGGACGTCGGTCGTTCACGTATCGACCGAGACGCCCTCGGCGGATGAGAGCCTCGATCTCATCCCGAAGCTGGAAGCAGTCTTCGGTGTCGTGGCCGTGGTCCCGGTGGTACTCACAGTACGCCCGAGAGGGCCTCCTCCTAGGGATCTTCTTCATCTGTCTCGGGACCGGGAGGTCCTTTCGCCCCTTGATTTCCATGAGGATCTGGGCCCGGGGAGTCAGGAGAGGAGTGTACCGGTTGAAACGTTGGGGCGAAGAACGAGGGCGTAGGGCGCCGTGGTTCCTCGCCGGCGACGGGCTTCTGCGCCGACGTTGAGGCGTCGGGCTCCTCCCCTGGCGTGCCTCTTTTCGCCTTTTCTTCCCGAGCTTTGGAGGGATCTCGGCGGCCTCCTTGCTCCGGTGGGCGGCCGCCTCCTCGGCGTCCGCATACTGGTTCGCCCGGGACAACAGCTCCGGGAAACTCCGCGGCAGGCGTTTGTCCAGGGAGAAGGTGAGTCTGCCCTTTCGGAAGCCACGCTTCAGGGCTGAAAGAGCCACCTCCTGGCTCAGGTTCCGGACTTCCAACGTAGCCTTGTTGAAGCGGGTAAGATAATCC
This sequence comes from Phoenix dactylifera, assembly GCF_051530095.1. NCBI lineage: Eukaryota > Viridiplantae > Streptophyta > Magnoliopsida > Arecales > Arecaceae > Phoenix > Phoenix dactylifera. Next base: position 5,414,210 of record NC_143204.1, on the reverse strand, counting down.
CGCAAGCTTTCTCCCTCGTTTTGCCGGACATCAAAGAGGGAGTCGGAGACCAGTCGCCGCCGGCTACTGACGGCAAAATGGGTGATGAAGAGGCGGGTAAACTGATCAAAGGATTGGATCGAGTTAGCCTCCAGGCCGGCGAACCACGCCCTTGCCGGGCCACGGAGGGTCGCCGGGAAAGCCTTGCAGAGGAGAGGACCTGATGCTCCGTGGAGGAGCATAAGGGTCCTGAAACTCTCGACGTGATCCCGCGGGTCTGCCGCCCCGTCATAGGGCTCGATCGCCGGCATTTTAAACCCCGGCGGATTCGGGGTCCGCAGGATCCTCGAGGCGAGCGCCGGTTGGGAGGAGATCTCCAAGTCGGCGAAGGGATCTTTAGAGTGGCCCTTCAGGACCTGGAGTTGTCGGTGGAGATCGTCCACCCGCCGGTCCAGGGAGCGCGACCGATGGGTGGGAGACAAGGAGCACCGAGAGGGGGACCGACTGGAGCGCGGGTTCCTTGAGGACTGGGGGGTCTGGGAACGCGCCCGGGCCCGCCTCTTGTACCCCGCGCAGCTTCGATGGGACGGTCCCGGCAGAATGGACCGTGCTCGAGAATCTTCCTCGCGCCGGCGCTCCTCCCCATGCGAGAGGAAGGAGCGCGGGTTAAGGAGGACAGGTGAGCGCTCAGGGAGCAGCGGCTCCTGGGCCCGCTGCGGCGCCCGAGACATCACACCCTGCAGGTTCTGCACCGCCTCCGCGAGGGTGCGGACCTGCTGGGCTAACTGGTCGAACTGAGCGGCTTCGACCATCTGAATCGGGGGTGGAACGGTGGGGTGTTGCTGAGAATGTGTTGGAGACGCAGCGGCCTCCCGGCCGGAGGCGCGAGAGGCCCCGCGACCGGAGGCATTGGAAGCTCCACGACCACCTCGCCGTGCCATTACGATCGCTCTAAGATTCGGGGCCCTCCTTCTAGCGCCAACTGTTGCTGGTGGTCCAAACCGAGAACGATTGACACAGCGGTGTGAACGGGATTCCGTCTGAGTTGTCTTGGTTGGTGTTGGTTACGCTCCACCTTCCACCGGGAAACCTGCGAGCAAGCCTCGCACCACCACTGGGGTAGTGGGGGCCCTCCGACGATCAAGTCAGAGGAGATTGGAGGAGAAGGAGAGATAATAATAGCAAGCAAGAGAGTGCTCTGGAAGATATTGCTTACCCCCCCTTCTCCCCCCAGCCGCATATATACCTGGCTGGGGGGTCTCTCAGGGGGGTTTGTCATCGTGGGGCGCGATGGAGTGGCCACTGACATGGCCGTTACAGGGCGTCGTGGAGCAGCGCTGGGTACGGCCATGACAGGGCGTAGTGGAGTTCCGCTTTGTACGGCTGATACAGGAGATCGTGGAACAGCATCGGATACAGCCGTTGCAGGGAGTAGTGGAGCAGGAGGCCTCGGCGTGCCTCTGGGAAGCAGCCTGTCATTATCAAGAGATCTCCGACTCGGGGTCGGAGTGCTGGATCAGGGGGCAGCCGACTCGGGGTCGGGCTGCGGTGCTGAGGATATCCGACTTGGGGTCGGATTGCTAGATTAAGGGGCAGCCGACTCGGGGTCGGGCTGCGAAGCCGAAGATGTCCGACTCGGGGCCGGACTGCTGGATCGAAGGGCAACCGACTCGAGGTCGGGCTGTGGAGCCGAAGATGTCCGACTCGGGGTCGGATTGCTGGATCAAAGGACAGCCGTAGTCTTCATGGGCGCGCGTGCCGGTCACGTGGAGCATGGCGGCTTAGTTCCCCCGTAACAGATCCGACTACTCATATTGGAAGGCTAGGATGAGAATATTCATCCAAGCCCAAGACTATGAGATGTGGACCATTGTAGTAAATGGGCCATACATCCCATCCATATATGTAGAGGGTGTCACGGTACCCAAACTAGAAAAGGATTGGGATGAACATGACATGAGAAAGGAACAACTAAACTCTAAAGCTATGAATGTGCTTTATTGTGCCTTAGATAGAAATAAATTCAATAGGGTCTCTACTTGCAATTCTGCAAAAGAGATTTGGGACAGACTTGAAGTGACCCATGAGGGCACGAATCAAGTCAAAGAATCCAAAATAAATATTTTGGTTCATAAATATGAACTATTTAAAATGGATTCTAATGAAACAATTACATGCATGTTTACTAGGTTTACTGACATTGTCAATGGCCTAAAAAGCCTTGGCAAGAACTATACTAACAGTGAGCTTGTCAGGAAAATTCTTCGGTGTCTACCAAGGTCATGGGAAGCTAAAGTGACCGCAATCCAAGAAGCCAAGGACCTGAACAAATTACCACTTGAGGAGCTTCTTGGATCCCTAATGACGCACGAGCTAACCATGAAACAACACAACGAGGAAGAGTCCTCCCATAAGAAAAAGGTAATAGCTCTAAAATCTACTTCATCTAATAAGGACTTATCTTGCAGTAGCAGCAGTGAAGAAGAAGAACATGAGGAAGATGATGGTGAGGCACTTCTTGTGCGCAAATTCAGAAAATTCATCAACCACAAGAAGTCCTATCATCAAAGGAGAGGCCCCTCTAATTCCTACCGCAAGGACAAAGGTAAGGAAAGGGAAAATGAGGGGATTGGGTGTTACGAGTGCAAGAAGCCGGGTCACATAAGAGTTGAGTGCCCTTTACTGAAAAAGGGGAGCAAGTACAAGAAGAAGAAGGCTCTTGTCACAACACTATCCGACTCCGATTCATCATCTTCTTCATCGGATGATGAACAAGAAGAGAAGGCCAATTTCTGCTTCATGGCCAATGAAAATGAGGTAACTTCCGACACGCATCTTGATTTTTCTTTTGATGAACTTTATGATGCATTTAATGAATTAATGATAGAATATAAGACAATAAATCTTAAGAATAAAGAACTAAAAATAGCTTATCAATCATACCTACATAAATACGATAAATTAGTTAAGGATAAGGATTTAATCACCAAAGAAAATATAGAACTTAAGACAAGCAACCAACATTTAACTCAAAAGACTAATACCTTAACTAAAGATAATGAAAAACTAACTAAGGAATTTTCAGAACTTAAAAAACATAAACAAATCTTAAATAAGGATCTCACAAAAGAACTTAATGATCTAAAAGCAGAAAATCAAACACTAACTAAAGAACTTAACAAATACAAACCCTTAGTCGAAAAATTTACATATAGCTCTGAAAAGTTAAATATGATACTCAATAGTCAACGAGCAGTATTTAATAAAGCGGGTTTAGGATATAAACCAAGAAATAAACAAAAACTTCTTAGTAACTTCTTTGTTAAAGCTGGGAAAACTAAAACTAAGAAAATAACCTGCTTTTGTTGTGGGACTATAGGACATAAGGCAAATGTATGTGACTATAGTAAAAGTAAAACAAAAAGGAAAATTAAAAGGGTATGGGTTCCAAAAGGAACCAACTTGACTAACCATGAAGGACCCAAGAAAACTTGGGTACCTAAGATTATATGATCTACTTGTGTAGGAGTGTCTTGCAGCCAAGGTCAACAAAAACTGCTGGTACTTGGACAGTGGCTGCTCAAGACACATGACGGGTGACAAGGATCAATTTTTCACCCTTGAAGCTAAGAAGGGAGGTGCTGTAACTTTTGGAGACAACAACCAAGGTCACATCATTGGTATTGGTAAAGTTCAAATCACCCCTTCTACTTATATTGATAATATTAGATATGTTGATGGTCTTAAGCATAACTTATTAAGCATTAGTCAATTATATGATAAAGGGTATGATGTTATGTTTAAACCATCACTATGCATTATAACAAATCCTAATGATAATTATTTAGTTTTTAAAGGAATTAGACGAGAAAATGTATATGTTGTAGACCTTGAAGATCTTGCAAAATATAACCAATGTCTAGTTGTTAATGAAACTAAGGATAATGATGCTAGTTGGTTGTGGCACCGTAAGTTAGGTCATGCAAGCATGGACACAATAACTAAACTAGTTAAAAGAGATTCCGTGATAGGTTTGCCAAAATTAAAATTTGAAAAGAACAAAATATGTGAAGCATGTCAATTTGGCAAACAATCTAGGAACTCATTTAAATCCATAAAATGTGTCTCTACCTCTAGGCCTCTAGAATTATTACACATGGACCTATTCGGACCAACTAGAACAACAAGCCTAGGTGGAAATAAATATGGTCTAGTTATTGTAGATGATTATTCTAGGTACACATGGGTCATGTTCCTAGCACATAAGGATCAAGCATTTTCTGTTTTTAAGAAATTCCATAAAGAAGTAACCAATGCTAGAGATACCTCAGTAATAGCTATTAGAAGTGACCATGGTACCGAATTCGAAAATCAGTCATTTGAGGAATTTTGTAGTAAAAAGGGGATAACCCATAATTTTTCTGCACCTAGGACACCACAACAAAATGGAGTTGTGGAGAGGAAAAATAGAACTCTAGAGAAAATGGCTAGAACTATGTTATGTGAAAGTAACCTCCCTAAGTACTTTTGGGGAGAAGCCATTAATACTTCTTGTCATATATTAAATAGAGTTCTATTGAGACCCATCATATAGAAAACACCTTATGAACTTTGGAAAAACAGAAAACCAAAAGTTAATTACTTTCATATTTTTGGATGTAGGTGTTTTGTTCATAATAATGGGAAAGATAATCTAGGTAAATTTGACTCTAAATCTGATGAGGGAATTTTCTTAGGCTACTCTACAACTAGCAAAGCCTATAGAGTCTTTAACAAAAGAACCTTAGTTATAGAAGAATCTATACATGTTGTATTTGATGATTCTAGTGACATCTCCTCTAGTAAGAAAGATAATTTTGATGATGATGTTGAAATTCTTAAAGAAAAGATAGATGAGATGGCATTACAAGATGATAATCAAAAGTTGAGTGAAGGAGCATCATCAAGCCAAGAGGCTATTGTGGATCATGGGCTAACTAAAGCTTGGAGGTATGCTCACGGGCATCCTAAGGAACTAATTCTAGATGATCCATCTCAACCGGTTAGGACTAGAGCATCCCTTAGGAATTTGAATAACCATCTAGCTTTCGTCTCACACTTTGAGCCCAAACATATAGAAGAAGCCGAAAATGATGTAAATTGGATAAATGCAATGCAAGAAGAACTAAACCAATTTACTAGAAATAAAGTGTGGAATCTAGTTGAGAGACCTTCTGAATATCCAATTATAGGTACTAAATGGATTTATAAAAATAAACTTGATGAAAATGGAACTGTTATAAGGAATAAGGCTAGACTAGTAGCAAAGGGTTATAATCAAGAAGAAGGTATAGATTTTGATGAAACCTTTGCTCCTGTAGCTAGACTTGAGGCTATTAGACTATTATTAGCATATGCATGCTCTAAGGACTTCAAACTATTTCAAATGGATGTAAAAAGTGCATTTTTAAATGGGTATATTAATGAGGAGGTATATGTAGAACAACCTCCTGGTTTTGAAAATCATCAATACCCTAATCATGTTTATAAATTGAACAAAGCACTTTATGGTTTGAAACAAGCACCTAGAGCATGGTATGAGAGACTTAGCAAATTCCTATTAGAACATGAGTTCTCTAGGGGTAATGTAGATACAACTCTATTTCTGAAAAAGAAAAACCAAGATATGCTGTTAGTACAGATTTATGTTGATGATATTATTTTCGGTGCTACTAACAATCGTCTCTGCGAAGAATTTGCTAACTTGATGCAGAGTGAATTTGAGATGAGCATGATGGGAGAGCTGACTTACTTCCTTGGACTCCAAATCAAATAATCTGAAGGAGGCACCTTCATCAATCAAGCCAAATATATCAAGGAGATGCTCAAGAAGTTTGATATGGAGGGAAACAAATCAATCAGCACCCCCATGAGTTCATCATGCAAATTAGACCAAGATGAATCAGGTAAATCTGTAGATCAGAAACTGTATCGAGGTATGATAGGATCCTTATTGTATCTTACTGCAAGTAGACCTGATATTATGTTTAGTGTTTGCATGTGTGCTAGATATCAGGCTAATCCTAAAGAATCACATCTAGTTGCAGTTAAGAGAATTTTTAAATATTTAATAGGAACTAAGAATATAGGGCTATGGTACTCTAAAGAATCTAGCCTAAACTTAATAGGATACACAGATTCAGACTTCGCTGGATGTAAGCTTGATAGAAAAAGTACCAGCGGGTCGTGTCAATTTCTAGGAGAAAACCTTATCTCATGGTTTAGCAAGAAACAAAACTCGGTTGCATTATCTACTGCTGAAGCTGAATATGTTGCAGCCGGGAGTTGTTGTGCTCAAATCTTGTGGATTAAACAACAACTAGAAGATTATGGCATTAAACAAGATAAAATTCCCATTAATTGTGATAATACAAGTGCCATTAATCTAACTAAAAATCCAATTCAGCATTCAAGAACTAAACATATTGAGATACGATATCACTTCATAAGAGATCATGTATTGAATGGTGATGTGACACTCCAATTTGTTTGTACTGATGATCAATTAGCAGATATTTTTACAAAACCCCTAAGTGAAGAGAGGTTTAGTGTGCTTAGGAGGGGATTAGGAGTGATTGATCCATCCTAGTGGTAGTTTCCACTAGATTCATTGATTTTGATGATTAGTTTGTGGTTAAAATAGAGTTTCTCTTCAATGATCATCAAATCAGATCTTAATTTAGTGATTTTCCCTCGTTTGGCACAAACGAAGCATGATTTTTAGGTGCGTGCCAAAGTTAGAGACGACTCGAGTAAGTTTCAGAGTCGGCTCCTGAGGGGGAGTCGACTCGCGCATTTGCGGGAGTCGACTCGCAAAGATGGCAGCAGAGGGGGAGTCGACTCGCATATAGTCGGGAGTCGACTCGAGGTCTACAGGCGCATAAGGAGAGTCGACTCGCGCATATTCTGGAGTCGACTCGAGGTCGAGTCGACTCGCGACTCAGTGGAGTCGACTCGCAGTCGGGATCCGACTTTTTAACCCTAACTTTGTCGTTTCGAAAACACTTCTTTCTCAAGCCGCCACTGTTCACAAGCCCTAGAGCCGACTCCTAGGTCGTCTCCAAGGCTTTTTCCGTCGACCCTTCACCGTCCCCTAGGGTTTTCCTCCCTTTCTAGGTCGTCCCCGGTCGTCCCCAAGACTTTCCCGTCGGTTCTTCACCGTTCATTAGGTTTTCCTCCCATTTTAGGTCATTATGCCGCGTAAGACCGTAGTCCGGAAGAGGTCCCGACCCGAGGCCGGTCCCGAGCGGCGCTCCAAGGCGCGGCACGATCCCGCGAGGCCACCACCTCCGGCTCGTTCCCCGCCTAGGCGGTTCCCGTGAGGCCATTGGCCGGGAAGGCCGTCACCACCGGGAGATATGTCGACTTCGACTATCTCTCCCGGGAAGGGTTCACCATAGGTGATAGGCTTAGGGTCCAGGGCTTAGAGTTTTTCCTTACATTAGACCTCCCCACTTACCCTGGCCTTGTTAGAGAGTTTTACGGTACCGTCCATCGGGGAGATGGGGGTATCGAGGGCACAGTAGCCGGTGTCCCTCTGTTCGTTACGGAGGATCTCATTGCCCACATCCTCCACCTTCCACAAGTAGGGGTGGCTCCACACACCCTGAGGACAGGGTTGAGGCCCTTACGGCCGTTCTAGGGCATCCACCCCAGTCACCTCTAGACGAGGTATCCGCTAGCTCACTACCGATTGAGGTGCGGATCCTCTTGAGTATATTGTCTAGGTCCATCTTCCCTAAGACAGGGAGATTTGATTTTGTAAATGAGAGAGACCTAGCTCTGATGTTTTATATTCTTCAGGACACTCCAATCAACTTCCCCAAACTCATCTATAGGTATCTGTGTGAGCCCCTAGATAGACCTAGGCTCACCCTCCCATACGGCATGCTATTCACTCTTCTGTTTAGGGAGTACGAGATTCCCATTCCTGAGGGGAACCCTTTCGCGCATTGCGATGGACTGATCGCACGCGTGCAGGGACCCTACACAGGATGGGGTTTCGGAAGAGAGAGGGGATCTGGGTTAGGAAGTCTTCCCTCACCACACAGACCACCAGACCTTCCCCCAGTCCTGAGCCAGACTCTGACTTTCCAGACTTACCAGATCTTCCATCCACTCCTGCTCCTACCACCTCCGCTGGACCTTCCTCCTCGGCTCCACCATCCATGGAGGTCCGCATTGATTCTGAGCAGCTAAGGGAGCTGCGGCAGGAGATAGTCCGAGATCTGAGGGATGAGTTGCTTCGGGAGCTCCGAGGTTCGGTGCCTACTCCCTCTCCTGCGCCCACATCTTCCGCATTGGTCCCTTCCCTGACAGCCGTGACAGACATGACGGCTGAGGTGCGGCAAGAGATATACAACATGAGGACCTTGATACAGGCCCAGTTTCACAGCATGAGTGAGGTCACGAGCACCACTCGACGGATGCGGGATGACATCGGCCGTGACATGTCCACCACCACCAGGGGCCGAGCGCTTGTCGAATGTGCTCATCGACAAGCTGGACGGACTGCAGAAGTCAGTACTCGAGCTGGATACGACACAGAGCAGGGCCATCCAGGCCATCATTCGCCAGCTAGAGAACGTGACCAATGCGGTCCAATCACTCGTGGAGCGCATGCCTCGAGGAGATACATCCTCGAGAGGAGGAGCCACATCCTCGAGAGGAGGAGTCACATCCTCGAGAGGAGGAGATACATCCTCGAGAGGAGGACCTACATCCTCGAGGAGACCGTAGCTACTTTTTGTATTTTGCTTTGACATGTATTGCTTTACGTTACTTATTGTATTCTGAAATGTACTTACATACAAATTAATACAATGAGTAGCCGCATTTTTCTTCAATAATGTGCCTTTTGATCTATGTTTGATTGTGTGTTCTGTTTACCTCCTTTTTGATATGATGACAAAAAGGGGGAGAAATATGTATAAAATATGTAAAAGAAAAAATATGTATAAAATATGTAAAAGGAATCAATGGAAATCAATAAAAAGATAAACTCTTAAAACACACAAATTTGTTCTAAGTGGATTCGGTACCTCGAGGCTCATTATCTCTCTTTTGGGGCTCCTAATGGAGTAATCTCCAGAATCTATTCAAGGGATATTCGGAGATTAGCTGAGTCCTACTCAAGAACAAATTGACAGATTTTTCCTCTAAAAACCAAAATTTCAGTTCAAAAACTTCAAAGCATTAAAAGGAAATTCAAAGAATCAAAACAAAGTAGAATGCATATGTTGAGGGGGAGAATCTGAAATTTTAAGAAAGCTAAATCATTATTTATATATAAGCCAAACAATTGAATGCATGATATGAAGGCTTATAGAATTCCAAATGAAAGGGGGAGCTTTAACTCCGAAATTTATTGTTTCACTCCTTTCAAGCTTGGATAAATTGAATTACCAGACATTTGAATTCATTTATGGATTTTATTTGATTGTTTATTGTGCAATTCACCTTACATATACTCAATGTTTTGTCATCATCAAAAAGGGGGAGATTGTGGAGTGATTGATTAAAACCCTATTTGATTTTGATGAGCTCAAAGTATTTGAGTATATTTCTTGTTTACTAATGAATTCAATTAAGTGTTTCAGTGAAAATCTTGTCTAAGTGTCTCAAGACTTGGTTCATAATTTTTGGATAAGTTAAGAAGTCAGCTTGAACCAAAGTCTGAGACTCGAGTCGACTCCAGAGTATCACGAGTCGACTCTAAGCGTATCAAGTTCGCTGGCACGAGCTCGAGTCGACTCCGGATCAGTACGAGTCGACTCCGACTGAGAACAGACAGACGAACAGAAAGCTTCAACTCAGAACCTGTCAACGAGTCGACTCCCGAAGTGTGCGAGTCGACTCCGATGTTCACCGAGTCGACTCCAGGGTAGTAAGAGTCGACTCCAAGAGGAATTCAAAGAAAAAGTCAGAGAGCAGTTTTCAGGTCTGAGATTCGAGTCGACTCCAGTGGAACGCGAGTCGACTCCGATGGTTGGCAGGTCGACTCCAAAGACAGCAAGAGTCGACTCTCAGCAGTACACAAAGAAAAAGTCAGAGGGCAGATTCTGGACTCTGAGATTCGAGTCGACTCCCGCATTACACGAGTCGACTCCGAGACTCCGCGACCATCAAAAAGACAGAAGACCAATTTACTGTCTCTGAGATTCGAGTCGACTCCCAGACAGCTAGAGTCGACTCCAAGACAGCTTCACATCAAAAGGGCAGAAGACCAACTTTCGGAAACTAAGAGCCGAGTCGACTCTGAGGAAGCTCGAGTCGACTCCAAGACTGGACGAGCCAAAAGACAGAAGATAGGGAGTTCGGGCTCTGAGCGCCGAGTCGACTCCCAGGACAGTCGAGTCGACTCGAGTGGACCAAATTCAAAAATACGTCCACGGACTTCATGGGATGAGCCGACTCCGAGAAAGCCAAGTCAGCTCCAGAAGTTGGCGAGTCGACTCTGGGTCAAGACGAGTCGACTCCCAGTCGCGAAGGCAACTTTAATTCAAATCTGGAACAGTTGCAGAGTCGACTCCGGAAAAGTATGAGTCGACTCCCGCTACAGCCGAGTCGATTCCTGATCGCGCGAGTCGACTCCAACCCACCAACGGACACATTGTCAGGCTGTGCAGAGTGTGCAGAACGGGCAGAAAAAGGTCTCTAATGGCTAGTTTCCGTGGGGGTTGGTTTAAATAGCCACAGAGGACTGTAGCAAGGCAGAGAACAACCATTCCACTCCAAGTATTCAAGCATTCAACTCTGCAACTTGTTCTTCAACGAGAAAAAAGGGAAGATCTGCATTTACTGCATCCACCTACATCTTCCCAGCAATTAAAGAAGCTCCTCCTGCATTCAAGTCGACTACACATTCAAGAGGAGATCGAAGTTTAAGAAGCCATTCCTCTTCTCCAACTTAAAAGCGTTTGAGGGCTTCTAAACTCCTTTTAGATTATATTGTCTTTCATCTGCTTTTGAGAAGCTTGTTTTTCTGTTTATCTATTTTATTTACAACTTGTATTTGCTTGATTCAATCTGGGGATTGAATCAAGGGTATAGAGGTTAGTTGGTGAGCCTAGTTATTAAAACCAACGTGTGTAAGGGTTTGATTGTGATCCCGGAAAAACAATCGGGGTGGTTCTAGTCGGTGAGCCTGGAAAAACCGACCGAGTTCGTTGTGAGCTCGTAAAACAACAAGTTTGGTTGTGAGCTTGGAAAACAACGGGCTGTAATCCAAGGGGGTTATAGTGAATTCCCAAGTGAGACTTGGGGAGTGGACGTAGGAGCAAGGATTAGCTCCGAACCACTATAAAACTTGGTGTTTGTGTTTGATTGTCTCTCTTCTTCTTCCTCTCTTATCACTCACAGCACATAGCATTTAATTAAACAACTTGCAATAGTTTTAATTAGTCATCTACAACGTTTTAAATATCTAAATTATTTTAAAACCCAATTCACCCCCCCCCCCCTCTTGGGTTGTCTATCTGGGCAACACCTTGTCTTGGATTAGGACACCCTAGAAGCAATCCTAGAAAGAAGGAAACTAATGTAAGAAAGAAGGGATATGAGAGAGAGAGAGTTGGATTGATTTCCGATGATTAGAAAACACCGGGAGCATTCCCTATTTATAGATGGCGTACGGATGCATTGTAGCCATCCATTCATGCATGAAGAGGGGCGTGAGATCAAGGGAGGCGTCATTTGATGAGAGGGCATATCAAAAGTGGTTAGGAGAAGATCAAGCGCTTATGATATGGCGCTTCATTCCCTAAGCACCTCTTCATGAAATGTGCCATACTCTTGCCTTTCTTCACTTTTTCTCACGCATGAAAAATAGGAACCAACCTTATCCATTCATCAAGGGTTGATGATGATCCAAAGGCCATGAAAGAGGGCGCCATATATCCCTTAGGCGTGATGAAGAGAGAGAGAGAGTTCAAATGGATAAGATCAAAGGAAGATTCATCCTTATCCATTTAAAATCTCACACTATCCTCTCTTTTCCCTTCACATATTTTTCATCATCACGCCTCCAGATGAGATCCTGATGACCCAAAGATTGATTTAAAGATTGATTTTGATGATCACAAAACCTTGAGTATAATCACTAATATTTGTGTTGCAAGAAGAAAGATATTTATTTTGCAAGAAACATAATAAGTTGAAAGAATAGAAGAAGGCCTCAAAAGTTCTCAAGAAAAGTTGGAAGAAACCGATACTTCATTGGCCCAAGTTTCAAGTTCAAATGATTCAAGTTAGAGGAGCAAATTTAAAGAAAGATTCAAAAGAATAGTCCTCGAGTCGACTCCTGGAAGTTTAGAGTCGACTCTGGCACTCTGGAGTTTCAAGAAACAGTGCTCGAGTCGACTCTGATACTCTACGAGTCGACTTTGACTGAGAACAAACAAAAAGACAGTTGATTTTCAGCGCTGCAGTGCTCGAGTCGACTCCTACTTCAGCGCTACAGTGCTCGAGTCGACTCCTACTTCAGCGCTACAGTGCTCGAGTCGACTCCTACTTCAGTGCTACAGTGCTCGAGTCGACTCCTACTTCAGCGCTACAGTGCGGAGTCGACTCCCAGCTACAGTGCCGACAGACTACTATTCACAAGTCGACTCCTATTTTAGCCGAGTCGACTCCTACTTCAGCCGAGTCGACTCCAGCACGCTGGGAGGCGTAACGGCTAGTTTTTTCTTGACTCCAATGGCTCTATTTTTGTCTCTAACGGCTAGATTTTTGTTCCCAAGCCATCCAAAGCTATAAAATCAAGAAGAGAGCTAGGGACGAAGTTATGGAAGTGGGAGAGAACACTTAGGAAAGAGATTTCAAGAAAAAATCTCCCAAAAGCACAAAAGAGCCATTCAAAGCAAAATAGAGAGAAGAAAAGCATCCAAGTGAATCCCAAAGCTTCCTCTCCAACTGTGTGCTGCCTCAGTGATCCTCTACCTCATGCCAAATCAGAAGAGGATCAAGTAAAGAAGAAGCCGAGTTCCTTCATCTACAAATTTGTTTGAGGGCTTCTTCTCTTTACTCTACTTGTTTATATTTGCTATATTTGCTTATTTAAGAAGCTTGTATTTGCTTTAAATTCTTAGTCTAATATCTTGTAACTTGATTCAATCAAGGGATTGAATCAAGGGGTTAAGGTTTGTTGGTGAGCCAAAGGAAAAATCAATGGTGTAAGGTTGTGGTTGGTGAACCGGGAAAAACCAACTGGGTTCGATTGTGAGCCCGTGAAAACAATCGGTTGGTTCTAGTCGGTGAGCCTGTGAAAACCGACCGAGTTCGTTGTGATCTCGCAAAACAACAAGTTGGGTTGTGAGCTTGTAAAACAATCGGCTGTAATCTGGAGGATTATAGTGAAATTCCCAAGAGGTCTTGGGGAGTGGATGTAGGTGCTGGGGTGCACCGAACCACTATACATCTTTGTGTTTGTGATGCCTTATCTCTTGTATTTCATGCCTTACATTCATACTTGATTGTGTAATATCTCTAGCTTTGTTTTCTATAGAGTTATAAGTGATTGTTTAGAATTTGCTTAGCTTCCACTCCATTCTTACCATACACATAGATTGAAATTGATCATACAACTATAAGTTAATTTTAGATCAATTGCACCCTAAAGCCATAGTATAATTGCTCTAGCTTAATTTTTCACTTCTTTACTTGTAATTGCCTAGAGCTTAAGTAAATAACATCTTATCATTCCGCTGCATTCAATTCAAAGTAAAAATTAGGGAACATAATTTTTAGAAAATCCAATTCACCCCCCCTCTTGGGTTGTCACCTTGGGCAACAAGTGGTATCAGAGCAGGTGCTCTTCTATTAATTATAGTCTTAACCGACTAGAGCTAAAGATTATGACAACCCCACATAACATATTATTTGCCGAGGGACTTTCCATAAACAGACCTCCACTGTTTGATGGAACTTACTATATTCAATGGAAAGCTAGAATGAAAATTTTTGTTCAATCACAAAACTATGAAATATGGAATATCATTATAAATGGCCCTCACACACTCTCTCAAGCTGTTAATGAAAAAGACCTAGCACAATTGAATGCTAATGCTATGAACATTCTATATTGTGCTATCCATGAATCTATATTTCATAAGATTTCTGCATGCTTATCTGCTAAAAAAATCTGGGATACTTTAAGAAATATTTATGATAAATCTCAGATTAGCTCACATGTGCTTCAATTGCATACTAACAATGAGACTACAGAATCTTCCACATTAGCCGAGTCGACTCCCAGTTTGTCCGAGTCGACTCCTAGAGAGAAACAGTCTGAAAGGCAAAGACTCAGTCTTGGAGATCTTGTGAACGAGTCGACTCCAAGTATTTCAAAGTCGACTCCCAAGCTAGCCGAGTCGACTCCAACAAGGCCCGAGTCGACTCCGAGGCAGAACAGTTCAAAAGACAGAGAATCATCTTTTAGGCCTCTGAGAACGAGACGTCTTCCGAAGATCTCGAGTCGACTCTCAAGTCAGTCGAGTCGACTCCAAGTAAACCCGAGTCGACTCGAAGAAGAAAGAACAACAAAAAAATTCAAAAGCTTCCTAAAGACAAAAAAGAAGAGGAAGCAAGAAGAAAGAAAGAAAGAGATAAAAAGGAAGAAAGCCTTGACCAAGGAAGAGTCAAGCAAGAAAATGAAAGCTAGGAGCAACAATGATGATATTAGCTCCAAAGAACTACAAGAGGTAACTAACTTGTGCTTTATGGCACAAGAAGATAAGGTAAAATCTGAATCTACTTTTACATCAAATGATTTTCAAGAAGAATTTTCTTATGATGAACTTTTAAATGCTTTTCATGATTTGTATGGTGAATGTAGAAAATTAGCTATGAAAAATAAAAATCTTAAAAAGCTAAATTTGGAAATTTCAAAAGAAAGAAATTCTATTGCTGAAATACAAGACAAACTAAATTCTGAAAATAAAAGCTTAAGGTTAAATTCAGAAGAATTGATTCAGAAAAATCATAGCTTAATCAAAACAAACCAAAACTTAAGTGAAGAAGTTGACCAACTGAAATCTCTTATTAACAAGTTCACTGTAAGTTCAGAAAGATTAAAAATGATGTTTGAAAATCAACATGCTATTTTTGATAAATCCAAACTTGGGTTAACTCCTTTGGTTAACAATAAATCTCTAGAGAAAAAGGTTATCAATGCATCAAGCAAACCATTAAATAAGATAACTTATTTCAAACATGAAAAGAATGGGCATAACAACTTTACCTATCGTTGTAACACAATTAAATCAAATGGTAAAGTTATTACTATTAAACAGATTTGGGTTCCAAAAGGAACCATATGTCCTAACTCTCAAGGACCCAAGCAAACTTGGGTACCCAAAATGAAAATATGAGGATGTAGATGTAGGTGTGCCAAGATACCCATGGAACAAATAGAACTTTCATACAAATGGGTGTTCTAGACACACGTCAAAAAAAAAATGAAACTTAAAATATACTTATGAAAAGTAATTAAAAAATAATAATAATGAAATCAGTAACCCTTGCATCTCATCATTATTTTTGCTTTAGTATTTGATTAAAATATGAATTGCAAGTATTGATCAATTTTGTGATATAGAAAATACTTTTGGAAATATAATCAAATCCCTTCATTTTATAGTATGCTTTACTCACTATTGGATAAGTTGCTAAATGATTAATCAATTTATTAAGAATAACTCTATGAATTCTCTATATGCTTGATTGAGAGTTTTTATCCATGGCATTATTGTTTATTGATCATAGATATGAAAATGTGTACTTAGTATGCCTTTGAATATATGCACTATGAATACCAAGATTAAAGAAACCATCTTTGGCATATAAAATCAACTCATGCTAGTATGTACTTAATCTCAAAAGACCTTGCCATTGGCTTATTTAGATTATCTTCTGAAAGGTCAAAGTTTGCTATACATGTTAACTAAGAAAATAAACAAAAATCAATTTCTAAATCTAAAGATGTTGTTTCCATCACTAAGTTTTCGAAAGCTTACATTAGTTTTGTTCTTGGCACTCAAATTGAAATATTTTCTACATTGGCACAAACTCACAAAAAGGGTTCAAATGAAAAAGGTTTGCAAACTATGAAAATAAAAAAGTATCATAGCATAGTTTTGAAAACCAATTTTGTATTAAGTTGTGCACAGAAAATAATATTGAATACAATTGTTTCTGCACCAAGAACACCATAAGTAAAATAGGATTAATAGAATCTTTGAAGAAATGAAAAAGGTAATGTTGTATGATAGTCATCTACTTAAATGATTTTTTGTTAAAAGTTATCATCATTGCTTGTCATATATATGGTTTCTATTAGATCTATTTTTGATGAAAACTCCATTTGATCTTCTGAAAAATAGAAAATGATCTATTGCATATCTTTCATATTTTTCAGTAGTATATATTATGCTTGATATGGTCTTTTGAAAATAATGCCAAATCTGATAAAGATATTTCTATCTTTGGATATCATTCATCAAGCAATGCATATAGAACATTCAATGAAAAGATTCTAGTTATAGAAATATCAATTCATTTTATTCTTTATGAGACTAATGATTTATTATCAAGATACTAAAATCAAATTATATATGTATATGGTTAATCTTTTACATATAACAATCTGAAAACTTGTTAATAATTAGAACCAAATTGAGTTTTTCAGAAATGCACTTAATGAAGAAAAATTGATGACTGCTAAAAGACTAAATCAAGAAAAGATGAAATAGATCTTGATGAAATTCTTGCATGATTAGAAGTAAAGATCACCATTATCATTTGCTTGCTTTATGTGCTTTATATTCTGTCAAATGAATGTGTAGAATGCACTCCTATGTGGTTATTTCATTAGAAAAGATCTATGTAAAATAACCACCTTATTTGAAAACACTCATTACAAATATGATAAAGCGATATGTGATTTGGAACAAGCACCAAAAACATGATATAAAAGCTTAAGTAACTTTTTTTTGATAGAAAGTAATAGTGATAAATCTATGCATCAAAAAGAAGAATTTGTGATATCTTATTTACTCAAAGTATACATTGATGATATCAATTTTGGTACTACTAATGAAGATTTATATGAAGATTTTACTGAGCTCATGCGCGGTGAGTTTGAAATATGTATGATGAATGAATTAACATTTTTTTCTCGAACTCCAAATTAAGACAAACAAGAAAGGGGATCTTCATCGACCAAAGTTAGTCCACAAGAAAACTCCTATAGAAGATTGGCATGAAGAAGGTATGTCTATGATCCCATCTTGTAAAATTTGAAAAGGATGAGCAAGGTAGATCTATTGTTTTTAAAGCTGTATTGAAGCATGATAGAATAATTATTTTATCATACAGCTAGTAGACCAGATTGTATGCTCATTATGTGCCCTTGTGCAAGACTTCAATCTAACTCTAATGAATCATATTTTATTGATAACAAATGAATCATAATCTGAATTTTGATAGAAACAACTGTTTAAAATAAATTGATTAAAGCTTAGCTAGCATGTCTTATTGATAATTATCTTAAGCAAATAGAATCTAAGCTAAATTGATTCTGAAAACAAGAAATTGATTTGATCTTGATGAATCTTCCTATTGCCTCACATGCATGTCCTTGAACCATCTTGGTTAATGAAACTATCTCTTTAAGTTCAAGTGACATGTGCTTGCTTATATTTAGGCAATCTCTTGAGTAAAGTGACTCAACATTCAATTATTGTCATATCGTACGTTGAGTCATCTAGTTAAGAAATATATGGCATGAATGTTTTGTATCTTGAAGAAACTAATGACTTTCCTTTAAGAAAGAAAAAGATTTTGTTAATAATGCACAATCCTTAAGCAAGAAAATGAGAGATTTCAGCTTGAAGGACACCTCCACATAAGATACAATAAACATTCACATGCAAATAAGAAAGGGGACCTTCTTCAGCCAAAAGTTTACACATAAGAAATCTAGTAGGTATTTGACTGAAGAATGCAGAATGTATCGGTAATTCTAGATACCTCTCTCATAAATTAACTGAGCAAAGTCAATAACTTAAATCTTATTATGACAAGATTAAAGTCTTTAATTATTAATTTTTGATATCATGTCTATATATGTATTGATTGACTTATACTTTTAGAAATTGTTTCATGGTTTGCCCAAACTAAAATATATCTTTGCCTATGTCATAACCATGAAATACACAAGTTTATGCTTAAAATTTTGATTTAAAATAACTTGTGAGAAGCTATGAATCCTTGAGCATAATGAAAATATTGTTTGCATGATATACCTCTATATGATACATTTGATTTCTTTATTTTACTCTTTCATGTAAATTACTTGAGAATAACAAAAAGAAAGAGAGATAAAGAAAAGAAAATGAACATTATTCAAGGGAAGTAAAAATCTAAGTAAAGGCGAATCTTAAGAAAAAGCAAAACAAGCATAATATATTCGGTACATTTGTGAGACTTGTGTGAGCATTTTTTTTAGAGATAAAATTCGTAATCAATTACATTTAAACAGGAGGAGTTTGAAGTAAATCTTTTAACCTTTCTATATTGCTCATCATAGGGATGGTGCCAATGGGGAGGCTAGTGGTGGTATCCGGCACTATTTGACCCAACTATTCGGTGTAGGGTATATTAGGGACGGCACAAGAGGGAGGCTAGTGGTAGTACCTCGTGCCCCTTCCAACTCCACCGGATAGGGAGCAAATAGAGTATAGAGCATAAGAAAGTAAAAACGAAAAACAATATCAAAATGTTCGTTAATTGGTTAAGAAAAGAAATTCAAAAAAAAGAGGAAATGAATGACAAAGTAAATGAAAGTATATAAGAAGAATCAAGTCAAGTTTTAGTCACTTGGAAACACACCTTAAGGATGAAATCAATGCAAGATTATATTTAAATAGGGGGAGTTTATTTGAAAAGAATTGATTTTGATCCTTGACATGCTTATTCTTAATATTTTAATGCATGACTTAACACATAATATATTTTGCATGTGGCATGATGTTTTGAATTATGGGTTCTCAATATTTTGTAATGCTTCATGCTTGGATAATTTGATTGAATGTTTGAAATACTACATAAATTTTTTTTGGGTATTATTGAAAAGAAATTTCAGATTTGTCGTTCACAATTATCTTTAAAATTTGAAAGTTGAATAAATTTGTAAAAAGGAGAAGAGAAGGATATCTCTATTTAGGCAAAATAAATTGATTTTGTTTTATCCTTCAATTTGCCTAACTTTGGTATATAATGTTCTAATTCGTACCAAAACTCAACATTAAATACAAAGATTCTGAATATGCTCTAATATGTTTGAAATATGTGTTTTCAATCGTAATGATTTAAGATAAGCTACAATGTGGAAGATACATATCTCAAGTTACAACTTTGAAAGCCTTCTTGAGAATCTTTATGAAGTTCAGAATCCGATTTTGTATAAAAGCTTAAACTTAATTTAAAAATGCTTATATCGTTACATTTTTGTAACCTTAGTTATATGTTTCAATGATCGCAACATTCAGGAGAATAACTCAATATGATTCCTAAATTAAAATCTTAACTTAAGAAAAATTGAATTAATTTTAATGCCTTGGTTGATTGCTCCGATACGCATCCGAAACATATCATTTCTTATCTTTAAAGTGTACTAAAATTGGTTTAAGTGATGTATTTTTCAATGATCTTGATTGCAAACAAATGTTTCTAAATATATGATTTTATTTTGATATTAAAAAGATTTATTATGTTTCATGTATACATTGCTGTGAATCTATGAGTAAGAAATTAAATCCTATAAACATTCACTTGAATGATCTTCTATATCCCTTTCTACATGATTGTTGCTTCCATCACTAAAAGAAAAAACTATTTTTAAAAGAAAGTGAATGCTCCTAAAGCTAAAAATATTTTAACTCACTCAAATGACTCTTAAAAGAAAGAAAATGTAATTGCTTTTAAAAGAAATTGAGCTTCAAAAGAATTATTTTTTTGATTAATATTTCAGTATATTTTTTCAAAGATTAAGAGGAAGCATAACTTGTTCTTGAAAGATTAAAAAGAGTGATTGCTATAAATTTTGAATAATTCTAGATCACTCTACATTCTTGATATCATAGAATTTCAGTTCTATTCATGCTTATCATCAAAATCTAAAATTTAATAAAGAAAAGAATGATTAAAGAAGAATGCATCTTGTGAGGGGGAGTTTTAGATATTAAATCTAAATGCAAAAGGTTACATCCATTTGATGAATATCTTGAATGTTTTATGGATTGATTTTGATAAATGATGAGAGCACAAAAGTGCGATCTACACATCACTTAAATTAGTATTATTGCTAACACATAATGATAGAAGTGCTGTATTAATATTATATTTTTGTAGGGTGCAGGTGATCGGAAATCAAAGTTAAAATGCACATTGGGTTCAAAAAGATGCATCATAGTAGGTGACTAGTCAACCACATGGGTTCAGTCCCAGTTGCACACTAGAAGGAGCATTAGCCGACTAGGTGCAGCCACATCCAACGATCAAGCTCAGCCATCCAGGTTCATCACCCGTGAAGCATCCTTCACGCGTCCCAGCTCCAGCTCCCATCCCGTGTCCGTGCGATGCATTCCTCCCAAGCTTTCATTCATCCGTTGCGCTTCTTCCACGAGTCCAAAGCCACGCGTCCCAGCGTCCGCATGCAGCTCATCAACCCGCGATCCAGTCCCCGTCAGCCATCCCAGGATCTGTGTCCACCTCTTCTCAGCGATTTGCCATGAAGCTTCTTCCACGCGTCCCATGCATCCAGGCTTCCGAGTCCATTTGTTCAGCCGAGATCTCAGCTCCGTAATCGTGATCCACCCGTGAAGCTTCCATGTCTGCATCCCATGATCTTCAGCTTCTCCCAGATCCCGCAAGCGTCCGCTCTCCACGCGTCCGCATCTCATCCTTCACGCGTCCCGGCTCCAGCTCCCATCCGAGTCCGAAGATTTCGCATGCAAGACCCGACCATCCCGAGATCCCAGCTCCGTGATCGTTATCCACTCGCATGCAAACTTTCCAGCAGCCGTCCGCGCCCCATCTCCTGCATTTGATCCAGCCATTCGAATCCCAAACGCCAGCGGTCAAGCTTCATCTTCAGCATGAGATCCCAACATCCCGAGATTTCCGCATTCAACCTCCTTCAATCGATCTGCAGCCGTCCGCGTCCATCATTTTCGCCCGGGGATTCATCTCATCCGGCCATCTTCACTGCGTGCGAGAAAGGGAGGGGAGGAGAGGCGGTTATCTCTGCCATTCGGGAGGAAAAAGAGGCCATCCCTCATTCGGAAACGGAGTCCCCGTTATTGAAAAGAAAAAAACAGAGAAGGGAAACAGGGGAGGCCCTGTTTCCGAAAATAAAAGAAAAAAAAGAAGAAAGAAAGAAAATGAAAGGGGGATTAAAGTTTTTAATGGAAGGCTAAAGTCCTAGGAAGGGTGATGGAGGAACCTTTGATGTATTTCTCTTTAAAGTAAATTCTAAACTTTTGCTTTCAATGATTTATATTTATTGATATGTTCTTGATCCATGCGTAGTTATTTCATAGATAGATCTTTAATGGATTATGATTATTGATATATGGATTGCTTTAGTATTTGATTCGTCGTAGACGTAGAAAGCACGATGGATGCTTAGAAATTGAGTTCATATGTTCATGAAACATATACCATGATTAGATCTATCCTACATTTAATCTTTAATCAAGAACCATAGAGTTTATTCCTTGGATGCAATATCATCAAGGGGGATTCCAGATCCCTACCATCTTTATTTCATTGAATTTTGTTTATTATTCTTTGCATTTAATTTCTGAAAATCAAAACATCATTTTAATCCACAAAATTATTCAACTGAAAATTACATCTAAAAATTACGCTAATAATCTATAGATCGTTCCCTGAGGATTCGACCTCGGACTCCTGAGAATTTACTACTTGTGCGATTCTCCTGCACTTGGGAGAACAATTTTATTTTTGCATCAAGTTTTTGGCGCCGTTGCCGGGGAACGGCTGATTTATTAGTATAATTTTAGATTTAATTTTTACTTTACTAGTTAGTCTTTTTCTTTCGGAAAAAAAAAAAATCTTTATTGCTGTTTTTTTATTCCCTGCACAGTCTGCATCAAACTCTGATATCTGAGTAATCCACCGTCTGATTGCACTCAAATTTCGTCGGCTGCTGTAGGACACATGTTTCTTTCATCTGAACGGTCTGATTGATATTCTGATACTTGTACAACCATTAAATTAATATAAACTTTGCTGCTGTCTGCTTTGGATTTTCTATGTTTAATTTTTTTTTTTTTGTTTAGAATCAGAATTTTATTATCATCATATCTCATTAACCCTTGTTGCTACTTAAAAATTGATAAGAACTTTAAGAAAAGATCAAGGGTAATCATTAAAAAAAAAATAAAAAAACAAAAAAAACAAACAAATAAATAAACTCTGAAATTTTGTATGCTTTGGAATAGGGACAACACTGGACGTCTGAGTCAACAGCCTTTTGACAATTCCTTAGATAACATTATTGAAACGTTTTTGCAAAATCTCAGATCTGGTGAGATGGATGATGATGATGTAGGAAGTCACCATGGTAATGAAGGTAGACCCCCAGTTATGACACTTCGACAATACTTACATCCCACTAGGACTAGTCAACCTTCATGCATGATTATTCCTGAAAATGTAGGACACTTTGAAATCAAACCAGGAGTAATTCAATTGCTGCCAAAGTATCATGGAATGGAATCCGAGAACCCTTATCTTCACCTTAAGGATTTTGAGGAAATTAGCATCACATTTAGAGTGCCAAATGTATCGGAAGATGTCCTTAAATTAACCTTGTTTCCTTTTTCCTTGAAGGATAAAGCCAAAACATGGCTGAACTCCTTGAGACCTAGATCGCTAGGAACATGGCATGACATGCAAAGAGAATTCTTGAAAAAATTCTTTCCCGCACAAAGGACTAACTTTTTAAAAAGGCACATTAGTAATTTCCAACAAAAAGACCATGAAACATTTTATGAATGCTGGGAGAGATTTAAAGATTTGCTTCTCTCTTGTCCTCATCATGGATTTGAAACATGGAGAACCATTAGTTTCTTTTACGAGGGATTGTCTCCACAGTTGAAACAATTTATAGAGACTATGTGCAATGGTCTATTTTTGGAAAAGCAACCCGATGAGGCATGGGACTATTTAGACTCTCTCGCAGAGACTGCACAATTATGGGATACAGGGGATTGAGTGAATAAACCTTTGCCTAAGCCTACTAGCATTCCACACGGGGGCCTTTACAACCTTAATACTCAGGATGATATTCAGGCTAAAATGGCAGCCCTTACTAGGAAGGTAGAGGAAATTGAACTTAGAAGGATTGAACCCGCCAAGACCGTAGAACATAACAGCGAGTGTTGTAGGATTTGCGAGATGCCTGGCCATCTCATCACTGATTGCCCCACAATACCCGCATTGAAGGAAGTCTTGCACGATCAGGCCAATGTTATGAATACCTATCAAAAATCTTTCAATAATCCTTTTTCGGGTACTTACAACCCTGGATGGAAGAACCATCCAAATTTCAGGTGGAGGAATGACCAACCTCAACAAGTATATAACCCAACTCCTCCACCTCCGCACCCTCATTATGCACATGCACCCCCTCAAAAATCCAGTCTCGAAGAAACTTTGCAATCTTTCATGCAAGGTCAAGCCAAAATCAATGATGAATTAAGAAATCAACTGACAACGCTGACCACTGTTTTAAGTGCTCAAGAGAAAGGTAAGCTACCAGCTCAACCACAACCTAATCCTCAAGTCTACGACGGTAGCAATGCATCATCTTCAACTTCACATAAAGAGCAAGCAAAGAGTATAATAACTTTGCGAAGTGGAAAAGTTATTGACCGACCAGTCCCAGAACAAACTCAAGCCATACCTGATTCTGACCCTTTAAAGACAAAAGAAAAGGATAACGAAGAAACCGAAGCACCAACATCTACTGAAAAAATTGAATGTCCTTTTCCTGCACCATTTCCACAAAGATTAAAGCCCTTGCAAAAGCTTGAACCAAACTCTGAAATTCTTGAGCTTTTTAAGCAAGTAAAAATCAATGTACCTCTTCTTGATGCAATCAAACAAGTGCCTTCATATGCAAAATTTTTGAAAGATTTGTGCACTGTCAAGCGTCGATTAAATGTCAAGAAGAAGGCATTTCTGGCTGAAAATGTGAGTGCAATTTTACAGCATAACATTCTCCCTAAATATAAAGATCCAGGTTGCCCAACTATCTCGTGCATCATTGACAATTTTAGGATTGAGCGAGCATTGCTAGATTTAGGAGCGAGTGTGAACTTGTTGCCATATACGGTATATGAGCAACTCGGTTTGGGTGAGTTGAAGCCAACAACTGTGACCCTACAATTAGCTGACAGGTCAGTGAAGGTCCCTAGAGGGATTATTGAAGATGTGTTGGTCCAAGTAGACAAGTTCTACTTTCCTGTTGATTTTATCGTACTGGACACACATCCGGCTTCCAATTCACCATCTCAGATTCCGGTCATCTTAGGACGCCCATTTCTTGCAACTTCTAATGCATTGATCAATTGTAGGAATGGTGTCATGAAGCTTTCTTTTGGCAATATGACTTTGGAACTGAACGTCTTTAGTATAGGCAAACAACCCAGTGAACATGAAGAAAGTAAAGAAGTTGAATGGGTTGAAACCATTGCGGAAGAATATTTGTTAAAAGAAACATTTACTGAATCGACCGACAATGGTTTGATAGATTGGTGTTCTGAAGGTACTGCTGATGATACGGTCCCACCTATTTTAGATAACTCGGATATCATGATGGTCAATGGGTGGAGACCGCGAATAGAGGAATTTGAACAGCTGCCACCTCGAAAAGCAAAGATAGTACCATCCCATGAACAAACACCTAAGCTCGAGTTGAAACCTTTACCGAAGGAACTCAAGTATGCCTTTCTTGGATCCAATGACACATTTTCTATAATCATCTCATCTGATCTGGATCATGCCCAAGAAAAAAAATTACTTGGTGTTCTAAAGAATCATAGAGGAGCTTTAGGGTGGTCTATTGCAGACTTGAAGGGGATTAGCCCTTTAATTTGCATGCACCGGATATATTTAAGGGACAATGCCAAAACCACAAGGCAAATGCAACGCAGGTTGAATCCTACGATGAGAGATGTGGTTAAAGCAGAAGTCCTCAAGTTGCTTGACGTGGGTATTATTTATCCAATTTCCGATAGCAAGTGGGTAAGTCCTACTCAAGTCGTGCCCAAAAAAGCAGGTCTGACGGTAGTCGAAAATGAGCAGGGTGAACTAGTTCCAACTCGTGTTTCGACGAGTTGGCGCATGTGTGTTGACTACCGAAAATTGAATTTGGTCACTAGAAAAGATCACTTTCCCCTACCCTTCCTAGACCAAGTTTTGGAAAGAGTTGCAGGACACAAATTCTATTGTTTTCTCGATGGCTATTCCGGGTACTACCAAATCGAAATTTCATCTGAGGATCAAGAGAAGACTACCTTCACTTGTCCTTTTGGCACATTCGCTTTCCGTCGGATGCCATTCGGGTTGTGTAATGCACCTGCAACATTCCAAATATGTATGCTTAGCATTTTTGAAGAAATGAACGAGAAATTTTTAGAAGTGTTTATGGATGATTTTTCTATTTTTGGCGATTCTTTTGATGATTGTTTATTACATTTACAAGCAGTCTTAGCTCGATGCATGGAAAAGAATCTGATACTAAATTGGGAGAAATGCCATTTTATGGTGCCAAAGGGAATTGTCCTAGGACATATTGTTTCATCGAAGGGCATGGAAGTTGATAGAGCTAAGATTGACTTAATCGCCAAGCTACCTGCACCCAAGACAGTTAGAGATGTTAGATCATTTTTGGGTCATGCAGGATTTTATAGGAGGTTCATCAAGGACTTTAGTGTCATAGCTCGACCATTATGTAACCTCCTATCTCTTGATACACCATTCAATTGGACTGAAACCTGTCAAGAGGCATTCGAAAAATTGAAGGCTATGCTTAGCACTGCACCCATCGTGCGACCACCTGATTGGTCATTACCTTTTGAGATCATGTGCGATGCTAGTGACTATGCGATAGGAGCTGTCCTAGGACAACGCAAGGATAATAAGCCATATGTCATCTACTATGCAAGCAAAACCTTAAATGATTCTCAAATGAATTACACCACCACCGAGAAGGAATTGCTTGCAGTAGTATTTGCATTAGACAAATTTCGCTCTTATATCCTTGGTGCTCCTATTGTTATCTTTACAGATCATGCAGCGCTAAAATATTTATTGGATAAGAAAGATGCCAAACCACGCTTAATACGATGGATACTTTTACTCCAAGAATTTGACATCACTATCAAAGATAAAAAGGGAGTAGAAAATGTAGTTGCTGACCATTTATCACGGCTAGTTTTTAATGATTCGGTGCCACAGTTGCCCATCAAGAACTCGTTCCCTAAAGAGCAATTGTTTACACTTTCTACTATGCCATGGTATGCTGATATTGTAAACTTTCTTGTCACGAACCGGATGCCGGGGCATTGGGGATCGAATGATAAGAATAATTTCTTGCGTGAAGTAAGGAGTTATTATTATGATGCCCCTTATTTGTTCAAGTATTGCAATGATCAAATCTTTAGAAGATGCATTCCGGATCATGAGATACAAAGTGTACTCTCTTTCTGTCATGCCAATGCTTGCAGAGGACACTTTGCATCTAAGAAAACAGCAGCTAAAGTGTTACAATGTGGTTTTTATTGGCCTACACTATTTAAAGATGCCTACGAGTTCTGTAGGACATGTGACCCATGTCAACGTGTTGGAAGTCTAACTCGTAGGCAAATGATGCCTCTTCAGCCCATTATTGCTATTGAAATTTTTGACATGTGGGGCATCGATTTCATGGGCCCATTCCCACCGTCTTTTGGATATGAGTATATTTTAGTTGGTGTTGAGTATGTGTCAAAATGGATAGAAGCTGTTGCCTGTAGAACTAATGATCACAAACCTGTTTTGAAATTTCTAAAAGAAAATATTTTTTCATGATTTGGGATGCCCAAGGTTATAATTAGTGATGGGGGAAAACTTTTCTGTAATAAGCCTTTTGAGATCCTATTGCGAAAGTACGGTATCACTCATAGAATTGCAACTCCTTATCACCCGCAGACTAGTGGACAAGTAGAGCTAGCCAATCGGGAGATTAAACGAATTTTAGAGAAAACGGTGAATCCATCACGCAAAAACTGGTCTTTAAAACTTTCTGATGCATTGTGGGCTTACCGTACTGCTTATAAAACTATTCTTGGTATGTCCCCGTATCGGCTAGTCTATGAAAAAGCATGTCATCTACCTGTTGAATTAGAGCATAAATCATATTGGGCCATTAGAAAATTGAACTTTGAATTGTCAGATGCTGGTTTAATTCGAAAATTACAATTAAGTGAGTTGAATGAAATTCGTCGGGATGCGTATGACAATGCTAGACTTTGTAAAGAACGAATGAAAATTAGGCATGATAAATCAATTCTAAGAAAATCTTTTGAACCTGCACAAAAAGTTCTTTTGTATGACTCTCGCTTACATCTGTTTCCTGGAAAGTTACGATCAAGATGGACAGGTCCTTTCATTGTAAAAACTGTTTTTCCACACGGGGCAGTTGAAATTGAGAATCCACAGGATGGTCAAATTTTTAAGGTAAATGGACACAGATTAAAACCTTTTCTTGAGAATTTTGCAGATGAAGAGGACTCCTTTCCCTTGGAGGAGCCTTCTTATGACTGAGCATGACGGCAAAGGTATGTGTATATTAGTTAGAATTATTTTTTTTTCTTTTATTTTTTTTCTTATTTTGTAGGTCTTCTTTTCTGGAAATCAACAGCTCAAGGTATTCTTCTTCTCTCTAATATTCTTTTCTCTATTGTTTCTCATATATAGCTTTCTTGCATCTTTTACATTGAGGACAATGCAATATTTAAGTTGGGGGGAGGAAAATATTTTGCAAAAAAAAAAAAAAAAGTTTTTGCATTTGATTTATTCCATTACTTTCTTTTCTAAGCAAATGCACATGTATTTTCATATTAAGTTTGTGCAACTATTAATGCAAAGAATACATGCATACTATGACTGATCAGTGACCTATTATTAGATCCCCACACGTATACTTAATGATAACAGGAAAGCCTCAGGAGTTCACATTTGTTAACTGCATTTTTGTTAGCCTTATCCATAAAAGAAGTATGAGTATCCTTGTTCGTACCATAAAGTTCAGGATTTGGTTTTCACATAAAGAT
The DNA here is from genome assembly GCF_051530095.1 of Phoenix dactylifera. Taxonomy (NCBI): domain Eukaryota; kingdom Viridiplantae; phylum Streptophyta; class Magnoliopsida; order Arecales; family Arecaceae; genus Phoenix; species Phoenix dactylifera. Next base: position 5,385,786 of record NC_143204.1, on the reverse strand, counting down.
AGAGGTTGAATATCCCGACTAGATTACTTAGGTGCCTTATGATCCGACCTTGGTTGACCTATAGTCACGATGCAGTCACATATATAATAAAAAAATATATATATGGTTCAGTCTATCTTCTCTTTTCTTGCACAAAAAAAAAAAAACAAACAAAAAAATCCTCATGATGACAAGTCTGTCCTCGTGGCGTAGTCTGATTCGAGTAATTAAGCCCGAGGGGTGTTTCACCTAATGTCTTGAGCCAACTGGATCGGGGGTCATTGGCTGAAAGCTCGCTACACGGATCTTACTAGAGCCTAATGGGGTTGGACTATTGTAATCGTCATATGTGTTTTAAAAATAAAAATAACAATAAGCATGAATAAGGTTGGTTGGACTGAACCTAGTGACATATGGTAATGGCTGGTTTGATTCCATTGTATTGGACCTCTGTGTACCCGGATTGTTTAGTTGGGATTGATAGCTCTTTCTTTATATGCGAACCATTCTTGACAAATTTAGACAACAAGTGATATTCTGAAAATTTGATGGATCAGGTTCTAATAAAGTGTAGAAAACATTTGTGGACTTGAGTAGTGCACCTAAAACTCAGGCGGTGCTCTGTTGTGGTGGAGGTATTAGTACTCTGAGAAAGTCATATGATTTGATGCACACTACACTTTTATATTCCTTGCTTTAACAGTTGCCATACTTGAAAATATTTGTCAATTAATTACATGTGTATTAGCTTAGGGTTTATTTTTATTAGAATCTCATGTCATATAATTCATGATGTTTGTGGGTAACATCCCTGAAAATCCTCACGAGACAACACTCGTCCACTAGGGTAACCTAGGGGTTTAACGGCTTGTTGCACGTGCTAAGTGCAATCGTGATTCCTACGAAAGTGAGTACTTATCTTAATTTTATGCAATTAGTTCTAATAAAACATCAAAGGACCAACCATCACTTTTTGTACTCTCATTTTATCAATTGCTTGTTAATTGCTAGAGACTAGCAATAAGCTAGTTGGGGGGTGTGATGAGAGCACAAAAGTGCGATCTACACATCACTTAAATTAGTATTATTGCTAACACATAATGATAGAAGTTGTTGACCTCCTAATGGATTTTGATGAATACAAAACACTAGAGTATAATTCCCCTTATATTAACAATTTACTTGAGCATTTCAGGTGTTTATCTAAGAATATTGTTAAGAATTGTCAAGGCATGTTTCCATATTTTTCGGAGGATTTATTGAAGATTTTTGAGATGAAGAAAACAGATCAGGGACAGCCGAGACGTCTCCGGTTTGTCCCAGAGACGTCTCTGGCACGTAGAGGAAGAATTGGCACGTCTGGAGACGTCCCCGGCACCTGGCAAGGCGTCTCGCAGGGTCGGAGTCGACTCCCGACTCTGCGGAGTCGACTCTCTCAGAGACGGCAGAAAGGCCGATTTCAAAGGATGCGCGCGAGTCGTCTCCGAAGGACGCGGAGTCGTCCCCACGCATAAAAGACAAACATCCCGAGACGTCCCCAGAAAGCGCGGAGTCGACTCTCTCAGGGATTCCAGAGGACTTGTTTTTCGTTGATAAAACTACGGAGTCGTCCCCGACGTCGCGGAGTCGTCCCCATGCATAAAGCACAAGCATCCCGAGACGTCCCCGTAAAGTGCCGAGCCGACTCTCTCAGAAAAACAGAAAAACAAGCATTCAAGCTGTTCTTCTTCAGAGACGTCCCCGTAAAGCGCCGAGTCGACTCCAAACATCGTCAAAAGAATTTTTATACAGCCGAGACGTCTCGCGTTCAAGCGGAGACGTTTCCGAAGTGCCTGGGACGCGACTGACACACTTTTGTAGGTTTGTTTGAATTTCAAACGGCTATATTTTTGTGTCTAACGGATCTATTGCTTGTAGGGCTATAAAAGGGAGCTTTTAAGTGCCTTTAAACAACTTCTCACCAACCAAACACAAGATCATTCAAGAGAGAAGAAAGAGAAAGAGGTTCAAGGGAGTTAGTGCTTTCAAGAGGAGAAATCAAGTGCATTCAAGCTTTTCCATCTGATTTCGTGCTCAACTACTCACTCCCACTCGGCATTCAAAGCTCGCATTCAAGTAAACGTGATCCACATCGGAAGAACCACCATCACCCACGCTTCCAACGGCAAAAAGGGTTCTTCCGGTTTTGTTGTTTTTCATTGATATATTTGCTTTCTTAAGAGCTTTCAAATCTTTGTAAAACATTTGATTATTGTGCTTGTTCCAGTCAAGGGACTTGGAACAAGGGATAGGCGTCCCAAGCCTAGGTTAAATTGGGGGATTGTAGGGTTCATTGTTAGCCCGGGGTAAAACAACGAGTTGGGTAGTGCACTCGCAAAACTACCGGACTGTAATCGCTGATTATAGTGAAAAATTCCCAAAGGTGTTTGGGGAGTGGATGTAGGAGCAGTGGAAGCTCCGAACCACTATAAACTTTTGCGTTTGCGATTGACTGTGCTTACAACTTTAATTTTACTTTTGCACATACACTTGTGTGTTTTGTTTAATCAGATAAAAAGTTTTAAAAGACCCAATTCACCCCCCCTCTTGTGTTGTATCTACTGGGCAACAAGTGGTATCAGAGCAGGTGCTCTTCTATTAATTATAGTCTTAACCGACTAGAGCTAAAGATTATGACAACCCCACATAACATATTATTTGCCGAGGGACTTTCCATAAACAGACCTCCACTGTTTGATGGAACATATTATATTCAATGGAAAGCTAGAATGAAAATTTTTGTTCAATCATAAAACTATAAAATATGGAATATCATTATAGATGGACCTCACACACTCTCTCAAAATGTCAATGAAAAAGAGTTAGCACAATTGAATGCTAACGCTATGAACCTTCTATATTGTGCTATCCATGAATCTATATTTCATAAGATTTCTGCATGCTTATCTGCTAAAGAAATCTGGGATACTTTAACAATTATTTATGATAAATCTCAGATTAGCTCACATGTGCTTCAATTGCGTACTAACAATGAGATTGCAGAATCTTCCACATTAGCCGAGTCGACTCCCAATTTGTACGAGTCGACTCCTAGAGAAGAACAGTCTGAAAGGCAGATCAGTTCAAAAAACAAAGAGTTCGGTAATGGAAACAAGGATCCATTCCCAAACACCGAAAGATTCAAAAGCTTCCTAAAGACAAAGAAGAAGAGAAAGCAAGAAGAAAGAAAGAAAGAGATAAAAAGGAAGAAAGTTTTGACCAAGAAAGAGTCAAGCAAGAAAATGAAAGCTAGGAGCAACAACGATGATTTTAGCTCCAAAGAACTACAAAAGGTGACTAACTTTTGCTTTATGGCACAAGAAGATAAGGTAAAATCTGAATCTACTTTTACATCAAATGATTTTCAAGAAGAATTTTCTTATGATGAACTTTTAAATGCTTTTCATGATTTGTATGGTGAATGTAAAGAATTAGCTATGAAAAATAATAATCTTAAAAAGCTTAATTTGGAAATTTCAAAAGAAAGAAATTCTATTGCTGAAATACATGACAAACTAAATTCTAAATATAAAAGCTTAGGGTTAATTTCAGAAGAATTGATTCAGAAAAATCATAGCTTAATCAAAACAAATCAAAACTTAAGTAAAGAAATTAATCAATTAAAATCTTTTATTAACAAATTTACTGTAAGTTCAGAACAATTAAAAATGATGTTTGAAAGCCAATATGTTGCTTATGATAAACCAAAACTTGGCTTGACTCCTTTACTTGACAATAAATCTCCAGAGAAAAATGTTATCAATGCATCAAGCAAACCATTAAATAAGATAACTTATTTCAAACATGAAAAGAATGGACATAACAACTTTACCTATCGTTCTAACATAATTAAATCAAGTGGTAAAGTTATTACAATTAAACAAATTTGGGTTCCAAAAGGAACCATATGTCCTAACTCTCAAGGACCCAAGCAAGCTTGGGTACCCAAAATGAAAATATGAGGATATAGACGTAGGTGTGCCAAGATACCTATGGAATAAATAGAACTTTCATACAAATGGGTGTTCTAGACACACGTCAAAAACAAAAAATTGAAACTTAAAATATACTTATGAAAAGTAATTAAAAATAATAATAATGAAATCAGTAACCCTTGCATCTCATCATTATTTTTGCTTTAGTATTTGATTAAAATATGAATTGCAAGTATTGATCAATTTTGTGATATGGAAAATACTTTTGGAAATATAATCAAATCACTTCATTTTATAGTATGATTTACTCACTATTGGATAAGTTGCTAAGAATAACTCTATGAATTCTCTATATGCTTGATTGAGAGTTTTTATCCATGGCATTATTGTTTATCGATCATAGATATGAAAATGTGCACTTGGTATGCCTTTGAATATATGCACTATGAATACCAAGATTAAAGAAATCATCCTTGGGATATAAAATTAACTCATGCTAGTATGTACTTAATCTCAAAAGATCTTGTCATTGGTTTACTTAGATTATCTTCTGCAAGGTCAAAGTTTGCTATGCATATTAACTAAGGAAACAAACAAAAACCAATCTCTAAATCTAAAGATGTTGTTTCGAACACTAAGTTTTCAAAAGCTTACATTGGCTTTGTTCTTGGCACTCAAATTGAAATATTTTCTACATTGGCACAAACTCACAAAAAGGGTTCAAATGAAAAAGGTTTGCAAACTATGAAAATAACGAAGTATCATGGCATAGTTTTGAAAACCAATTTTGTATTAAGTTGTGCATAGAAAATAATATTGAATACAATTGTTTCTGCACCAAGAACACCATAAGTAAAATAGGATTAATAGAATCCTTGAAGAAATAAAAAAGGCAATGTTGTATGATAGTCATCTACTTAATTTTTTTTTTTTTTGTTAAAAGCTATTATCATTGCTTGTCATATATATGGTTTCTATTAGGTCTATTTTTGATGAAAACTCCATTTGATCTTCTGAAAAATAGAAAATGAACTATTGCATATCTTTCATATCTTTCAGTCGTACATGTTATGCTTGATATGTTCTTATGAAAATAATGCCAAATCTGATAAAGATACTTCTATCTTTGGGTATCATTCATCAAGCAATGCATATAGAATATTCAATGAAAAGATCCTAGTTGTAGAAATATCAATTCATTTTATGAGACTAATGATCTTTCATCAAGTCACTAAAATCAGATTATATATGTATATGTTAATCTTTTTTCTTACATATAACAATCTAAAACTAAAACACCTTAAGAAGAATGAACAAGATTAGAATTGGTCAAGTTAAACTAAATTATTTTTAAAAGAAAGCGAATTTGAAATCTTGTCGATAAAATCTAAAAACTTGTTAATAATTAGAACCAAATTGAGTTTTTAGAAATGCACTTAATGAAGAAAAATTGGTGACTACTAAAAGATTCAATCAAGAAAAGATGAATTAGATCTTGATGAAATTCTTGCATGATTAGAAGTAAAGATCACCATTATCATTTGCTCGCTTCATGAGCTTTATAGTCTGTCAAATGAATGTGTAGAAAACACTCATTACAAATATGATAAAGCAATATGTGATTTGGAACATGCACCAATATACATGATATAAAAGCTTGAGTAACTTTTTGAGAGAAAGTAATAGTGATAAATCTATGCATCAAAAAGAAGAATTTGTGATATCTTATTTGCTCAAAGTATACATTGATGATATCACTTTTTGGTTCTACAAACGAGGATTTATATGAAGAATTTACTAAGCTCATGCAAGGTGAGTTTGAAAAATGTATGATGAATGAATTACCATCTTCTCTCAAACTCCAAATTAAGAGAAACAAGAAAGAAGATCTTCATTGACCAAAGTTAGTCCACAAGAAAACTCTTATAGAAGATTGGCATGAAGAAGGTATTCTATGACCTCATCTTGTAGAATTTGAAAAGAATGAGTAAGGTAGATCTATTGTTTTTAAAGCTGTATTGAAGCATGATAGAATACTTATTTTATCATACAGCTAGTAGACCAGATTGTATGCTCATTATGTGCAAGAATTCAATCTAACTCTAATGAATCATAATTTATTGATAACAAATAAATCATAATCTGAATTTTGATAGAAACAACTGTTTAAGATAAGTTGATTAAAACTTAGCTAGCGTGTCTTATTGATAATTATCTTAAGCAAATAAAATCTAAACTAAATTGATTTTGAAAATAAGAAATTAATTTGACCTTGATAAATCTTCCTATTGCCTCACATGCTTGTCCTTGAACCATCTTGGTTAATGAAACTATCTCTTTAGTTCAAGTGATATGTGCTTGCTTATACTTAGGTAATCTCTTGAGTAAAGTGACTCAACATTCAACTAGTGTCATATCTTGTATTGAGTCATCTAGTTAAAAAAAAAAATATGGTAGATGAATGTTTTGTATCTTGAAGAAACTAATGACTTTCTTTCAAGAAAGAAAAGGAGTTTGCGGGATCCTTGAGCAAGAAAATGAGAGATTTCAACTTGAAGGACACCTCCATAAAAGGTACAATAAACATTCACATGCAAACAAGAGAGAGGACTTTCTTCAGCCAAAAGGTTACACATAAGAAATCTAGTAGGTATTTGACTTGAAGAATGCAGAATGATTCGGTAATTTTAGATACCTCTCTCATAAATTAGCTGAGCAAAGTCATTAACTTAAATCTTACTATGACATGATTAAAGTCTTTAATTATTAATTTCTTGATATCATGTCTATATATGTATTGATTGACTTATGCTTTTAGAAATTGTTTCATGGTTTGCCCAAACTAAAATATATCTTTACCTATGTCATAACCATGAACTACACAAGTTTATGCTTAAAATTTTAAAATGACTTGTGAGAAGCTATGAATTCTTGAGCATAATAAAAATGTGTTTGCATGATATACCTCTATATGATACATTTGATTATTTCTTTATTCTGCTCTTTCAAGTAAATTACTTGAGAATAACAAAAAGAAAGAGAGATAAAGAAAAGATAATGGATATTATTCAAGAGAAGTAAAATCTAAGTAAAGGCAAATACTCCAATCTTAAGAAAAAGCAAAACAAGCGTAATATATTCAGCACATTTGTAAGACTTGTGTGAGCATTCTTTTGGAAGGATAAAATCCGTAATGAATTACACTTAAATAGAGGGAGAGTTTAAAGTAAATATTTTAACCTTTCTATATTGCTCATCATAGGGATGGTGCCAATGGGGAGGCTAGTGGTAGTACCCGGCACTATTTGACCCAACTATTCGGTGTAGGGCATATTAGGGACGGCACAAGAGGGAGGCTAGTGGTAGTACCTCGTGCCCCTTCCAACTCCACCGGATAGGGAGCAAATAGAGTATAGAGCATAAGAAAGTAAAAATGAATGACAAAATAAATGAAAGTATATAAGAAGAATCAACTCAAGCTTTAATCACTTGAAAACACATTTCAAGGATGAAATCAGTGCAAAATTATATTTAAATAGGGAGAGTTTATTTGAAAAGAATTGATTTTGATCCTTGACATTCTTTTTCTTATTATTTTAATGCATGACTTAACACATAATATATTTTGCATGGGGCATGATGTCTTGAATTATGAGTTCTCAATATTTTGTAATGCTCCATGCTTGGACAATTGGATTGAATGTTTGGAATACTACATAAAATTTTTGTTTGGTAATATTGAAAAGAAATTTCAGATTTGTCGTTCACAATCATCGTCAAAATCTGAAAGTTGAATAAATTTGTAAAAAGGAGAAGAGAAGGATATCTCTATTTAGGCAATAACTTTGGTATATAATGTTCTAACTCATACCAAAACTCAACATAAATACAAATATTCTGAATATGCTCTTATATGTTTGAAATATGTGTTTTCAATCGTAATGATTTAAGATGAGCTACAATGTGGAAGATACATATCTCAAATTATGACTTTGAAAGTCTTTATTGAAAATCTTTATGAAATTCAGAATCTGATTTTGTATAAAAGCTTAAACTCAATATGATTTCTAAATAAAATCTTAATGTAAGAAAAACAGAATTAATTTTGATGCCTTGGTTGATTGCTCCGATACGCATCCGAAACATATCATTTCTTATCTTTAGAGTGTACCAATATTGGTCCAAATGATGTGTCTTTCGATGATCTTGATTGCAAACAAAAATTTCTAAATATATGATTTTATTTTGATATTAAAAAAAAAAAATTTTGTTTCATGTATACATTGCTGAAAAACTGTGATTAAGAAATTGAGTTCTATAAATATATATACCTCAATGGTAATCTATATGTTTTTCTCTCCTACATTCTTAAAGACTTCCATCAGAATATATATAGAGTGAATGATCTTAAAGCTAGAAATATTTCAGCTCACTCAAACAATTCTAAAAGAAAGAAAATGTAAATGCTTTTGAAAGAAACTGAGCTTCAAATGAATCATTTTCTGATTAATATTTCTATACATTTTCTCTAAGATTAAGAGAAAGCATAACTTGTTCTTGAAGGATTAGAAAGAGTAATTGCTACAAATTTTGAATAATACTAGATTACTCTACATTCTCGATATCATAGAATTTCAGTTTTATTCATGTTTATCACTAAAATCTGAAATTCAACAATAGAAAAGAATGATTAAAGAAGAATGCATCTTTTGAGGAGGAGCTTTAGATATTCAGTATCTCATACCTTGATTTTTATGGATTGATTTTGATGAACCTCCTTATATTGCAAGACTTGCTTAAATCATATAATAAGTTTATACCTTGAGATGAGTTCTATAAAGGTTGTCTTATCTCAAACATTGAGTCTTATGAAAATAAGCTGAAACTTATAGAAAAAATATTTTTTTTGAGATTGACAATTTTATTGAATATTATGTTCAAATTCTAAACTCTTAAATGGAATGATCAATTGAGGGGGAGAAAGAAAATCTCAGAAGGAGAGATCTTATGGAACTTAATCGCATAAATCTATAACTAAAGGAGAGAGAAAGCATACTAAATGAAAAGTGATCCTAATGCTCTCCAATATGTATCATCTGAAATTTAAATATGAAAATCTTTATGATACACCTTGAGGCTTGTTATTTGGTTAATATATCTTATGCATAAATCATGAACCAAATTGCAATTCAAACAGTTGATCTTAAGAGCCTCTAACTTAATGAAAAAGGGGGAGAATAATGTGTTGAATTTTCTTGAGTATCTCTTAGAAAACCAATTTTTGGAATTTACTGATGAGTTCTTATTGGCTTGTTCTTTAGAACTTCAATTTTTATGTCAATTCATTATTATATGTACCAAAATGTGCTTCCTTTTTAAAGGATTAAAGTCTTTATAAGAACCTTCAAAGCTTTGAATTTTATGTATGCTCTAAGATATATCATAAATTGCATGAATTCATGTTTTTGGCATTTATGCCACAATATTTTTACACCATAAAAGAACTTTGCAATCATACTTAATATACTGCTCTTATACTCTGAAAATTAGTTAAATTGCTCTCATGTTGATAAAATACTTAATATATTGGGCAAAAGATCTTAAATAAACAAGCTTTCATACTTATTATTGAAGAGAGGTTAGATTTCCATTCGTGCTTTCCTTGAATATCATTTGTGGTACTTCTTGAATTAACTTAAGAAAGATTCCATCTACACTTGAGTTGAAAACTATCCTTGGAATCACATTCGATGTGCTCTCATCATAATTTGCTCTGAAATTATCCTTGTAATGGCTTCAAATGATTGTAATACCATATGAATGTCATACCCTTCTTTTTGAAACTTTGTGTATGTCTCTAATTCTGTGATGTGCCATGGAAATGTCATAACATACTTTAAATGTTCAAACTTGACAATGTGCAATCATTTTACTATTTTGCCAACTTAACAATGCATATTAAACAGGGGGAGCACAACCTGTAATAACTGTATTTGAAAGGTCTGAAATGAATTCCAAAACAAAGGGGGAGTGAAATGAATGCTGAATTCATTAATGGAAATAACTTAGAAAGGGGGAGCATAACTTGAAAATCATTAATTGATTCATGGTAATATGAATGCTGAACTCTAATAGGAATTGCGTTTTAGGTACCTAAGGAAAATTTGTCCCCTTCATTGTTGATGACAAAAAGGGGGAGTAGAACCCAATATGGAAATGGAATGCAAAATACAAAATTTACACTCATACTTGAAAGTTTAATTAGAATCAACAAAATGAAAAGATAAAATTGAAGAATATTGGCTTTAAGACAATTGTCCTTCTGGAAAAGAAAGGGGGAGTCAAAAGTATTTGGTTTCTTAATTGTTTTTAGCATCAATATTTCATTAATTTACATTTTAACTTGATTCAAATTCAGTTGATATGCCAAAATTGTTCAAGAGCTACTAAGATCAATACTTATGCATAAGGATAGAACTGAAAGTTGACTATATTGAATTATGCACACTGTATCTAGCTCTAACCAAAACATAATACTTGTACATCTGAACAAATACTGTGTATATGTTTAAATTTTAAATTTTGCATATACTCAGTGTTTTGTCATCATCAAAAAGGGGGAGATTGTTGACCTCCTAATGGATTTTGATGAATACAAAACACTAGAGTATAATTCCCCTTATATTAACAATTTACTTGAGCATTTCAGGTGTTTATCTAAGAATATTGTTAAGAATTGTCAAGACATGTTCCCATATTTTTCGGAGGATTTATTGAAGATTTTTGAGATGAAGAAAACAGATCAGGGACAGCCAAGATGTCTCCGGTTTGTCCCAGAGACGTCTCTGGCACGTAGAGGAAGAATTGGCACGTCTGGAGACGTCCCCGGCACCTGGCGAGGCGTCTCGCAGGGTCGGAGTCGACTCCCGACTCTGCGGAGTCGACTCTCTCAGAGACGGCAGAAAGGCCGATTTCAAAGGATGCGCGCGAGTCGTCTCCAAAGGACGCGGAGTCGTCCCCACGCATAAAAGATAAACATCCCGAGACGTCCCCAGAAAGCGCGGAGTCGACTCTCTCAGGGATTCCAGAGGACTTGTTTTTCGTTGATAAAACTACGGAGTCGTCCCCGACGTCGCGGAGTCGTCCCCATGCATAAAGCACAAGCATCCCGAGACGTCCCCGTAAAGTGCCGAGCCGACTCTCTCAGAAAAACAGAAAAACAAGCATTCAAGCTGTTCTTCTTCAGAGACGTCCCCGTAAAGCGCCGAGTCGATTCCAAACATCGTCAAAAGAATTTTTATACAGCCGAGACGTCTCGCGTTCAAGCGGAGACGTCTCTGGAGCGCCTGGGACGCGACTGACACACTTTTGCAGGTTTGTTTGAATTTCAAACGGCTATATTTTTGTGTCTAACGGATCTATTGCTTGTAGGGCTATAAAAGGGAGCTTTTAAGTGCCTTTAAACAACTTCTCACCAACCAAACACAAGATCATTCAAGAGAGAAGAAAGAGAAAGAGGTTCAAGGGAGTTAGTGCTTTCAAGAGGAGAAATCAAGTGCATTCAAGCTTTCCCATCTGATTTCGTGCTCAACTACTCACTCCCACTCGGCACTCAAAGCTCGCATTCAAGCAAACGTGATCCACATCGGAAGAACCACCATCACCCACGCTTCCAACGGCAAAAAGGGTTCTTCCGATTTTGTTGTTTTTCATTGATATATTTGCTTTCTTAAGAGCTTTCAAATCTTTGTAAAATATTTGATTATTGTGCTTGTTCCAGTCAAGGGACTTGGAATAAGGGATAGGCGTCCCAAGCCTAGGTTAAATTGGGGGATTGTAGGGTTCGTTGTTAGCCCGGGGTAAAACAACGAGTTGGGTAGTGCACTCGCAAAACTACCGGACTGTAATTGTTGATTATAGTGGAAAATTCCCAAAGGTGTTTGGGGAGTGGATGTAGGAGCAGTGGAAGCTCCGAACCACTATAAACCTTTGCGTTTGCGATTGACTGTGCTTACAACTTTAATTTTACTTTTGCACATACACTTGTGTGTTTTGTTTAATCAGACAAAAAGTTTTAAAAGACCCAATTCACCCCCCCTCTTGGGTTGTATCTACTGGGCAACAGAAGTGTTGTATTAATATTATATTTTTGTAGGGTGCAGGTGATTGGAAATCAAAGTTAAAATGCACATTGGGTTCAAAAAGATGCATCATAGTAGGTGACTAGTCAACCACATGGGTTCAGTCCCAGTTGCACACTAGAAGGAGCATTAGCCGACTAGGTGCAGCCACATCCAACGATCAAGCTCAGCCATCCAGGTTCATCACCCGTGAAGCATCCTTCACGCGTCCCAGCTCCAGCTCCCATCCCGTGTCCGTGAGATGCATTCCTCCCAAGCTTCCATTCATCCGTTGCGCTTCTTCCACGAGTCCAAAGCCACGCGTCCCAGCGTCCGCATGCAGCTCATCAACCCGCGATCCAGTCCCCGTCAGCCATCCCAGGATCTGTGTCCACCTCTTCTCAGCGATTTGCCATGAAGCTTCTTCCACGCGTCCCATGCATCCAGGCTTTCGAGTCCATTTGTTTAGCCGAGATCCCAGCTCCGTGATTGTGATCCACCCGTGAAGCTTCCATGTCTGCATCCCATGATCTTCAGCTTCTCCCAGATCCCGCAAGCGTCCGCTCTCCACGCGTCCGCATCTCATCCTTCACGCGTCCCGGCTCCAACTCCCATCTGAGTCCGAAGATTTCGCATGCAAGACCCGACCATCCCGAGATCCCAGCTCCGTGATCGTTATCCACTCGCATGCAAACTTTCCAGCAGCAGTCCGCGCCCCATCTCCTGCATTCGATCCAGCCATTCGAATCCCAAACGCCAGCGGTCAAGCTTCATCTTCAGCATGAGATCCCAACATCCTTAGATTTCCGCGTTCAACCTCCTTCAATCGATCTGCAGCCGTCCGCGTCCATCATTTTCGCCCGGGGATTCATCTCATCCGGCCATCTTCACCGCGTGCGAGAAAGGGAGGGGAGGAGAGCCGGCTATCTCTGCCATTCGGGAGGAAAAAGAGGCCATCCCTCATTCGGAAACGGAGTCCCCGTTATTGAAAAGAAAAAAACAGAGAAGGGAAACAGGGGAGGCCCTGTTTCCGAAAATAAAAGAAAAAAAAGAAGAAAGAAAGCAAATGAAAGGGGGATTAAAGTTTTTAATGGAAGGCTAAAGTCCTAGGAAGGGTGATGGAGGAACCTTTGATGTATTTCTCTTTAAAGTAAATTCTAAACTTTTGCTTTCAATGATTTATATTTATTGATATGTTCTTGATCCATGCGTAGTTATTTTATAGATAGATCTTTAATGGATTATGATTATTGATATATGGATTGCTTTAGTATTTAATTTGTCGTAGACGTAGAAAGCACGATGGACGCTTAGAAATTGAGTTCATATGTTCATGAAACATATACCATGATTAGATCTATCCTACATTTAATCTTTAATCAAGAACCATAGAGTTTATTCCTTGGATGCAATATCATCAAGGGGGATTCCAGATCCTTACCATCTTTATTTCATTGAATTTTGTTTATTATTTTTTTCATTTAATTTCTGAAAATCAAAACATCATTTTAATCCACAAATTTATTCAACTAAAAATTACATCTAAAAATTACGCTAATAATCTATAGATCGTTCCCTGAGGATTCAACCTCGGACTCCCGAGAATTTACTACTTGTGCGATTCTCCTGCACTTGGGAGAACAATTTTATTTTTGCATCAATAAACCTCTTTGTGTTGCCATTGCTTGCCTTGAGTTGAGTTCTATAAAGTTCGTCTTATCTCAAACATTAAGCTTTATAGAAATATGCTCTCATTAGTGTAAGCTGTGCTGAAACTTATAGAAAAATATATTGTCGAGATTGACAACTTGAATGTTTTATTGAACATTATCTTCAAATTCTAAACTCTTAAGTGGAATGATCAATTAAGGGAGAGAAAGAAAATTTCAGAATGAGAGATCAAATGGAACTTAATCGCATAAATCCATAACTAAAGAAGAGAGAAAGAATACTAAATAAGAAGTGATCCTAATATCCTCCAATAGGTATCATCTAAAATTTAAATATAAAAATCTTTATGATACACCTTGAGGCTTGTTATTTGGTTAATATATCTTATGCATAAATCATGAACCAAATTGCAATTCAAACAGTTGATCTTAAGAGCCTCTAGCTTAATGAAAAAGGGGGAGAATAATGTGTTAAATTTTCTTGAGTATCTCTCAGAAAATCTATTTTGGAATTCACTAATGAGTCCTAATTGGCTTGCTCTTTAGAACTTCAATTTTGTGCCAATTCATATTTTTATGTATCAAATTGTGCTTATTTTTAAAGAAATAAAAGAAAGTCTTTAAAAGAGCTCTAAGACGTATCAAAAATTGCATGAATCCATATTTTGGTATTTGTGCCCCAATGCTCTTATTATCATAAAAGAACTTTGAAGTCATTAAGAATTAATGATCCAATATGATGGTATGTTTTTCAAGTATATAAGTTTTGATCTTATACTCTAAAAATTAATTAAATTGCTCTCATGTTGATAAAATACTTAATATATTGGGTAAAAGATCTTAAATGAACAAGCTTTCATACTTATTATTGAAGAGAGGTTAGATTTCCATTCGTGCTTTTTTTGAACATCATTCGTGGTACTTCTTGAATTAACTTAAGAAAGATTCCACCTACACTTGATTTGAAAACTATCTTTAGAATCACATTCGATGTGTTTTGCTTTGAAATTATCTTAATTGGCTCTGATCTATGCTCATTAATCTTATTCTAACATTATTGCCTTGAGTTATATGATTCATATTCTTGCAATAATTTGACATGCATTAACTAAAAATCAAAGTACAATAAGGAAAAGACATAATTGAGTATTATTATCTTTGTGCTTTATGTTACACTATCTTGCAACCTTTTTGATGTTGTCAAAAAGGGGAAGAAATATCTGAGTATATGCTCATAATGCTTTATGTGTTGATTATGTTAAGTTGATTAAATCTAAAGCATTATCATGAAGTATATTTTAAAGATATATATTTTCTACTTCATGCAACTTAGCTATGCATTACTTCTAGAACACAATATATTTTATATTGCATATACTCCAAGTTTTGTCATCATCAAAAAGGGGGAGACTGATGACCCAAAGATTGATTTAAAGATTGATTTTGATGATCACAAAACCTTGAGTATAATCACTAATATTTGTGTTGCAAGAAGAAAGATATTTATTTTGCAAGAAACATAACAAGTTGAAAGAATAGAAGAAGGCCTCAAAAGCTCTCACGAAAAGTTGGAAGAAACCTATACTTCATTGGCCCAAGTTTCAAGTTCAAATGATTCAAGTTAGAGGAGCAAATTCAAAGAAAGATTCAAAAGAATAGTCCTCGAGTCGACTCCTGGAAGTTTAGAGTCGACTCTAGCACTCTGGAGTTTCAAGAAACAGTGCTCGAGTCGACTCTGATACTCTACGAGTCGACTCCGACTGAGAACAAACAAAAAGACAGAGAGTTGATTTTTAGCGCTACAGAGCTCGAGTCGACTCCTACTTCAGCGCTACAGTGCTCGAGTCGACTCCTACTTCAGCGCTACAGTGCTCGAGTCGACTTCTACTTCAGTGCTACAGTGCTCGAGTCGACTCCTACTTCAGCGTTACAGTGCGGAGTCGACTCCCAGCTACAGTGCCGACAGACTACTATTCACAAGTCGACTCCTGTTTCAGCCGAGTCGACTCCTACTTTAGCCGAGTCGACTCCAGCACGCTGGAAGGCGTAACGGCTAGTTTTTTCTTGACTCCAACGGCTCTATTTTTGTCTCTAACGGCTAGATTTTTGTTCTCAAGCCATCCAAAGCTATAAAATCAAGAGGAGAGCTAGGGAAGAAGTTATGGAAGTGGGAGAGAACACTTAGGAAAGAGATTTCAAGAAAAAATCTTCCAAAAGCACAAAAGGGCCATTCAAAGCAAAATAGAGAGAAGAAAAGCATCCAAGTGAATCCCAAAGCTTCCTCTCCAACTGTGTGCTGCCTCAGTGATCCTCTACCTCATGCCAAATCAGAAGAGGATCAAGTAAAGAAGAAGCCGAGTTCCTTCATCTACAAATTTGTTTGAGGGCTTCTTCTCTTTACTCTACTTGTTTATATTTGCTATATTTGCTTATTTAAGAAGCTTGTATTTTCTTTAAATTCTTAGTCTAATATCTTGTAACTTGATTCAATCAAGGGATTGAATCAAGGGGTTAAGGTTTGTTGGTGAGCCAAAGGAAAAACCAACGGTGTAAGGTTGTGGTTGGTGAACCGGAAAAAACCAACTGGGTTGGATTGTGAGCTCGTGAAAACAATCGGTTGGTTCTAGTCGGTGAGCCTGTAAAAACCGACCGAGTTCGTTGTGATCTCGCAAAACAACAAGTTGGATTGTGAGCTTGTAAAACAACCGGCTGTAATCTGGAGGATTATAATGAAATTCCCAAGAGGTCTTGGGGAGTGGATGTAGGTGCTGGGGTGCACCGAACCACTATACATCTTTGTGTTTGTGATGCCTTATCTCTTGTATTTTATGCCTTACATTCATACTTGATTGTGTAATATCTCTAGCTTTGTTTTCTATAGAGTTATAAGTGATTGTTTAGAATTTGCTTAGCTTCCACTCCATTCTTACCATACACATAGATTGAAATTGATCATACAACTATAAGTTAATTTTAGATCAATTGCACCCTAAAGCCATAGTATAATTGCTCTAGCTTAATTTTTCACTGCTTTACTTGTAATTGCCTAGAGCTTAAGTAAATAACATTTTATCATTCCACTGCATTCAATTCAAAGTAAAAATTAGGGAACATAATTTTTAGAAAACCCAATTCACCCCTCCTCTTGGGTTGTCACCTTGGGCAACAGATCCATCATGCCATCATGATCTCCCATCATCCCATGATGAAGATCCAATGGCTCTAATCCATGGCGCCATCCATTTGATCCTTCTCTTCATCCAAATGTTGATCCAACGGTCAAAATTAAATGATTTATCAAATCTAATCCAATTAGACTCAAACCAAGCCAATTAGGTGCCAACTCTTGGCTAACCCATATTAGAATATGATCTAATCAAATTAGATCAATTAAGAATCAGATTCAAATCCAATTCGAATCAGATTCGAATCCAATTCGAATCAGGAGCTAAGGTTTGCAACACCTGCTAGGATGTTTATCTTGCAAACATGATCTAATCTAATTAGATCCTTGATAAGTTTTCTTGTGTGTGACCCATTGGGTTCCATACTTAGCCAGCAATAGGTGTGAGTGTGAGTTGACCCAACTTGATTAGAACTCTTCTAATCGATTTAAGTCCAAACTGCGCGAACCCGAACTTAACAATTAGAATTCTTTCTAATTGGTGATCGAATTAAACTCTTTAATTCGATCAAACCTATAAGACAAGATTGACGTCTAGCAACGTGTCATGTCTATCCGAAAAATATAAAATTTGGTGGAAATACCAAAAATACCCTTCAGTGGCAAGTTACCGTGCAATTCAATCCTTTAATCAAACTGTATCCCAAATATGTATATGAGTATGAATATATGTCAAACTCAATTTCATATCCAAATTTTTCTTAATCTTTTAATGATAATTCAAATAATGAAATATTAGAAACTCTTTCTAATTTTCATTCTGCTTTGATCAAAGGCTTCCTGAATTATCATATGATTAGAATAAATAGGATGCGATCTTCTCTTACTAGAAGTGATTAATTCCTTGTTGACCTACTCATAACCTCCGTA
The DNA here is from genome assembly GCF_051530095.1 of Phoenix dactylifera. Lineage (NCBI taxonomy): Eukaryota > Viridiplantae > Streptophyta > Magnoliopsida > Arecales > Arecaceae > Phoenix > Phoenix dactylifera. Next base: position 5,367,989 of record NC_143204.1, on the reverse strand, counting down.
CACAATCCACCATATCCAGAAGACCTCGTACATAACTTATTGTCATGAATGAGTGTAAACCAAAATATAGGTTCATGTGTACAAGATACCATGGTGATCTCAGGTCAAAGGATCAGTTGCACAACTCCCACTAAGAGAATCATCTTTTGACATGTAAGTAAGACTTCATAAGATTTCTCTTTGTAGGTCAATTCAGTGAACTCATTCTTCTAATGAGCATCCATATCTTTGTATTAGTGTCTCCACACAAATGATTGTGAGATCAATCATCCTCTGCATCGAGCATACATAAGACATGCCAGTCTTTCCGGTAATCATTGATCCCCAACTCAATGTACCAATGACTGGGAAAATTTAAGATTAGAATTTTAGGATTTTAAGTCTCACTAGTATGATCTCATCATAGTCTTAAAACCATTGCCCTAATCTAAGGAGTTTATCATAAATATAATCAACAGCATATGATAAAACATAACGCCTTTATTCATATTTAAATGTCATGTACATGATTTGGACAAATCAAAAGAAAAACCCTTCGCAATACATATTGCGATTGGCTTGTAGGGCATCTACTCTTTCAATCTCCCACTTGCACTAAAGCCAATCGCTCTTATATTTTATCCCCATACAATCGAGGTGGCGATCGAACTGCTGTTGTGGTAGAGCTTTAGTGAACGGGTCTGCTAGATTGTTCTTGGTGTCTACTCGTTCAATGACTATGTCTTGTCTCTCGACAATCTCTCGAACAAGATGGAAGCGTCTTAGAATGTGCTTGGATTTGTGATGAGACCTTGGTTCCTTCGCTTGAGCAACAGCTCCAGTGTTATCACATTAAACTGGGACTGGTCTAGCAATCTCGGGAACTACTCCTAACTCAGAGATGAACTTCTTCATCCAGACAGCTTCCTTAGCAGCTTGACTTACAGCAATGTATTCTGCCTCAGTAGTTGAGTCAGCTACAGTTTGCTGTTTGGAACTCTTCCAGCTCACTGCACCACCATTTAGGGTAAAGACATACCCTGATGTGGACTTGCTATCATCTGGGTCTGACTGAAAACTAGAATCAGAAAATCCTTCTAGTTTCAACTCAGATCCTCCATAAACTAGAAAAATATCTTTAGTCCTTCTCAAGTACTTAAGAATATTTTTCACAGCTATCCAATGATCCTCTTCTGGATCAGCCTAGAATCTGCTTGTTATGCCTAAGGCATAAGCAACATCTGGCCTAGTACATAGCATAGCATACATAATCGATCCTACTGCCGAAGCATAGGGAATAGAATTCATTCTATTTCTCTCTTCAGATGTCTTAGGAGACATCTTCTTTGAGAGATGTATGCCATGACTCATAGACAAGTAACCTCTTTTACTTCCTTCCATGCTGAATCTTTTCAGCACATGATCTATGTACCTAGACTGGGACAAGCCTAGCATCCTTTTAGATCTATCCCTATAGATCTTTATACCAAGTATATAGGATGCTTCTCCCAAGTCTTTCATGGAAAAACTTTTTGACAGCCAAGTCTTGACCGATTGTAACATTGGAATATCATTTCCAATGATCAGTGTGTCATCTACATACAATATTAAGAAGACAATGACACTCCTACTAGTCTTCTTGTACACGCATGGTTCATCCACATTTTTGATAAAACCAAACTCTTTGACTGTTGTATCAAAACGGATGTTCCAACTCCTCGATGCTTGCTTTAATCCATAAATGGATCTCTTAAGCTTGCATACTTGATTTGCTCTCTTACTTGAGATAAATCCTTCTGGCTGTGTCATGTAAACCTCTTCTTCAAGATGACCATTAAGGAAGGTGATTTTGACATCCATCTGCCAGATTTCATAATCATAGTATGCAGCTATTGCAAACAAAATTCGAATAGATTTGAGCATAGCTACTGGTGAAAAAGTTTCATCATAGTCAATTCCTTGCTTTTGCCTGAAACCTTTTGCCACCAATCTATCCTTGTAGGTTTCTACTTGGCCATCTGCTCCAATCTTTTTCTTATAGACCCATTTGCAACCTATAGGGTTTACATACTCTGGTGCATCAACCAAAGTCCATATTTGGTTGGTATACATAGAATCTATTTCGAATTTTATGGCTTCTAGTCATTTGTCAGAGTCACTACTCATGATAGCTTCCGAATAGGTCAGAGGATCATTATTCTGAACAATGTGTGCTTCATCATTCTCAATGATGAACCCATATCTCCCAGGTGCTCTTTGCACTCTATCTGACCTTCGGAGAGGAGATGTGTGTTGTGGTTGTACCTCATTTATGGGTACATCTAGTTGAAGAATTTCTTGTGTTTCTATTTGTAGGTCTTGAACTTCATTAAGTTCAATTCTTCTTTCACTGCCCTTTTCTAAGATAAACTCTTTTTCTAAGAAAGTGGCATGCTTACTAACAAATACTTTTTGTTCAGTAGGGTGATAGAAGAGATATCCAATACTCTCTTTGGAATAACCTACAAATGCACATTTATCTGATCTAGCATTTAGCTTATGTCCAAAATTTCTTTTGACATATACTTGGCAGCCCCATATTTTAAAATATTTAAGATTGGGCTTCCTACCTCTCCATATCTCATATGGAGTACTAGATACAGATTTTGAAGGTATCCTGTTTAGCACATATGTGGCAGTTTCTAAGGTAAAACCCCATAAGGAAATAGGAAGATGTGGAGTGATTGATAATACCCCAATTTGAATTTGATGAGACCAAAGCATTTGAGTATATTTTATGTTATACTAATGAATTCAATCTAGTATATCAGGCAAAATTTATAAGAATCCTCTTTTGAGTGCATATGGAAATCAGCTTAAGTCAAAGGCTGAAACTCGAGTCGACTCCGGAGGATTTCGAGTCGACTCCAAGTGTTTCAGACGTTCTGGCACAAGCTCGAGTCGACACCGGCACACCGCGAGTCGACTCCGACTGAGAACAGACAGCAGGACAGAAAGATAAATCTCAGACCCTGTCACCGAGTCGACTCCTGAAGAATTTGAGTCGACTCCGATGATTGCCGAGTCGACCCCCGATAGTTCCGAGTCGACTCCAAGGAGTAACAGACAGAGAGACAGAGAAGTGGTTTCTGGATCCTGTTACCGAGTCGACTCCAGAAGAATTCGAGTCGACTCCAACGGTTGGGGAGTCGCTCCTAAACAAGCAAGAGTCGACTCTCAGAGGAAAGCAAGACTAAAAGACAGAGAACCAATTTCGGGCTCTGAGAGCCGAGTCGACTCCAAGACGATCCGAGTCGACTCCGAGGCAGTTCAACTCCAAAGACAGAAGACCAGTTTTTCGGTCTCTGAGAGCCGAGTCGACTCCAAGAGAATCCGAGCCGACTCGAGGGAGTAAACCTGACAGAAAGATCTCTAGAATCCTGAGAACGAGTCATCTCCAGAGGGCCGAGTCATCTCCGGATACTGGCGAGTCGACTCCAAGTTTGGCCGAGTCGACTCCAGAACGGGACAGCACTTTAATTCAAATCCTAAACAGTGGGCGAGTCGTCTCCAGTAAAGCATGAGTCGACTCCAGCAACAGCCGAGTCGACTCCAGATCGAGCGAGTCGACTCCGATCCCAACGGACACTTTGTCAGAAGTTGCAGATTGTGCAGAACGGCTCTAAAGTTGTGTCTAACGGTTAGTTTTCAAAGGGGACTGTTTAAATAGCCAGAGTAAACAGTAATAGATATGAAGAGAGAGATTCCATTCAAAGAAAAAGTGATTTCCACCTACCAAAGCCTCTCAAGAGTAAATACAAGAGAAAGAAGGAAGAAGTGCATTCAACTCCATCCTACAAACTCTTCCTTCGCATTCAAGGCTTCCCATCTGACAGCAAATCTTCAGCACACTCCAAGAGGAGTCTCAGAGTTCGAGAAGCCCCCTCTTCCCTTTCCAAAAACTGTTTGAGGACTTCTAACTCTATTCTATTCATATTTGTCATATTTGCTTTTTAAGAAGCTATCCTTGTACTCTTTCCAAACTGTTTCTCTTACTTGATTCAATCAGGGGATTGAATCAAGCGTGTTAAGGTTAGTTGGTGAGCCGAGGATAAAACCAACGGTGTAAGGGTTCGATTGTGATCCCGGGAAAACAATCGGGTGGTTTTAGTCGGTGAGCCTGGAAAAACCGACCGAGTTCGTTGTGATCTCGTAAAACAACAAGTTGGGTTGTGAACTTGTAAAACAACCGGCTGTAATCCGAGGGATTATAGTGAACTTCCAAGTGAAGCTTGGGAAGTGGACGTAGGAGCAAGGGTTAGCTCCGAACCACTATAAAAACACTTGTGTTTGTGATTGATTCATTGTCTCTCCCATTCCCTTCATTTACTACATCTAGTAAACTAATTAATCCGCTTGCAATAAAGTTTAATTAGTTACTCATTAAGTTTTTATTTATAATAGTTACTTATAACCCAATTCACCCCCCCTCTTGGGTTGTCTTCTTGGGCAACAAGTGGTATCAGAGCCGGAACTCTTACATTAAAAGAGTAAAAGATCAAAATGACAACCCCATTTGGATCTTCTCTTATTGAGGGGCAATCCATCCATAGACCTCTATTTTTCAATGGAACCGACTACATCTATTGGAAGGCTAGGATGAGGATATTTATCCAAGCTCAAGATTATGAGATTTGGAGCACCATAGTTAATGGACCATACATTCCTTCTATTTTTGTAGATGGTATTACTATTCCCAAACTTGAAAAAGATTGGGATGACAATGATATAAGGAAGGTACAACTAAATGCCAAAGCAATGAATGTGCTTTATTGTGCCTTAGACTGCAATAAATTCAATAGAGTCTCTACTTGCAATTCTGCAAAAGAGATATGGGACAGACTTGAAGTGACCCACGAAGGCACGAATCAAGTCAAAGAATCTAAAATAAACATGCTTGTTCATAAGTATGAACTATTTAAAATGGATTCTAATGAAACTATCACTTGCATGTTTACTAGATTTACTGATATCGTCAATGGTCTAAAAGGCCTTGGCAAAAGTTATGCTAACAGTGACCTTGTCAGAAAAATACTTCGATGTTTGCCAAGGTCATGGAAAGCCAAGGTAACGGCAATCCAAGAAGCCAAGGACTTGAACAAGCTGCCACTTGAGGAGCTTCTAGGATCCCTTATGACGCATGAGCTCACGATGAAACAACACAGCGAAGAAGAATCCACTCATAAGAAAAAGGTAATAGCTCTCAAATCTACTTCTTCTAACAAAGATCTATCTTGCAGTAGCAGCAGTGAAAAAGAAGATAATGAGGGAGACGATGATGAGGCTCTTCTCGTGCGAAAGTTCAGAAAATTCATCAACCGGAAGAAGTCCTTTCATCAGAGGAGAGGTCCCTCAAGTTCCTACTACAAGGACAAAGGTAAGAAAAGGGAAAATGAAGAAATCGGATGCTATGAATGCAAGAAGCCGGGACATTTTAGAGTTGATTGTCCCTTGCTGAAGAAGGCCAGCAAATTTAAGAAAAAGAAAGTCCTCGTCTCCACTTTGACGGACTTTGATTCATCATCATCATCATCGGATGAAGAACAAGAGGAAAAGGCCAACTTTTGTTTTATGGCAAATGAAAATGAGGTAACATCTGAAACGAATTTAGATTTTACCTTTGATGAATTGTATGATGCTTTTAATGAACTAATGGATGAATATAAGACAATAAATCTTAAGAATAAAGAACTAAAACTAACTAATCAATCTCACTCCCATAAATACGATAAACTAATTAAGGATAAGGATTTTACCATTAAAGAAAATTTGGAACTTAAAACAAACAACCAAATGTTAATTCAAAAAACTAATACCTTACTTAAAGATAACGAAAAAAACTAACCAAGGAAATTTCAGAACTTAAAAACGGTAAACAAACTATAAAAGATAATCTCACAAACGACTTAAACATACTGAAAACAGAAAAACAAAAGCTAATAAAAGAACTTGAAAAATACAAACCTATTGTTGAAAAGTTTACATATAGCTCTGAAAAATTGGAAATGATACTTAATAATCAACGAGCTGTGTTTAATAGAACTGGTTTAGGGTATAAACCTAAGAATAAGCAAAAGCTCCTTAAAAATTTCTTTGTGAAAGCAGGAAAAAGTAAAACTAAGAATATAACCTGTTTTTGCTGTGAAAAAATAGGGCATAAAGCTAATGTGTGTGACCATAGGAAAGAAAAAGCTAAAAGGAAAATTAAAAAGGTTTGGGTTCCAAAAGGAACCAACATTACTAACCATGAAGGACCCAAGAAAATTTGGGTACCTAAAATTGTATGATTTCCTTATGTAGGAGTGTCTTGCAGCCAAAGTCGACAAAAACTGTTGGTACTTGGATAGTGGCTGTTCAAGGCACATGACGGGTGACAAGGAGCAATTCTTCACCCTAGAGCCTAAAAAGGGAGGTGCTGTGATATTTGGAGACAATAACCAAGGTCACATCATTGGTATAGGTAAAGTACAAATCACCTCTTCAACCTTTGTTGATGATGTACGATTTGTAGATGATCTTAAGCATAATTTACTTAGCATAAGTCAATTATGTGATAGAGGGTTTGATGTTCTGTTTAAGCCAACTCTTTGCATCATAACCAACTCAAGTGACAATAGCTTAGTATTCAAAGGAATAAGACGTGGTAATGTGTACGTAGTAGGTCTTGAAGATCTTGACAAAACTAGTCCTTGCTTAGTAGCTAGTGATACTAAGCTTAATGATGCAAGTTGGTTATGGCACCGTAAGTTAGGTCATGCAAGTATGGATACAATCACAAAACTAGTTAAAAGAGATTCCGTAATAGGTTTGCCAAAACTAAAATTTGAGAAAAATAAAATTTGTGAAGCTTGTCAATATGGCAAACAATCTAGGAGCTCTTTTAAATCCATAAATTGTGTCACTACTACTAGACCCCTTGAACTACTACACATGGATCTATTTGGACTAACTAGAACCACAAGTCTTGGTGGAAATAAGTATGGCCTTGTCATTGTAGATGATTTTTCTAGATACACATGGGTCATGTTCTTAGCTCATAAAGATGAAGCATTTTCAGTATTTAAGAAATTTCATAAGAAAGTTACTAATTCAAGAAATGCTTCAGTTATAGCTATTAGGAGTGATCATGGAACGGAATTTGAAAATCATCTATTTGATGAATTCTGTAGTAAAAAGGGAATAACTCATAATTTCTCTGCACCTAGGACACCACAACAAAATGGAGTTGTAAAAAGAAATAATAGAACCCTAGAGAAAATGGCTAGAACCATGTTGTGTGAAAGTAACCTTCCTAAGTATTTTTGGGGAGAAGCCATTAATACATCATGTCATATATTAAATAGAGTCTTATTGAGACCAATTATAAAGAAAACACCCTATGAACTTTGGAGAGATAGAAAGCCCAAAGTAAACTATTTTCATATTTTTGGATGTAGGTGTTTCATACATAATAATGGCAAAGATAACTTAGATAAATTTGATTCTAAATCAGATGAAGGTATCTTTTTGGGATATTCCACATTAAGTAAAGCTTATAGAGTCTTTAACAAAAGAACCCTTGTTATTGAAGAGTCTATACATGTTGTTTTTGATGATACTAATGATATCTATTCTAGCAAGAAAGTAGCTCTTGATGATGATGTAGAAATTCTTGAAGAAAGGATAGATGAGATGATACTACAAGAGGATGAACCAAAGCAAATTGGAGAAGCTTCAACAAGCCAAGAGGTAATTGTTGATCATGGGCTGACTAAGGCTTGGAGGTATGCTCATGGTCATCCTCAGGAATTAATTTTAGATGATCCATCTCAACCTGTTAGAACTAGAGCATCTCTTAGGAACTTAAATAATCATCTAGTATTTGTCTCACACTTTGAACCTAAAAATATAGAAGAAGCTGAAAATGATGCAAATTGGATAAATGCGATGCAAGAAGAGCTAAACCAATTTACTAGAAACAAAGTATGGAATCTAGTTGAACGACCCACTGATACTCAATAATAGGAACTAAATGGATATATAAAAATAAACTTGATGAAAATGGAATCGTGATTAGGAACAAGGCTAGGCTAGTAGCAAAGGGATATAATCAAGAAGAAGGTATAGACTTTGATGAAACTTTTGCTCCTGTAGCTAGACTTGAAGCAATTAGATTGTTACTACCATTTGCATGCTCTAAAGACTTCAAACTATTTCAAATGGATGTAAAAAGTGCCTTTTTGAATGGGTATATTAATGAGGAGGTGTATGTAGAACAATCTCCTGGTTTTGAAAATCATCAATACCCCAATCATAGCCTATTGGATTCTAGTGCCCACTAAAGAATTAAGAGTAATTCTTCGGATTAGAGGTAGAGGCTCCTGATTCGTATAAAATAGTGGAAGGATCTTTAGACTAAAATCCATGTCTTTAGATTAATTGATTCATTTACTAATAAGGCCATGGTTTTATCCTTTATGCAGAAATGTCCTCTTATAAGTTCCCCCTATCACTATTGGATAGTGATGAGCCGACTAGACCTTTGATTAAGAATCAGGCTAACTCGAGTGCTAATGAGAGAAATCAGCAAAGAGTTGCTGGTCAAGGTGGTTATATGATAACACCTTATAATTTCTCTGTATGTGATATGATGACTTGGGTATTGGATACCGGAAGTCCTTTTAATATCTGTAATACGTTGAAAGGACTGCAAGTCATTGAGAATTTCGGTAACAATGAGAAATTCCTAAATGTTGGAGATGGAAGAACTGTTCCAGTTCTTGCATTAGGTAATATTCAAATTGTTTCAAATTCTCACATAATTGCCCTTGGTGAATGTCACTATTGTCCTAGTTTCTTAATGAATGTCATTTCCGTTGGTCATTTGGCCTTAAACGGTTATGAAATTTGTATAAAGAAGGATTATTGTGATATCATTATGAATGGTGTTACAGTAATCAATGGACGATTAAACAATGGCATTTATGTATTGTCACAACCTGTTAGTGTAATGTACACTACAAGTAAACGCCCTAGATCTGATGATGTCTCTGATATCTACCTTTGGCATTGTAGGCTAGGTCATATTAACAAGAACAGGATCAATAGGTTGGCCTCACTGGATATTTTAAATATTAATGATTGTGAATCATTACCTACCTGTGAGTCTTGTCTTCTTGGAAAAATGACCAAGTCGCCTTTTACTGGAAAAGGTATACGAGCTGGTGCTGTATTAGGTCTTGTACATTCGGATGTATGTGGACCTATGAGCACTAGTGCAAGAGGTGGATACAGCTATTTTATTACATTTACCGACGACCTATCTCGGTATGGGTATGTGTTTCTTATGAAACACAAGTATGAATCATTTGAAATGTTCAAATTATACCGTAATGAAGTAGAGAAACAAACTGGACAGTGTATTAAGATACTTCGATCTGATCGAGGTGGTGAATACCTCTCCAGTGATTTCTTGACATATCTGGAGGAGAATGGGATTCTCTCTCAGTGGACCCCTCCCGGAACACCGCAGCATAATGGTGTGTCTGAAAGGAGGAATCGGACTTTGTTGGACATGGTCCGATCCATGATGGGGTTTACAGTTTTGCCCTTATCATTTTGGGGTTATGCACTTGAGACCGCTTGTTATATTCTTAATAGAGTTCCCAGTAAATCTGTGACTAAAACTCCATATGAGATATGGACCGGTCAAAAGCCTGTACTCTCTCACCTTAAAGTTTGGGGGTCTCCAGCCTACGTCCGTCGTTTGAAAGCAGATAAACTGGAAGCTAGGTCGGAAGAATGTCTTTTTGTCGGCTACCCAAAAGAAACCAAAGGGTATTATTTCTACCAGGTTAATGAACAAAGGTTGTTCGTCAGCAATAGAGCTGTCTTCTTGGAGAAGAAATTTCTTGGTGAAAGAACGAACAGCTCTAAGGTTGAGCTTGATGAAGTTCAACAGGTAGAGGATCAGATAACTAGAACTGAACCGTTAGAGTCTGATTTGATTGGATCAAACTCAGAACCCATTAAGGTTGCACCCGTTAGGCGATCCGGTAGAGTACCGCATCAACCGGATAGATACTATGGTTTTCTTGTCCGGGACGATGATCCCATTGGTCTCGATGAGAACGATGAGGATCCCGTCACCTATATGGATGCTATGCAAAGGTCTGACTCTGATAAATGGCTTGGAGCCATGGAATCTGAAATGGAGTCCATGAAGGTCAATGATGTATAGACATTGGTTGACCCACCCGAAGGATTTAAACCCATAGGGTGTAAGTGGATTTTCAAACGGAAAAGAGGCGCAGACGGAAAGGGAGAAACCTATAAAGCTCGTCTGGTTGCCCAGGGATTTCGTCAGCGTTATGGTATTGACTATGACGAAACGTTTTCGCCTGTGGCAATGCTGAAATCCATTCGGATCATGCTTGCGATTGCGGCCCATCTGGACTTTGAGATCTGGCAGATGGATGTTAAAACCGCTTTTCTAAATGGAGATTTAGAGGAACAGGTGTATATGATACAGCCTGAAGGTTTTATTTCTGCAGATGAGTCTAAGGTGTGTAGGCTGCAAAAGTCCATATATGGACTAAAGCAGGCATCTCGGAGTTGGAACATTCGTTTTGACAGGGTTATCAAAACTTATGGCTTCGTTAAGAACGAAGAGGAACCTTGCATATACAAATGGGCTAATGGTACGGTAGTCTTATTTCTTGTACTGTATGTGGATGATATTCTCCTAATAGGGAATGACATTGCTGCACTACAGGGAGTAAAAATATGGCTTTCATCACAATTCTCCATGAAGGATTTGGGAGAAGCATCCTACATCCTTGGGATGAAGATCTATAGAGATAGATCTAGGAGGTTGCTCGGTCTGTCCCAATCCATGTACATAAATACTGTGCTGAAACGTTTCAGCATGGAAAATTCCAAGAAAGGCTATCTTCCGATAGGTCATGGAATTACTCTTTCTAAAGGAGATTGCCCCACAACTCCCCAAGAAAGAGAGCGTATGAGTAGAATTCCATATGCCTCTGCTGTGGGATCTATTATGTATGCTATGACTTGTACTAGACCAGATGTGGCGTATTCACTAGGAGTAGTGAGTAGGTACCAATCTGATCCAGGAGAAAGCCACTGGAAAGTTGTAAAGACTATCCTCAAGTATTTGAGAAATACTAAGGATAAGTGGCTTGTTTATGGAGATACTGAGTTGAGACTTGTCGGTTATACTGATTCAAGTTTTCAATCAGACCGTGATGATAGCAAGTCTGTGTCTGGTTATGTTTTTACCCTGTACGGTGGGGCTGTCTGTTGGAAGAGTTCCAAGCAGACTACTATAGCGGACTCTGTGTGCGAGGCGGAGTACATTGCGGCATCGGATGCGGCAAAGGAAGCTGTGTGGCTGCGGAAGTTCATTGCTGAGCTCGGAGTTGCACCCTCCCTTAGTGGACCAGTCCTTGTCTATTCGGATAGCACTGGTGCCATCGCTCAGGCCAAGGAACCAAGAGCTCACCAGCGCACCAAGCACATTCTGCGCAGATATCACCTGGTTCGTGAGATAGTAGAACGAGGTGACGTTGATCTTCAAAAGATTGACGGGAAGGATAACTTAGCCGACCCCTTCACTAAGGCCCTCAGTGTAAAGGAGTTTGACCATCATTACTTGAAGATGGGTATACGATACTGTACTGATTGGCTTTAGTTCAAGTGGGAGTTGTTGGAAATTATGTCCTAAATCCAATCAATTGTTGATTGTAAATGTATTTGAATCAATTATAAATAACATGGTATTTATTCATCACCAGAACATCTTCACAAACTCCGATGTGATGAAGTCCTTAGGACTGCTTTGTGTAATGAAATATGATTTTGTCACACAGGTCCTTAAATGTTCATGACCGTATGATATACTATTAATAGGACGATAGTATTATCGGGCGTAGGTCATTGTGTATCATATTTGTTGGTTGTCTTCCAAACCAAAGAGTATAGAGATACTAGTATGGTATACAGGTGAATGGTAGTGTACGTTCACTGAACGTGACCAATTGACGGACTCTCTCTTGTCAAGAGTTGTTCCGAGTGGATATGGGTATATGTATCCTTTAGACCTGAGATTGCAACCGGTGGCTTGCAAGCAACTCACTGTACTTTGGTGCCGGACTACCTGAATTTCTAATCCAGCGACGAAAGGTTTCTGGGTCCAGTCAAGTACTTGTGGTAGTCAGTTGCAGATCAAGATGGGATTGACCTCCCTTAGAAATAAGGGTGAATGCCTTGTGTTTTCAATTAAGTAGTACCCTGGCCTGGGAAAGTCAAATCACTATCACTTGACTTATTGAATTGAAACATATTTCCGGATGGATCGTTTCAGGATAGACAGACTCTAAACCCATCCTGGGCATTTTCTGGTCAAGAGGATGAATTATGCAGTAACCATAGTCCATAGGTTCTAGAATGTTGCTTTGCATCTATTCGGCCTATCCGGTCGTCGGGTCCCATTGCTAGATGGTTACTTCGATTAGTGCAGGAAGTGTTCTTGTACTACCGGCTTAGGTTCGAACCTGTGAGGTCACACGCTTAGAAGTTTCTGGATTGATCAAATGGCTGATTGACGATTGAGAATCGTCTAGAGGTAAAATAGTCAATGTGATTGACTGATTGCCCTAAGCAATTGTTGCTTGGAGAAGTTAATTGGTGATTAGATCACTGATTAGACTCAATTTGATTGAGTAATAGAGATTGGGCTTGACCAAATTCAAATATGATTTGAAGTTGGTAAAACCGTAATTGACACCAAAATTGGTTTGGTGAAAATGTCTAATTTGCCCCAACCAAATCAGATTTGGCTTGAGTCAAATTGGATTAAAATCAATTATGATCCTAGTATGACTAGGACTTCCTTCCCTATGTGGGACCCACATGCTGTATGTGGGACCCACGTCCTGCCTAGGTGGGACCCACATACTGTATGTGGGACCCATATCCTGCTTAGGTGGGACCCACATACTGTATGTGGGACCCACATCCCGGCCACCTCACCCCTTTGCATGCGTGACACGTGGCGGAGCAGGACACCTCTTTTGCTTGCATGCGTGACACGTGGTGGAGCAGGACACCTCTTTTGCTTGCATGTGTGACATGTGGCGGGCCTGGACACCTCACACTCCTCCTGATGTCATCCATGACCTCATCTGCCTCATGAGGTCATCCATGACATCGCCCTCCAGGCCACCTCACCCCTTTGCATGCGTGACACGTGGCGGAGCAGGACATCTCTCTTCCTTGCATGTGTGACATGTGTCCTGGCAGGACACCTCACAGGACACCTCATAGGGACACCTCACCTTCTTCTTGGCCTATAAATAGGCCACCCCTCTTCCTTCTTCCCAACACATGGAGAGCACCAGAGAAAGAGAGTGAGAGGAGAGAGTAGTTCTGAAGGTGAAAGCCCAAGAAGGAGTTCTTGAGCTGTGAAGGTCCATCTTCTTCCTTCTCCCTTTCAGCCAACCTTCTGCCTCCCTGCGAGCTAGCACTCCCTGGGAAGCTGATCATTCCGGAGCTTCGCGTGGACGAGTCATCGAGGCCGGACGCTTGTGCGGCTGCGAAGCATCCTTGAAGGAACCCCCTTCTAAAGGTAAGAGATCTGATCTCTTTTATGGTTGAGATATGATCTCAATCTTCAAATCACAAGAAATTGTGATTTATGCATATTGATTTGAATTACACAATCCTCGGGATCTGAGGGCTTTGTGATATATGGTGTCAAAGCAAAGGATTAGTGGAGACTATCCGATTCTCGGGAACTCTCACGCGTGATCGTGTGACGAAGCGTGGCTCTCCACCTGGGGGCTCATATGATGAGTGCTTTGATAGGCACGCGCGGGTGTCACCCTATGTATTGGGACTGAGCCTGCGCCACATGTGATGTGCAGTTGAAGACTGTCTTCGACTGGTACCAGAGTTAAAATATCTAAAATATCAAGCATGTTTTTGGTTAAAATGTTTAACCCGTTCTTTCCGCATAAAAATTTTCTGAAATTCATGCTTAGCCCTCTGCACGCACACCATCATATGAACCCTTCTTTCTCCCATGATCGGACGGCCTGGTGATCATTGATGAGAGCACAAAAGTGTGATCTATACATCACTTAAATTAGTATTATTGCTAACAAATAATGATAAAATTGCCGCATTAATATTATATTTTTGTGAGGTGCAGGTGATCGGAAATCAAAGCTAAAATGCACATTGGGTTCAAAAAGATGTATCACTATAGGTGACCAGCCAACCGCATGGGTCGACCCCAGTTGCACACTAGGAGGAGGTCAAGTTCAGCCGTCTACTTCGTCGCAGCTTCAGTCTTCTGCAAGCCGGCATCTATTCAACGTCTCCGTCTGCGTGGAAGAAATGAGCATTCTCTTCTTTCCCCCATTTCAAAGGCTTTTGGAGTTCATCCCAGCCGTCACCCCCGCGTCCACACTTCTTCCTCCTAGCCGTCCGCCAAGCATCCTCCCACGCGTCCCAGCTTCGGTGATTAGGTCCCCGTGTCCACAATTCTTCCTCCCAGCCGTCCATGATCAACCCCCTCAGATCGTGTCCGTGCAATTCCCAGCATGCCACGTCCGTGAACCAGAATCTCCCAAGATTCAGCCTCCGTCTTCCTCGCAGTCTACCTCTTCCGGATTAAGCAAGCGAATCACCCTCCCAGCAAAGTCCAGCCATCCACGCGTCTCAGCTTCCTTTGGCGATGATCCAGCACTCGTCCGCGCCCCATCTCCTGCATTCGATCCAGCCATTCAAATCCCAAACGCCAGCGGTCCAAGCTTCATCTTCAGCATGAGATCCCAACATCCCGAGATTTCCGCATTCAACCTCCTTCAATCGATCTTCAGCAGTTCCCAGATCTCGCAGTCCACACGTTCCAGCATCCTCAGATCCCGCAATCGGCCTTCTCGCGTCCGGGATACTCGACATCTCCACGTATTCCGTGGGATCAGGGACTCATAGCAGCTTATAAGAGGGCTCCCTCGGCTGAAACGGATCATCCCTCATTCGGAAGATTTGAAAAAACAGAGAAGGGAAACAGGGGAGACCCTGTTTCCGAAAAAGAAAAAGAAAAAAAAAAAGAAAGAAAATGAAAGGGGGATTAATGTTTTCAATGAGCGGCTAATTTCTTAGGGAGGGTGATGGAGGAACCTTTGATGTATTGCTCTTTGAAGTAAACTCTAAACTTTTACTTTCAATGGTTTATATTTATTGATATGTTCTTGATTCATGCGTAGTTATTTCATAGATAGATCTTTAATGGATTATGATTATTGATATATGGATTGCTTTAGTATTTGATTCGTCTAGACGTAGAAAGCACGACGGATGCTTAGAAATTGAGTTCATATGTTCATGAAACGTATACCATGATTAGATCTATCTTACATTTAATCTTTAATCAAGAACCATAGAGTTTATTCCTTGAATGCAATATCATCAAGGGGGATTCCAGATCCCTACCATTTTTATTTCATTGAATTTTGTTTATTATTCTTTGCATTTAATTTCTGAAAACCAAAATATCATTTTAATCCACAAATTTATTTAACTGAAAATTACATCTAAAAATTACGCTAATAATCTATAGATCGTTCCCTGAGGATTCGACCTCGGACTCCCAAGATTTTACTACTTGTGCGATTCTCCTGCACTTGGGAGAACAATTTTATTTTTGCATCAAGTTTTTGGCGCCGTTGCCGGGAAACGGCTTATTTATTAGTATAATTTTAGATTTAATCAGTATCTTATTATTTAGTCTTTTTCTTTCAAAAAAAAAAAATTTTCTGCTGTTTTTATTTCCTGCACAGTCTGCATCAAACTCTGATATCTGAGTAATCCACCGTCTGATTGCACTCAAATTTCGTCGGCTGCTGTAGGACACATGTTTCTTTCATCTGAATGGTCTGATTGATATTCTGATACTTTTACGACCATTAAATTAATATAAACTTTGCTGCTGTCTGCTTTAAATTTTCTGTGTTTAATTTTTTTGTTTAGAATCAGAATTTTATTATCATCATATCTCATTAACCCTTGTTGCTACTTGAAAATTGATAAGAACTTTAAGAAAAGATCAAGGGTAATCATTAAAAATAAATAAATAAATAAATAAACTCTGAAATTTTGTATGCTAGGTTGGAATAGGGACAACACTGGACGTCTGAGTCGACAATCTTTTGACAATTCCTTAGATCACATTATTGAAACTTTTTCGCAAAATCTCAGATCTGGTGAGATGGCTGATGATGATGTAGGAAGTCACCATGGTAATGAAGGTAGACCCCCAGTTATGACACTTCGACAATACTTACATCCCACTAGGACTAGTCAACCTTCATGCATGATTATTCCTGAAAATGTAGGACACTTTGAAATCAAACCAGGAGTAATTCAATTGCTGCCAAAGTATCATGGAATGGAATCCGAGAACCCTTATCTTCATCTTAAGAATTTTGAGGAAATTAGTATCACATTTAGAGTGCCAAATGTATCGGAAGATGTCCTTAAATTAACCTTGTTTCCTTTTTCCTTGAAGGATAAAGCCAAAACATGGCTGAACTCCTTGAGACCAAGATCGTTAGGAACATGGCATGATATGCAAAGAGAATTCTTGAAAAAATTCTTTCCCGCACAAAGGACTAACTTTTTGAAAAGGCACATTAGTAATTTCCAGCAAAAAGACCATGAAACATTTTATGAATGCTGGGAGAGATTTAAAGATTTGCTTCTCTCTTGTCCTCATCATGGGTTTGAAACATGGAGAACCATTAGTTTCTTTTACGAAGGGTTTTCCCCACAGTTGAAACAATTTATAGAGACTATGTGCAATGGTCTATTTTTGGAAAAGCAACCCGATGAGGCATGGGACTATTTAGACTCTCTCGCAGAGACTGCACAATTATGGGATACAGGGGATAGAGTGAATAAACCTTTGCCTAAGCCTACTAGCATTCCACACGGGGGCCTTTACAACCTTAATACTCAGGATGATATTCAAGCTAAAATGGCAGCCCTTACTAGGAAGGTAGAGGAAATTGAACTTAGAAGGATTGAACCCGTCAAGACCGTAGAACATAACAGCGAGTGTTGTAGGATTTGCGAGATGCCTGGCCATCTCATCACTGATTGCCCCACAATACCCGCATTCAAGGAAGTCTTGCACGATCAGGCCAATGTTATGAATACCTATCAAAAATCTTTCAATAATTCTTTTTCGGGTACTTACAACCCTGGATGGAAGAACCATCCAAATTTCAGGTGGAGGAATGACCAACCTCAACAAGTATATAACCCAACTCCTCCACCTCCGCACCCTCATTATGCACATGCACCCCCTCAAAAATCCAGTCTCGAAGAAATTTTGCAATCTTTCATGCAAGGTCAAGCTAAAATCAATGATGAATTAAGAAATCAACTGACAACGCTGACCACTGCTTTAAGTGCTCAAGAGAAAGGCAAGCTACCAGCTCAACCACAACCTAATCCTCAAGTCTATGGCGGTAGCATGATGCGGTTGGATCCACTAGACCGCCTCGGACTTAATCATTTGGTTATTTTTGCTTTTGAGTCCTTGATGTTAATTTTATTTCAGCATAGCCTTGCTCGGGTTAGCCGACTTGGCCTTTATTAGAGTCGCTTTGGGTTTAGTTGTTTCTTGAATTCAATTAGATCAAGTCAAGTTAAGGGGTCAGGTAGCCACCTATAAATAGATGTGGTGAGCACCTATTTCAGTATGCAAAAATTGATTGAAAGGCTTTTGCCCTAACTCTCTTCCCTTCTCTCTTCTCTTCTTGCGACGCCTTCCTCCTCTCCCTAGGCCGCCGTCCAAGGCCGCCGCCCCCTCCTTCATCCGGCTGCACCACCTCTGTCCCGAGAGGCCAGCCACCTCCTCCCTCTTCTTCCTCCCCTCCTTGATCCCTTCCACCTTCTACAAACAACTCCTTCCCGTTGGATTTTCAGCCCGTCCTTCCCTGCACAGTCATCAGTCGGAGGCTGATATCTTAAGATCCCGACGTCATCTCTAGACCCACGACCTACCGCTGGAAAGCTAACGCGGAGATCTACAACATATCCAAAATTGAGATCAATCTGACGGACGGATCCTTAGAAATCGTGTCTGCAATCAGGTCGGAACTATCCTTCCAGAAATCAAGAAGAGTCAAGAATCTTGGGATACGGATCAAATTCTATCGGATCGCATCAATTTGGTATCAGAGCAGTTCAATCCTTGGCCTTGGAAGATGGTGAACACCTGCTCTACAACCTCGAAGCAGCAAGAAGCGGCATCTTCAAAGGGCATCGACCCACATCAAGAAGGCTCGCGATCACCCGCGGCCTCGGCGGACCTGAGACCCGATCTTGATTCCACCGACCGTCTCTTGGAGTTCTTGCGTGGGAATCAAACAACTATGCAGCAGAGCCAACAACAATTGATGGAGAAGATGGATACCACGCAACGCCATATCGAGATGATGTTGCAACTATTGCTAAATCAGCGGCAAGAAACTCCACCGGGGGGAACTCCGTGTCGGACCCGGGTGGAATCTCCGGCCCCTACCCGCGGACGACCAGGACGGAGGGGACCCCCTCCTCGTGAGCCTCTCCTTCCCAACCCACCAGAGGAGATGCGGCTGGACCAAGGAGAAGATCGACCTAGACCTCGACCCGAGCTCATACCGATTGGCGCACGCGCTAGGGCTCGGGGGATGAGCCCGATTGGCATCGACGACGGGTCGGATATAGAGGATGATCCCATCCAGAATTTTCAGATGAGGAACCAGCGTGTGGGAGAGTACCCACGCCGAGGATATGAACGAGATCGGGACCGTAATGGAGATCGAGAGGGAGGAAATCGCGGACTGACTCTTAGGCTGAAATTTTCCAAGTTTAAAGACGGCGATCCTCTCGATTGGGTGTATCGAGCTGAGCGGTTCTTTCACTACCATGGCACAGCGGAGGACCAAAAGGTATTGATCTCATCTTTTCACCTAGAAGAGACCGCCCTGCGATGGTTTCAAACCGCCGACCGAGCCCGACCTTTCAACGGTTGGGAGGATTTTTCTGCAACAATTTGTCGGCGTTTCGGCCCTACCGAGTACGATGACTTCCAGTCTATGCTATCAAGGGTCACCCAAAAGACTACTGTTAGAGCCTTTCAAGAGGAGTTTGAGAGGATCAGCAACCGAGTGGTGGGGTGGAGCGACTCCGCGCTGAAAAGCGTATACCTCGGAGGACTTCGTGTCGACATTCAAGCCGAGGTGAGGACTTTGCGGCCACAATCTCTGGAGGATGCCTTTGCCTTGGCCCTAATGGTGGAAGAGAAGATCAAGACCACTCGATCAGCGGCACGGGGCAGCTGGACCAACCCCCGGGCCGGCCAAACCGCAGGGGGCTCCATCGGCCAGCCGAGAGCGCCGACGGTTGCAGCAGCCAACACAGGGCCGAGGACCCCTCTTCGCTTGTCAGGTGACGTCAAGAGGGTTGAGCGTCCACCCGGGAGGACCTTGACACCAGCACAAGTGGAGGAACGTCGAGCAAAAGGCCTATGTTTTCGCTGCGATGAGAAATTTACACCGGGACACCGTTGTGCGCGGCCCGTCGGAGCGGTGATGTTGATCGACGGATTGGAGGACGAGGCCGTAGCTGAAGATGGTGATGAGGTTGCTGAGGATGAGCCCCAAGATTTAGAGGCCAAGGAAGAGGACGTGCCACCTCAGATTTCATTGCATGCCTACTCTGGATCGGCGACACCGAAAACGCTACGCGTGGACGGCATGATCAAAAGACGTGTGGTGCGTATCCTCATAGATACGGACAGCACCCACAATTTTTTGGATGAGAGGCTCGTCAAACAGATCGGTCTCATAGCAGAGCCGACATTGGGCTTCGACGTGGCATTGGGTGACGGAGCCACGTTGAGGGCGGAGGGCATATGCCGAGGCATCACTTTGACGATCCAGGGTAGCCAATTCAAGCTCGATCTCTATCCGTTGGCATTACGAGGAGCTGATTTGGTCCTTGGTACGCAGTGGCTGCAGAGTCTTGGCCCGGTTACATTCGACTTCGCCGAGATGTGGGTGACTTTCAGACGGAGCGGACGGCGAGTTAGATTGGATGGCATTCGGCCTAGCCCAAGGGCTGCACTTCAGCCCCTAGTCGGCTTGCCCGGACCCGACGCGCACAGCTACTTGATGCAGCTCTTACCTCTGTCGACGGAGACCACGACGGAGGCAGGTATACCTACTGATTTGGCTGCTCTCTTACAGGGGTTCGCAGATTTATTTGAGGAGCCTCATGGTCTTCCACCCGAGAGGGAGCACGATCATCACATAGAGATTGTACCGGGAGCAGAACCGGCGAATGTGAGGCCTTACCGCTACCCGCACGTTCAGAAGGAGGAGATCTCAAAGATGGTACGAGAGATGTTGGAGAGCGGCATCATTCAGCCCAGTAGAAGCTCATATTCATCGCCGGTGCTGCTGGTACATAAGAAGGACGGGACGTGGCGATTCTGCATTGACTACCGGGCACTTAACGCGATCACCGTTAAGGACCGGTATCCGATTCCAGTCATCGAGGAGCTGTTGGATGAGCTTGCTGGTGCGGAATACTTCAGCAAATTTGATCTTCGTGCCGGATACCACCAGATCCGTGTCAGGCCCGAAGATGTGCACAAGACGGCGTTTCGGACCCACGATGGCCATTATGAGTTTCGGGTGATGCCGTTCGGCCTCACCAATGCACCAGCGACATTCCAGGGGCTCATGAATGACATATTCAGACCATTACTACGACGGTATGTCCTTGTATTCTTCGATGACATACTGGTTTACAGTCGTTCATGGCAGGAGCACCTAGAGCACTTAGAGGAAGTGCTGAAAATTCTGCGCAGAAATCAATTGAAGGTTAAGCGATCCAAGTGCCTATGGGCCGAGCCGAAGGTCGAGTACCTAGGCCATGTCATCTCTGCTGCAGGTGTGGAGCCGGACCAAGCAAAGATACATTGCATGACCGAGTGGCCGCTACCCAAGAACCAAAAGGAGCTGCGAGGATTTTTGGGCCTAACCGGTTATTACCGCCGGTTTGTGGAGGGATATGGAAAGATCGCCGCGCCACTGACCCTTTTGCTGCGAAAGGGCGAGTTTAGATGGACCGAGGCAGCGACGGAAGCATTCGAGAAGCTCAAGGAAGCCATGACGACGACCCTTTAACTGAAAATTACATCTAAAAATTACGCTAATAATCTATAGATCGTTCCCTGAGGATTCGACCTCGGACTCCCGAGATTTTACTACTTGTGCGATTCTCCTGCACTTGGGAGAACAATTTTATTTTTGCATCAATCATTCCAATCAGATTACTTGATTACTAGGATTAGAAAACTTGTTTTAGGCAGAAATGTTTAAACTACTTTGAACCTGGCTATGATACCACTGTTGAAAACCCTGGTGGTCACATGCATATATTTTTAAAAATTTTATAGTAAAAGTATGAATTAAACTATTTAATTTTTATGCATGCTAGAGATCATATCTCTACAACAAAAATAGATTCAGAACATTAAACATTTATCCTAAACAAGTAGGCATGATTCTATGTCTAACATGTAGTCATGCAGAATTTCAGCAATCTAGTTGATTTCTAATTTTAATTTTTAATGAGATCAGATCTCATACCTTTTTGCTTTGATAATTTTGATGATGCCTTGATCACCTTGTAAAGCTGCACACGTGTCTGGCCTCTACGGATAGTCCACGCAAAGCTCTAGAAAGATCCACAACTGCAGGAGTGCTAGCTTGTGCAGAGGTGCTGCAGTGGCTGAACTTTTCTCCCTCGAAGCACTCAACTTTTGATTCTTCCTTAAGAGGATGAAGGATAGAGATGAAGGAGAAGAAGGAGGAGAGAAGGTGGCTGGCTCTCAATTTTTTTTTAGAATTTAGAACCCTTTCTAAAGACCATCTCAACAAACCCTAAGTGTGGGGGTCCTTTTATAGCCAAAAGACCCCCCATGCCTCACACCTCTTTTGGCCAACGAATTTGGCTGATAAAATTCTCAAAAATTCTAGTGAATCAGCAGCTAAGAGATGAAAAAATTCTCTTTTAGTCTTGTGCCAAGAATCCCTAAAAATTAAGGGGTTATTGCACCCCAAACTTCAGCTGCACACCACCCTGCATGATGCATCATGCAGTCCCTACAAATTAGAGATTTGAT
The DNA here is from genome assembly GCF_051530095.1 of Phoenix dactylifera. Classification (NCBI taxonomy): domain Eukaryota; kingdom Viridiplantae; phylum Streptophyta; class Magnoliopsida; order Arecales; family Arecaceae; genus Phoenix; species Phoenix dactylifera. The sequence goes on along the minus strand of NC_143204.1, from coordinate 5,345,719 downwards.
TCCTATCTTTTTAGGAAGATTTGAGTCACCATATTTTTTTGAAAAATAGCCCCATGCCTCCTCTTTCCTCAAGCAAAAAATTGGCCAAAAATAAAGAGGATAGACACCACTGCTTTTAGGAATAAGGATGAGGTGTCTTTCTTCTCCAAGAAAGAAAGCTAAGGTCCTAAATTTTAGAAATTCTTCTCCATAATAAATTTGGATTATTTGGACTCTTAATACTCATCAAATAAGGACTCTTAATTGACTTGAGTCAATCCCAATCCAATTGGGTCAAGTCCGATCAATTAGATTATGCCCAATCGGCTCGGGTCGAACCCGATCGAATTAGGTCAAACCCTAATTTAGCCCAAATTGAATCTAATTCAATTTGGCTTAATTAAAGTCCAATAATTCAATCAAATTAAACTTATTAGTAATCCAATTACTAATTAACCCTCCAATAATTCAATAATTATTTTAATGCAACTTTTGCTTAGGATAATTTGTCAATCGAATTGACCAAATTACTCTTGAATGATTCTTAATCATCAATCAACCATTTGATCAACCTAGAAACTTCTATGCGTGTGACCCCATAGGTTCGAACCTAAGCTGGTAGCACAAGAACAACTTTTTGTACTAATTGAAATGGCCATCTAGCAATGGTACCCGACGTCCGGATAGGCCGAATGATTGCAAAGCAACATTCAAGAACCCTTGGACTATGGTTACCATATAATTTATCCCTATGACTCCTAAATGCCAGGATGACTTCAGAGTTCTGTCAACTCTGTAATAAGTGCATCCATGATGTGATTCAACTTTAGACATTCTGTGACTCCTCATAAGGATTACCCGAGCCAAAGTTTTTCTAAATTGAACACAAGGTATTATCTCTTGTTTCCAGGAGGGGTCAATTCCATCTTGAATCACAACTGACTACGCAAGTACTTGACTGTACCCAGTGACCTTCCGTCACTGAATTAGAAATTCAGGTAGTCCGGTACCAAAGTACAGTGAGTTGCTTGCTAGTCACAGGTTGCGGTCTTAGGTCAGAGGGCCAAACTTATACCCATATTCACTCGAAACATCTTTTGACAGTAGAGCATTCCAGAATTGGTCACGTTCAGTAAAATGTACTCCTACACTTCACCTGTGTGACATATCAGTGTCTTCACACTTCTTGGTTAAGAGGATAACTAACGTATATGTCACACAACGACATAATCTCGATAATGCTGTCGTCCTAGTAACAGCATATCATTTGATCGCGAACAGTTTTAAGAACTTGAAGATAAATCCTCCTTTATCATAAAACAAGTCTTAAGGACTTCATCATATAATAGTTCATTTGAAGATGTACAATGAAATGATGAATAATGCCAAATAATACTTTATTAATTTGTCAATTCATTTACAAAATTCAATCATCAATATGCTGACGATTGACATTTAGGATACAATTCCCAACATCTACGGTCCAGAAAAAATGACTTGAGTAAGGCAATTTTATTAATGATTTATTTTAAAACAACAACTTTATTTCCTGCTAGTTGTAGTACTATTGGCAAATAGCAGATTTCTTATGTGGTTGAAATCTAAGTGCTTTAAAATCAAATGCAAATGTTTCATATGTGGCATAAACACGTTATATTTAATGTATGTAAATAAGTATCACAGTTGAAACCTCTTATTTCCTCATGGTTAACAGATTATCCACTCACTAGGACTTAGGTCTCATCCCTCTCTTTTTCTGTAATTTTTTTTGCAGATCGGCAGAGTCATAACATTATAAAAGTACCGCATTAACATCATCCTAGAAGTTTGTCATGGAAGGTTGGCCATGCCCCTCTGAGTGAAAGGAAAAACCTTTGTATTATGCATGTAGGTGGGGTATGAATGTAAAGTAACTTGAGACAGATGTAAAGTTTGTTATTTTTGAGCTATGTATAGTAGACTTTAAGTTATAAATGAAAGCTTGGGTTGCTTTTAGTTATGATTGAAGTGAGTTAAATAAATTAAACTGACAGGTTTAGGATGTGTTAATTTTTATTGGTTGGTTGGTTGCATATAGTAATTGACAAATTTTTAATAGTAACTTGTGAACCATGGCACAAGCTGCTAATAGAAACTCTGCTCGGTACTGTACCCGACTAACCTACTGTGGGAGGGGATATCACAGTGGTTGGTATCAGAGCAAAGGGATTAGATTGCATGGGCATATGCATAATAAAGTTATTTTCAGTCGGTCCGATCATTTCTGTTACGGGGGAACTAAGCCGCCATGCTCCACGTGACCGGCACGCGCGCCCATGAAGACTACGGCTGTCCTTTGATCCAGCAATCCGACGCCGAGTCGGACATCTTCGGCTCCACAGCCCGACCTCGAGTCGGCTGCCCTTCGATCCAGCAGTCCGGCCCCGAGTCGGACATCTTCGGCTTCGCAGCCCGACCCCGAGTCGGCTGCCCCTTAATCTAGCAATCCGACCCCAAGTCGGATATCCTCAGCACCGCAGCCCGACCCCGGGTCGGCTGCCCCCTGATCCAGCACTCCGACCCCGAGTCGGAGATCTCTTGATAACGACAGGCTGCTTCCCAGAGGCACGCCGAGGCCTCCTGCTCCACTACTCCCTGCAACGGCTGTATCCGATGCTGTTCCACGATCTCCTGTATCAGCCGTACAAAGCGGAACTCCACTACGCCCTGTCATGGCCGTACCCAGCGCTGCTCCACGACGCCCTGTAACGGCCATGTCAGTGGCCACTCCATCGCGCCCACGATGACAAACCCCCCTGAGAGACCCCCCAGCCAGGTATATATGCGGCTGGGGGGAGAAGGGGGGGTAAGCAATATCTTCCAGAGCACTCTCTTGCTTGCTATTATTATCTCTCCTTCTCCTCCAATCTCCTCTGACTTGATCGTCGGAGGGCCCCCACTACCCCAGTGGTGGTGCGAGGCTTGCTCGCAGGTTTCCCGGTGGAAGGTGGAGCGTAACCAACACCAACCAAGACAACTCAGACGGAACCCCGTTCACACCGCTGTGTCAATCGTTCTCGGTTTGGACCACCAGTAACAGTTGGCGCTAGAGGAAGGGCAAAACCGAATCTCAGAGCGATTGTAATGGCACGGCGAGGTGGTCGTGGAGCTTCCAATGCCTCCGGTCGCGGGGCCTCTCGCGCCTCCGGCCGGGAGGCCGCTGCGTCTCCAACACATTCTCAGCAACACTCCACCGTTCCACCTCCCATTCAGATGGTCGAAGCCGCTCGGTTCGACCAGTTAGCCCAGCAGGTTCGCACCCTCGCAGAGGCAGTGCAGAACCTGCAGGGTGTGATGTCTCGGGCGCCGCAGCGGGCCCAGAAGCCGCTGCTCCCTGAGCGCTCACCTGTCCTCCTCAACCCGCGCTCCTTCCTCTCCCATGGGGAAGAGCGCCGGCGCGAGGAAGATTCTCGAGCACGGTCCATCCTGCCGGGACCTTCCCATCGGAGCTGCGCGGGGTACGAGAGGCGGGCCCGGGCGCGTTCCCAGACCCCCCAGTCCTCCAGGAACCCGCGCTCCAGTCGATCCCCCTCACGCCGCTCCTTGTCTTCCACCCACCGGTCGCGCTCCCTGGACCGGCGGGTGGACGATCTCCACAGGCAACTCCAGGTCCTGAAGGGCCACTCCAAAGATTCCTTCGCCGATTTGGAGATCTCCTCCCAGCCGGCGCTTGCCTCGAGGATCCTGCGGACCCCAAATCCGCCGGGGTTCAAAATGCCGGTGATCGAGCCCTACGACGGGACGGCGGACCCGCGAGATCACGTCGAGAGTTCCAGGACCCTTATGCTCCTCCACGGAGCATCAGATCCTCTCCTCTGCAAGGCCTTCCCGGCGACCCTCCGTGGCCCGGCAAGGGTGTGGTTCGCCGGCCTGGAGGCTAACTCAATCCAGTCCTTCGACCAGTTTACTCGCCTCTTCATCACCCATTTCGCCGTCAGTAGCCGGCGGCGACTGGTCTCTGACTCCCTCTTTGATGTCCGGCAAAACGAGGGAGAAAGCCTGCGGGATTATCTTACCCGCTTCAACAAGGCCACCCTGGAAGTCCGTAACCTGAGCCAGGAGGTGGCTTTTTCAGCCCTGAAGCGTGGCTTCCGAAAGGGCAGACTCACCTTCTCCTTGGACAAACGCCTGCCGCGGAGTTTCCCGGAGCTGTTGTCCCGGGCGAACCAGTATGCCGACGCCGAGGAAGCGGCCGCCCACCGGAGCAAGGAGGCCGCTGAGATCCCTCCAAAGCTCGGGAAGAAAAGGCGAAAAGAGGCACCCCAGAGGAGGAGCCCGACGCCCCAGCGTCGGCGCAGAAGCCCGTCGCCGGCGAGGAACCACGGTGCCCCACGCCCTCATTCTCTGCCCCGACGTTTCAACCGGACACTCCGGGTGGCGTGTACCCCTAGGTCCACGTATCTCCGCTCGCGCCCAGGCCGCATCCGCCTCGAAGAACGCGCGTATCGCGGCCGCTTAACTGACACTCCTTGCAAGCAGCAACAGGTGATCCGATTTTCCAGGTAACGCCTCAATTAGCATTTAATGCCCTTCTGGTGTTCCCCAGGCGATGCTTGGAGAGGAGGAGAAACACGATCACAGCTTGTCACGGAGAAACCCCGTCGAGTGGCAAGCGACAGGCGCGCGACCAACGAGCGGAATTTCCCGAGGCTCGGCCCTCGGATGCCAGGCTAACCCGATGATCATCCCGGGAGCAGACTAGCCTGAAGCCCCGACCGGTCGCCTCGGCTTGCGCCAGCCTTGGCCGACCAACGAGCGGAATTTCTCGAGGCTTGACAACCCTCGGATGCCAGGCTAACCCGATGATCATCCCGGGAGCAGACTAGCCTGAGGCCCCGACCGGTCGCCTCGGCTTGCGCCAGCCTTGGCCGACCAACGAGCGGAATTTTTCGAGGCTCAGCCCTCGGATGCCAGGCTAACCCGATGACCATTCCGGGAGCAGACTAGCCTGAAGCCCCGACCGGTCGCCTCGGCTTGCGCCAGCCTTGGCCGACCAACGAGCGGAATTTCCCGAGGCTCGGCCCTCGGATGCCAGGCTAACCCGATGATCATCCCGGGAGCAGACTAGCCTGAAGCCCCGACCGGTCGCCTCGGCTTGCGCCAGCCTTGGCCGACCAACGAGCGGAATTTTCCGAGGCTCGGCCCTCGGATGCCAGGCTAACCCGATGATCATCCCGGGAGCAGACTAGCCTGAAGCCCCGACCGGTCGCCTCGGCTTGCGCCAGCCTTGGCCGACCAACGAGCGGAATTTTCCGAGGCTTGACAACCCTCGGATGCCAGGCTAACCCGATGATCATCCCGGGAGCAGACTAGCCTGAGGCCCCGACCGGTCGCCTCGGCTTGCGCCAGCCTTGGCCGACCAACGAGCGGAATTTCCCGAGGCTCGGCCCTCGGATGCCAGGCTAACCCGATGATCATCTCGGGAGCAGACTAGCCTGAAGCCCCGACCGGTCGCCTCGGCTTGCGCCAGCCTTGGCCGACCAACGAGCGGAATTTCCTGAGGCCTAGCCCTCGGATGCCTGGCCTAGTGCCGGAAGAATTTCCTGAGGCCTAACCCTCGGATGCCTGGCCTAGTGCCGGAAGAATTTCCTGAGGCCTAACCCTCGGATGCCTGGCTTAGTGCCGGAAGAATTTCCTGAGGCCTAACCCTCGGATGCCTGGCTTAGTGCCGGAAGAATTTCCTGAGGCCTAACCCTCGGACGCCTGGCTTAGTGCCGGAAGAATTTTCTGAGGCCTAACCCTCGGATGCCTGGCTTAGCGCCGGAAGAATTTTCTGAGGCCTAACCCTCGGATGCCTGGCTTAGTGCCGGAAGAATTTCCTGAGGCCTAACCCTCGGATGCCTGGCTTAGTGCCGGAAGAATTTCCTGAGGCCTAACCCTCGGATGCCTGGCTTAGCGCCGGAAGAATTTCCTGAGGCCTAACCCTCGGACGCCTGGCTTAGCGCCGGAAGAATTTCCTGAGGCCTAACCCTCGGATGCCTGGCTTAGCGCCGGAAGAATTTCCTGAGGCCTAACCCTCGGATGCCTGGCTTAGTGCCGGAAGAATTTCTTGAGGCCTAACCCTCGGATGCCTGGCTTAGTGCCGGAAGAATTTCCTGAGGCCTAACCCTCGGATGCCTGGCTTAGCGCCGGAAGAATTTCCTGAGGCCTAACCCTCGGACGCCTGGCTTAGTGCCGGAAGAATTTCCTGAGGCCTAACCCTCGGATGCCTGGCTTAGGGCCGGAAGAACTTCGAGAGTCAGGAGTCGGCAAGACGCTGCCAAGAGTTAAAAAAAAGAAAAAAGAGGAGGACGAAAGCGAGATGAAGAAACATTCGACCTGTATTAATTTTCATTGTTTCAGGGCCAAGGCCCATACAATTTGGCAAAACGCCGACATACAAAAAAAAGAGGACAACGAAAGGTACAAGAGGTCAGCTTGGAGGAACCCCCGGGTCGGGAGCGTCGGGCTCGTCCGCAGGGGGTAGGGAGGCGGTAGGAGAATCAGCAGGCGATGGCGCCGGAGAGGAGTCGAGAAGGGAAATCCCACTCAGGTCAACTTCGGGGTACTTAGCCGACACCCTTGCCAGGCCCTCCTCGAAGCCTAAGATGAAGGATTCGGACCCCGCGTCCGACGCGTCACGGACGAGCTCGTCAGACTGACGATAGGCCCGTACCGCCTCCGACATATCACGGGTGAACTCGGCGGACTGACGATAAGCCTGTACCGCCTGGCGCCCGATCTCCGCTCTCTTCTCGGCCAGCGCCGCCTCTGCTCGCTCCGTAATCTGAGCCTTAGCCTCCAAGACCTTCGCCACAATCCGGTCTTCAGCCTCGGAGGAGACCCTCAGCAGATTAGCCTGAGCCTCCTTATGCTTCGCCTCGGCAGCAGTGCGAGCGGCCTCAGCTTCCTCCAGGCGCGAACGGAGCTCTTGGTCGTTCGCGCGGGACCTCTCCAAGGCTGACTCCAATTCGCCCAGTTTGGCTTCAAGAGACCGGGTTCGGTTGCGGGCGCTGTCGGCAGACCGCTGAGCCTTCTCCCACCTCTCTCGATAGTCCGCGACCTTCCGGGACTGCTTTTCAGCTCGTTCCTCCGCCTTCTTAACCCTGCTTTCGAGGCCCGAGGCGACTTTGAGTTGCTCCCGAGCTTCCATTCTCGAGGGCGGCGAAGCCGAGTGCCCGCTCTTCGGCCTCCCGGAGCCTCGCCTCGAGGTCCCCGGTCGTCCTGCCCGCCACAGCCTGGCCTCCCTCTTCCACTGCTTTCAGTCGGTCCTCGGCCTTCGCCAGAAGCCCCGCCTGTTCCTTGTAGCACTCCTCTAGACGGATCATGTACTGGGCGAGCTAAGAGATAGGAAAAGTGAGGGCGTCAGGCGGAGAACAACAGAGCTAATAAATGGTGAAAAGCGGCCAGAAGAACACTCACCGACATGAGACAGACACAGCTGGCAGCCCCGACGTCAGAGACCCCCAACTCCCGGACCCGCCGACGGTCCTTCTCCAGCAGCACTGTTTCGATGAGGTTTTGGGCGCCATCGGTAGTGAAGGCCGACCCCGATTTCTCCCCGGAGCCGAATGGTGGTTTTGCAGCCTTACCCTTACCCATCGCCTGGGGAAGAGTCCTGCTGATTGTGCTCGGGGCGGGGGTCACTCCAGGAATTGATAGGGCCCCGCTCGGCCGGGGCCTCGGCGCGTCCCTCCCCGAATCATCAGGAGCCGGCTGAGTCGAAGGCCGGGCCGGGGACCGATCACGTCTGACCCGTCCGTCTCGAGCGGGCTCGGATGATACCTCCGGAATAGCGGCAGTCTCACCACCGGAGGGCTGATACAGCGTCAGCTGCCGGTCCGTGCCCACGGCGTCTCCCTGATCGGTGGGCCCGGACTCGTCGGTCGGCGTCGGAGGCACCTCCTTGCGGGACTTCTTCGCCAGCGGGGCCCCGCTCGGAGGAGCTCGTTTCCTCCTCCGGACCGCTTCCAGTAGGGACGACCTACCAACAGCCGGTCCCTTGTCCGACCGCATGACGTCGTCAATCTCTGCAACAAGAACGAGATGGTCGAGGGCTGAGAAACCGAAGGAAAGAACGAGACGAAAGAGGAGAAAAGAGTCAAAAAAGAAATGGTGGCGGGCTCACGGTCGGTGGGGACCGAGCTCAGACCGACATTCACCAAGGTATCCTCGGAAATAAGGCGGGCCACCGGGGAGAGCTGGCCCTCGGCAACCAACCCCTTCAAGGCGGCCAAGCCATCGGATTCCTCCCTCGACAGTCTCGATAGGCCGATCGGGGACTTCATCGGCGTCTCCCAGGTCACCCTGATTTCCCAAGAGGGATCTACATCGATGAAGAAGAAACGCTCCTTCCAGCCGTGAATGGAGGAAGGAGCCTCTTTGACGAGGCCGCACCCTCGCCGCGCCGCAAAGCACCACCACCCTTTGTCCTGGGGGTGGCCACTCAGGCTGTAGAACTCCCAAAAAACATTCAGAGTGGCGGGAATCTCGTGCATGCGGCAGAGAACCTGGAAGACCGTCAGGGCACGCCACGAGTTCGGCACCAGTTGCGTCGGCGCAACTCTTAAACCCCGGAGTACCTGCACGACTAAGTCCGAAGGGGGAAAGCGGAACCCGGCCTGGAGAATGCCCTCATTGATGGCGATCTTCCCTGGAGGAGGATGGGACATCCTCTCCTCAGGCCCCGGGAGCGTAACGTTGCAGGCCTCGGGAAGGTGGTACCGAGCCACGAGTTTGTCTAAGTCCTCGGCGACCAGCTCCGACTTAATGTGGTCTGCTTTCACTTCGCCCATTCCTAATGGCCAATAAACCTACGGTCAGGACGGGGACAAGAAGGGGGAAAAGACCGGGACGACTGGGGTACACTAGTACAAAAGGAGAAAGTATGGAGAGCCCTAAGTAGAAGAATGGGGTAACTCACCGGAAGAGAAGGAAGAACGGCTCCGAGAGCGTCAAAGGAGAAGCAAGCGAACAGTCCGACGGCAACAACGGCAGCGCAAAGGGGAAACTCGAAAACGTCTGTAAAGAGGAAGACGGACGGGGGAGGGCCCCCGGTTAAATAGGCGGAAAGGCGGGTGATGCCTCGATGACGCCAGAGGACGCCTGGCCGCCGAAGGGTCGCTCGCGCCCCAAAGACGAATCGACACCATTAAGGAAGGATGTCCGCCGAAATCCTCAGACTGCCAGGTCAGCAACAACCGCCATACGCCATAAAGAAGGCGGGGAGCTCGAAGCGCGCGCGCCTCTCCGAGGGATGGCGGCAATCTCGAAGCATCACTCCCTTCACCCGTTCCCCTTCTGGTTCCAGGCTCGGAAGTGGGGGGCTACTGTTACGGGGGAACTAAGCCGCCATGCTCCACGTGACCGGCACGCGCGCCCATGAAGACTACGGCTGTCCTTTGATCCAGCAATCCGACCCCGAGTCGGACATCTTCGGCTCCACAGCCCGACCTCGAGTCGGCTGCCCTTCGATCCAGCAGTCCGGCCCCGAGTCGGACATCTTCGGCTTCGCAGCCCGACCCCGAGTCGGCTGCCCCTTAATCTAGCAATCCGACCCCAAGTCAGATATCCTCAGCACCGCAGCCCGACCCCGGGTCGGCTGCCCCCTGATCCAGCACTCCGACCCCGAGTCGGAGATCTCTTGATAACGACAGGCTGCTTCCCAGAGGCACGCCGAGGCCTCCTGCTCCACTACTCCCTGCAACGGCTGTATCCGATGCTGTTCCACGATCTCCTGTATCAGCCGTACAAAGCGGAACTCCACTACGCCCTGTCATGGCCGTACCCAGCGCTGCTCCACGACGCCCTGTAACGGCCATGTCAGTGGCCACTCCATCGCGCCCACGATGACAAACCCCCCTGAGAGACCCCCCAGCCAGGTATATATGCGGCTGGGGGGAGAAGGGGGGGGTAAGCAATATCTTCCAGAGCACTCTCTTGCTTGCTATTATTATCTCTCCTTCTCCTCCAATCTCCTCTGACTTGATCGTCGGAGGGCCCCCACTACCCCAGTGGTGGTGCGAGGCTTGCTCGCAGGTTTCCCGGTGGAAGGTGGAGCGTAACCAACACCAACCAAGACAACTCAGACGAAACCCCGTTCACACCGCTGTGTCAATCGTTCTCGGTTTGGACCACCAGCAACAATTTCCATTTTAGGTTCTGGTGGAGAACGACCACCAGTCAGAAGTAGAGGTCGGGGTAGACCAAGAAAAGTTGATAGGGATGGCCAATCTGATAGGACTTCACTCAATGTTTCATCTTCTGCCCCAAGAGTGGAGGCAGAGGTATCACCAGTTCATGAGCATGTGCATGATTCTCCACCTAATGTACCAGCACAGGCACATATTCCTGGGATATCAGATTTGATAGGAGTACTTACTCAAGCTATCACAGTTGTTGTAGCATCTACTCCTAATTTTCAGCCTAGTGGTGCTGAGGTAGAAAAAAGTTATGAGAGGGCTATAAAGTTAGGGGCAATAGAATTTCAGGGTACTACTGACCCAATACAAGCAGAAAATTGGTTTCAAAAGTTGGAAAGGGTGTTCACATTAATGAAAAGTACTGATGAGCAAAAGTTGAGTGTTGCTACCTTTCTGTTAGAGGGTCGGGCCCAAAATTGGTGGAGGTCATATGTTGAAAGGCAGTCGTAGGAATCTGTAAATTCTTGGAATGATTTCAGAAGAGAATTTTATCAGCAATATTACTCCACTGTGTACCAAGACCAGAAGAGAAAGGAATTTCTGAATTTGACCCAAGAGAATATGACTGTAGCTGATTATGAAGCAAGGTTTAGTGAATTATCTCAGTTTGCTCCAGCTTTTGTAGCAGAAGAAAAAAAAAAGTGTAGATTATTCCAAGATAGATTGAGGCTTGATATCAGGGCCAAAACAAGAATTGTTGGGAATTGTATCCTAAGAGTCAATCGTCAGTGCGCTGATGATTAAATTTTGTAAATGAATTGACAAATTAATAAAATGTTATTTGGCATTGTTCATCATTTCATTGTACATCTTCAAATGAACTCTTATTTGATGAAGTCCATAGGACTTGTTTTATGATAAAGGAGAATTTATCTTCAAGTCCTTAAAACTGTTCGCGATCAAATTATATGTTGTTACTAGGACGACAGCATTATCGAGATTAGGTTGTTGTGTGACATATATGTTGGTTGTCCTCTTAACCAAGGAGTGTGGAGACACTAATATATCACACAGGTAAAGTGTAGGAGTACATTTCACTGAATGTGACCAATTTCGGAACGCTCTACTGTCAAGAGATGTTCCAAGTGGATATGGGTATAAGTTTGGCCCTCTAACCTGAGACCGCAACCTGTGACTAGCAAGCAACTCACTGTATTTTGGTGTCGGACTACCTGAATTTCTAATTCAGTGACAGAAGGTCACTGGGTATAGTTAAGTACTTGCGTAGTCAGTTGCGAGTCAAGATGGAATTGACCCCTCCTGAAAACAGGAGATAATGCCTTGTGTTCAATTTAGCAAAACCTTGGCCAGGGTAATCCTTGTGAGAAGTCACAGAATTTCTAAAGTTGAATCACATCATGGATGCGCTTATTAAAGAGTTGACAGAACTCTGAAGTCATCCTGGCATTTAGGAGTCATAGGGATAAATTATACGGTAACCATAGTCCAAGGGTTCTTGAATGTTGCTTTGCGATCATTCGGCCTATCCGGACGTTGGGTACCATTGCTAGATGGTCATTTCGATTAGTACAAGAAGTTGTTCTTGTGCTACCGGCTTAGGTTCGAACCTATGGGGTCACACGAATAGAAGTTTCTAGGTTGATCAAATGGCTGATTAATGATTAAGAATCATTCAGGGATAATTTGGTCAATTTGATTGACAAATTATCCTAAGCAAATGTTGCATTAAAATAATTATTGAATTATTGGAGGGTTAATTAGTAATTGCATTACTAATAAATTCAATTTGATTGAATTATTGGACTTTAATTAAGCCAAATTGAATTAGATTCAATTTGGGCTAAATTAGGGTTTGACTTAATTCGATCGGGTTCGACCCGAGCCGATTGGGCATAACCTAATTGATCGGACTTGACCCAATTGGATTGGGATTGACTCTAGTCCATTAAGAGTCATTATTATGAAGAATTAAGTGGAATTAATTGCAATTGGATTGCAATTGGGCTGATTTAATGAGCCAAATCAAATTGGGTTCGACCCAAATTAATTTGGGTTCATGATTGGGTCAATTTGACTAAACCAAGGTTTGTGCGGATTTTAAAGATCACATGTTGTCGTAGGATAAATATGACTTAAGTCATGTTCATACTATGCAGACTTTAAAGTCCGCATGGCGTCGTAGGATGCATGCTCCCAAATCAATTAATTCTCCTAATGAGATTAGAAATCCTAATGTGATTAAAAAATTAATCAATTGATTAAGTGGACACATGTCATGCATCTATGAGCACATGGATTGGACCCTTGGCATTAATCCAAGGGTGGGTTATAGTCCCATACTCCTAATAAGATTAGGAGAAGCCCTAAACCCAATCTATAAAAGTGTAGCAAGAGAGACATTATGTATTAATTCTCTCCTCTTCCTCTCTATGCCAAGGGTTAAGTGATTATGATTTTTTTAAGAACTTAGAGTTCTGAAAAATTCAGAAAAGGGTCACTTCATTACTTCTCTTCTTCTCCTTCTTCATCTTCTTCCTTCATCTCATAAGATCAATCAAAGGTTGATTGATTTTAGGAAGAACAAAATCAGCCACAGCAGGGTTCCGCGCAAGCTAGCACTTCCGCAAGATTAGATCAACTCGGAGCTTCATGTGGATCATCCGTAGAGGCCAGACACGTGTGTGGCTATGAGGCTCGACTTTCAGATCTTCAAATCCAACCTCTTCATCATAAGGTATGAGATTTATTTTATCTTAGTTAGGTTTAGAACTTAACAAGGATTGCTGATTTTCTAATTCTATGATTAATCATGCTTATAGTTATTTTTACATAAATAGTTTAAACGTTCCTGTAATTTATTTTTGAGATATGATCTCCCTTGCATGCTTGGAATTAAAGAGTTTAATTCTATCTTTCCGCTGCATTTTTCTCACAATTTTTAAAATTACATGCATGCAAAAACCGGCTTTTTCCCTTCAATTGGTATTAGAGCAAAGGTCCAAGAGTTGTGACCGATCTCCAAAAACTCTCTCGCATGATCGTATGACGAAGCGTGGCTCTCCATCCGGAGGCGTATAGAGATGCGTGCTTGACGCGCTCACAAAATTGCTTTCGCGAAACTAATCTCCCAAGTATAGGAGAATCGCACAAGTAGTAAATTCTCGGGAGTCCGAGGTCGAATCCTCAGGGAACGAAATATATATATGAGATTATTTAGTATAATTTCAGATTAATTAATTCAATAAATTTGTGGATTAAGATGATGTTTTGATTTTCAGAAATTAAAAGCAGAGAATAATATATCAATAAACAAAGTTCTATGAAATAAAGATGGTAGGGATCTGGAATCCCCCTTGATGTTATTGCATCTAAGAAATAAACTCTATAGTTCTTGATTAAAAATGAATGGTAGGATAGATCTAATCATGGTATATGTTTCATGAACATATGAACTCAATTTCTAAGCATTCATCGTGCTCACTACGTCTATGATGAATCAAATACTAAAGCAATCCATATATCAATAGTCATAAACCATTAAAGAACTATCTACGAAATAACTACGCATGGATCAAGAACATATCAGTGAATGTAAGTCATTCAAAGCAAAAGTTTAGAGTTTACTTCAAAGAGTAATACATCAAAGGTTCCTCCATCACCCTTCCTAAGATATCAGCCACTCATTTCACACATTAATCCCCCTTTCATTTTTCCTTTTCTTTTTTTTTCTTTTCTTTTGGCCCGAAACAGAGTATCCCCTGTTTCTCCCCCTCCCTTCCTTCAATAGCAGCGGCTCTGTTTCTTCCGAATGAGGGATACTCCGAACGCCCCCTAGCCGAGAGAATATATCAAGCTAGCCATCAGCTCCCCTCCTCGCACGCGGTGGAAACGGATGCTGGGATGGATCTCCGGAGATTGCGGACACACTTGGAAGATCGTGATCGCATGCATCGCGGGATGATGGGCTGCACGCGGACGGCTGGGAAGCGAGTTGCTCGTGGACGCTAAAGCTTGATCGCAGGATCTGGGTGGCTAGATCGCACGGGATCTGGGATACGGAAGCTGGAAAATCCCTGGGAAGAGGCGGAAGAGGCGTGCGTTCATGAGGAGCTCGAACGTGGACGGTAGAGGAAGCTAGGACTCGTGAGATGAACGGGATGAGCGGACGGGATCTAAGGAGGCTGGAATGGAGATCTGATCGCGAACGGAAGGAGGATTGGAGCTGGGATCTATTGGAATGCATGGGAGATGAACCGTGGACGGCTGCGGGATGATCACACGCACTGGGAGAAGCTGTGAATGCGGAAGAGGTGGACGGCTGCAGGATGCTGGGAGGTCGAGGGAAGCTGATAGCGGAAGATTAGCACGCGGACTCGAGGACTTGAGATTTCGGAAGATTGCTGATTATGTGGCTGGAACTTGGGACGCTCTGGTAGCTTGGCCTTGAACACGGGATCTTTGCTGGGATGAGGTGCGGACGAGGCGTGGATCACAAGCGGAGAAGACGGACTGCTGGCGCTTTGGCTAAGATACAGAAGAAGCTGGGTCGCACGAGATGCTGGGAAAGGAAAATGCTTCGCGGGAGGGAGCTAACAGCGGAAGAATGTGGAGATGGAGCTGGCTCGCGGACGGTTGAGCTTGGGCTCGTGGAAGAAGCGAACTCACGGGGTGACGGCTGGGATGAATAAACCATGAACTCCAAAAGCCTTTGAAATGGGGAAAGAGGAGGATGCTCGTTTCTTCCACGCGGGCGGACACGTAGAATAGATGCTGGCTTGCAGATGCTTGGGCTTGCAGAAAAATGAAGCTGCGACGAAGTGGACCGCTGAACTTGACCTCCTTTTAGTGTGCAACTGGGGTCGACCCATGCGGTTGGCTGGTCACCTATAGTGATGCATCTTTTTGAACCCAATGTGCATTTTAGCTTTGATTTCCGATCACCTGCACCCCACAAAAATATAATATTAATACAGCACTTCTATCATTATTTGTTAGCAATAATACTAATTTAAGTGATGTATAGATCGCACTTTTGTGCTCGCGTCACACCCCCCAACTAGCTTATTGCTAGTCTCTAGCAATTCAGAGTAAACAATAACATGAGAGTACAAATGTATTGGTTGATCCTTTAATGTTTTATTAGAACTAATTGCATAAAATTAAGATAAGTACTCACTTTCGTAGGAATCACGATTGCACTTAGCACGTGCAACAAGCCGTTAAACCCCTAGGTTACCCTAGTGGACGAGTGTTGTCTCGTGAGGGTTTTCAGGGATGTTATCCACAAATATCATGAATTATATGACATGAGATTCTAATAAAAAAATATGAAATAAATCTTAAGCTAATACACATGTAATTAATTGATATATATTTTCAAGCATGGCAACTGTCAAAGCAAGGAAATATAAAAATGTAGTGTGCATCAAATTACATGACTTTCTCAGAGTACTAATACCTCCACCACAATCGGGCACCGCCTGAGTTTTAGGTGCACTACTCAAGTTCACAAGTGTCTTCTACAATTTATTAGAACCTGATCCATCAAATTTTCAAAATATCATATGTTGTCTAAATTTGTCAAGAATGGTTCGCATATAAAGAAAGAGCTATCAATCCCAACTAAATAATCCGGGTACACAGAGGTCCAATACAATAGAGTCAAACCAGCCATTACCATATGTCACTAGGTTCAGCCTAACCAACTCATTCATGCTTATTTTTATTTCTTTTTTATTTATTTATTATCATTATTTTTTCAATACCCATGACGACTACAGCTATCCAACCCCATTAGGCTCTAGTAAGGTCCATGTAGCGAGCTTTCAGCCAATGACCCCCGATCCAGTTGGCTCAAGACATTAGGTGAAACACCCCTCGGACTTAATTACTCGAACCAGACTATGCCACGAGGCCAGACTTGTCATCATAAGAATTTTTTTTTTATAATTATGCAAGAAAAGAGAAGATAGACTGAACCATATAGGTTTTTTTTATTATATATCTGACTACATCGTGACTATAGGTCAACCAAGGTCGGATCATAAGGCACCTAAGTAATCTAACTAGGATATTCAACCTCTATCTTTATGTGAAAACCAAATCATGAACCTTATGGTACGAACAAGGATACTCATACTTCTTTTACGGATAAGGCTAACAAAAATGCAGTTAACAAATATGAACTCCTGAGGCCTTCCTATTGTCATTAAGTACACGTGTGGGATCTAATAATAGGTCTCTGATCAGTCATAGTATGCATGTGTTCCTTGCCTTAATAGTTGCATAAACTCAATATGAAAATACATGTGCATTTGCTCAGAAAAGAAAGTAATAGAATAAATTATATGCAAAAACAAGTTTTTTTTTTTTTGTAAAATATTTCCCTCCCCCCAACTTAAACAATGCATTGTCCTCAATGTAAAAGATGCAAGAAAATTATATATGAGAGACAATAGAGAAAATAATATAGGAGAGAAGAAGAATACCTTGAGCTGTTGATTTTCAGAAAAGAAGACCTACAAAATAAGAAGAAAACTAGAAATAAAAGAAAAAAAAATAATTTTAACTAATATACACATACCTTAGCCGTCATGCTCATGAAAGTGAATCCTAGGTTCTTCGGTGTTAAGCATGCTGATTTTTTTTTTAAAAAAAAACCATGGCTGAACCTGATCGGGTTGCCTACGTACCCCTTCATAAGGGGGATCAAGCCATACGTAGTTCTTTTTAAGTTTTAAAACGTAGCGAAAAAATCGAATCAAACAATTTAATTCATGCATGCTTACAAGATCAAATTTAGAAATCAACACCTTAAGAACACATAGGATTATGCCGGAATCGTTTAAACAATTATGCTAAAACTTTCATGCATGATTAACTATCAGATCTGAAACTTAAGAACTCTATTCCGATTAATCTCCGAATATCCATTGAATGGATTCTGGAGATATCTCCGTGAGGAGCCCCAAAAGAGGATAAAACCTCGGAGAATCAGACCTAGATTTTGACACCATAATAAAAGATTAATGTAGGATTAATACCTTTTATGATGGATGAAACTTGTGGATCTGATCCTCGACTTCGCAGCCACGCACACGAATGGCCTCTACGAGAAGTTCACGCAAAGTTCCTAAAGAGATCCAATCCTGCGGAAGTGCAAGCTTGCGCAGAATTTCTTGAGACTGAAATTTGATCTTCCAAACGCTATCAACTTTTGATCCGCCTTCTTGGAAGAACTTGGAGGAAAGGTTTAAAGGGATTGAAGAGAACTTAGATCTGATCTAAAGACTCTTATCAGAGACCCCTAACACTAATGGCGCGATGGACTTAGAGAAGAAGTCAGCTAGATTGAATGCAGAATTTTTCCATGCATGAACTAGGGTTCCTCTCTTTTCTTTTCTCTTTTTTCTTCTTCTTTTTCTCTCTTTTTTCCTTGAATTCGACCACCAGATGATGGAGGTCCTTTTAATGTTGCTCTCCTACCTAGCTTCATGCCAACCATCCCATATTTGTGGAGGATTTTGTGGGGTTTTGAATTTTGAATTCAAAATTCAAGTTCATGTGCCATTACATGATGAAGCTTGATCTAATCTAAACCATTCATCATGTTGCCACTTTCCTCTTTCAATTTCGAAATTCCCATGCCCCCGAACAGATTAGAGGGTCACGTGGTGATTTTGTGATGATTAAATTCGAAATTCAACCTTAATTAGAAGTGAGATAAAGATAAGGATGACATATGTCATGGAGAGAGAGAATTTGATCTTATCCAATTCTTTTCATAAATTTATCTCTCCATTTCGACCCATCTAATGATGAAAGAGGTCCCTGATGTTGCCAAGTGTCCCATGGCACCATTAAATAAATTAAATTAATTTTTAATCATATTAAAAATCAATTTATGGCGCTATGCATGGATATGTGACAAGTGGATTTCAAGATCCGAACAGTTTCAGATCAAACCCATTTAATTTAATTAAATCCTAACAATTAGAATGATCCAATTACCATG
Organism: Phoenix dactylifera; assembly: GCF_051530095.1. NCBI lineage: Eukaryota > Viridiplantae > Streptophyta > Magnoliopsida > Arecales > Arecaceae > Phoenix > Phoenix dactylifera. The sequence continues at coordinate 5,327,545 of NC_143204.1, read as the reverse complement.
GGTTGAACCTAATCCAATTAGGTCAATCCCTAATTAAGCACAAATTTAATCTAATTTAATTTGGTCAACCTAAGTCCTCTTGATTCAGACCTAATCCAATCAGGTCAAAAACCCTGATTGAGCCCAGAATTGAATCTAATTCAATTTGGCTCATCCTTAGTCTAATTACTCAATCCAATTGAGTTCATTAGCAATCTAATTACTAATTAATCCTTCGATAATTACTTTAATTATTTTATAAGATAATTTGCCAATCGAATTGACCAAATTACCCCTGAATGATTCTTAATCATTCATCAGCCTTCTTGATCAATCAGGAACCTTCTATGCGTGTGACCTCATAGGTTCGAACCTAAGCCGATAGTATAGGAACGACTTCCTACACTAATCGATGTGACCATCTAGCAATGGTACCCGACGTCCGAATAGGCCGAATATATGCGAAGCAAATATTCTGGAACCCTGAACTATGGTTACTGTATAATTCAATCCCTTTGACTCTTAATGCCAGGATGACTTAGAGCTCACTGTCAACCCTATAATTAGTACATCCATTATGTGATTAACTTTAGATATCCCGTGACTCCTCACTGGGATTACGCTGGCCAAGGTTTTGCTAAATTAATCACAAGACATTATTCCTGTTTCCAGGAGGGGTCAATTCCATCTTGACTCACAACTGACTATGCAAGTACTTGACTGCACCCAGTGACCTTCCGTCACTGAATTAAAAATTCAGGTAGTCCGGTACCAAAGTACAGTGAGTTGCTTGCTAGTCACAGGTTGCGGTCTCAGGTCAGAGGGCCAAACTTATACCCATATCCACTCGGAATATCTCTCGACAGTAGAGCGTTCCGGAATTGGTCACGTTCAGTGAAATGTACTCCTACACTTCACCTGTATGGCATACCAGTGTCTCCACACTTCTTGGTTAAGAGGACAACCAACGTATATGTCACACAACGACCTAATCTCGATAATGTTGTCGTCCTAGTAACAACATATTATTTGGTCGCGAATAAGTTTAAGGACTCAAAGATAAATCCTCCTTTATCATAACATAAGTCCTAAGGACTTCATCATATAAGAGTTCATTTGAAGATGAAATGATGAATAATGCCAAATAATACTTTATTAATTTGTCAATTTATTTACAAAATTCAATCATCAATATGCTGACGATTGACATTTAGGATACAATTCCCAACAACTCCCACTTAGCCTAAAGCCAATCGGCACAGTATCTAATACCCATCTTCGACTTGTGTTCGTTGAACTCTTTGATGCCGAGGACTTTGGTAAATGGGTCAGCCAGATTTTCTTTTGTGTCAATCTTCTGAAGATCAATATCACCTCGTTCTATAATCTCTCGAACCAGGTGATAGCATCGCAGAATATGCTTGGTCCGCTGATGTGCTTTAGGTTCCTTTGCCTGAGCTATGGCTCCAGTGTTATCACAAAATATAGGAACTGGACCATCAATGGAAGGTGCCACTCCCAGCTCGGTGATGAACTTGCGCAACCATACGGCTTCCTTGGCTGCATCAGATGCTGCAATGTATTCTGCTTCACATGTAGAATCTGCCACTGTATGCTGCTTGGAACTCTTCCAGCAGATGGCCCCACCCTTAAGAGTGAAGATATATTCCGACACGCTCTTGCTATCATCTTGATCTGACTGAAAACTTGAATTGGTATATCCCTCAAGTTTTAAGTCAGAATCACCGTAGACAAGCCACTGATCTTTAGTATTTCTCAAATACTTAAGGATGATTTTTACAACCTTCCAGTGGTTGCTACCTGGATCAGACTGGTATCTACTCACTACTCCTAGTGAGTATGCCACGTCTGGTCTAGTACATGTCATGGCATACATTATAGATCCCACTGCCGAAGCATATGAAATTCTATCCATACTCTCTCTTTCTTGAGAGGTTGTCGGACAATCCCTTTTAGAGAGGTTAATTCCATGGCCCATTGGAAGATAGCCTTTCTTGGAATTAATCATACTGAACCTTTTCAGTATAGTATCAATGTATGTGGATTGGGATAATCCAAGCAATCTTCTAGATCTATCTCTATAGATCTTCATCCCTAGGATGTAAGATGCTTCTCCCAAATCCTTCATGGCAAATTGAGATGATAGCCAAACCTTTATTCCTTGTAATGCAGGAATGTCATTCCTGATTAAAATAATGTCATCCACATACAAAATAAGAAATATAATAACTGAACCATTTGCCCATTTATAAATGCAAGGTTCCTCTTCATTCTTAATGAAGCCATATGATTTGATCACCTTATCAAATCGTATGTTCCAACTCCGTGAAGCTTGCTTTAATCCATAAATGGATTTTTGAAACTTGCACACCTTAGACTCATCTGCAGATATAAAACCTTCAGGTTGCATCATATACACCTCCTCTTCTAAATCTCCATTTAGAAAAGCGGTTTTAACATCCATCTGCCAGATCTCATAATCTAAGTGTGCTGCTATCGCAAGCATAATCTGAATGGATTTGAGCATTGCCACAGGAGAAAACGTCTCATCATAGTCAATACCATAACGTTGACGATATCCCTTGGCAACCAGACGGGCTTTATAGGTCTCTACTTTTCCGTCTGCGCCCCGTTTTCTTTTGAAAATCCACTTACACCCTATGGGTTTAATCCCTTCGGGTGGATCAACTAATGTCCATACATCATTGACCTTCATGGATTCCATTTCGGATTGCATGGCTCCAAGACATGCATCAGAGTCATGCCTCTGCATAGCATCCATATAGGTGATCGGATCCTCATCGTTTTCATCAAGTTCGACAGGATCCCCGTCCTGGACCAAGAAACCGTAGTATCTATCCGGCTGACGTGGTACTCTACCTGATCGCCTTAATGGTGCATCTAAGATGGGTTTTGGATCTGATCTAATCAAATCCGACTCAACTAGTTCAGTAGATGGTGTCGGATCTTCTACATGTTGAACTTCTCTAAGCTCAACATTAGAGCTTTTAGTTCCTTCACTAAGGAATTCTTTCTCTAAGAAAACAGCTCTATTGCTTACGAATAACTTTTGTTCTTTAGCAAAGTAGAAGTAATATCCTTTAGTTTCTTTAGCATAACCAACAAAGAAACATTTGTCAGACTTGGGTTCAAGTTTGTCTGTCTTCAAACATTTGACGTACGCTGGACACCCCCAAACCCTAAGGTGAGAGAGCATCGGCTTACGTCCAGTCCACATCTCATGTGGTGTTTTATTTACAGACTTACTTGGAACCTTATTTAGAATGTAGCAGGCTGACTCAAGAGCATATCCCCAAAAGGATATGGGCAGATCAGCAAACCCCATCATGGATCGAACCATGTCTAACAGAGTTCGATTTCTTCTTTCTGATACACCGTTATACTGTGGTGTACCAGGAGGAGTCCATTGAGAGAGAATCCCATTTTCTCCTAGATATGTCAAAAACTCACTGGTGAGGTATTCACCTCCTCGATCTGATCGAAGAGTTTTAATACTCTTTCCAGTTTGTTTTTCTACTTCATTACGATATAATTTGAACATTTCAAATGATTCAGATTTATGTCTCATTAAATAGACATAACCATACTTAGAAAGGTCGTCTGTAAACGTAATAAAATATGAATACCCACCTCTAGCATTTGTGCTCATTGGCCCACATACATCAGAATGTACAAGGGTCAATAAGTCACTGGCTCGTTCACCTTTTTCGGTAAAAGGTGATTTGGTCATTTTACCAAGAAGGCATGATTCACAGGTTGTCAATGATTCATAATCATTAACATCGAGGATTCCCTCTTTACTTAACCTGTTCATCCTGTTCTTGTTAATATGTCCTAGCCTATGATGCCAAAGGTAGACATCCGTGACATTCTCTATTTTAGGGCGCTTATTGGACTTGTACATTACATGAACAGGCTGTGACAAAATATAAATGACATTACTCAGAGTTCCATTCATTACAGCAGCACCATTCCAAATGATATTGCAATAATCCTTTTTTATTGATATTTCATAACCATTTTTGGCCAAAAGGCCTACAGAAATGACATTCAATAAAAAACTTGGACAATAGTGACAATCACTAAGGACGTTTACATGAGAGCTAAATTCAAGTTTAAGAATTCCTAAAGCTAGAACTGGAACTGATCTTCCATCTCCAACATTCAGGAACCTTTCTCCTTCTTCAAACCTCTCACTGACTTGTAGCCCCTGCAACGAATTGCAAATATTAAAAGGACTACCGGTATCCAATACCCAGGTCGAATTATCACAAATAGAAAAATTGCAAGGTGTTATCATATAAGTACCTTGATTGGCAACTGATTGCCCACTTTTCTTAAGCCGATTCGGATCGAGAGATGCAATGTAAAGAGGACAGTTCCTCTTCCAATGTCCTTGCTTCTTGCAGAAGAAACACTCCGCCTTGCTCTGATCAGCCTTTTTATTCTTTTTCTGACTAGGTTGAGCATGGTGCACTTGTTTCTTTTGGATTTTATTTTTCTTTTTCCCTTTCTTAAAGGGGCGACCCTTGGATGAACCTCCCACAAAGTTCACCGTCTTCTTAAGAAGTTGGTGATCATTCTCAAACGTCCGTAGTAACCCCAACAATTGGTGATAATTCACTACAGATTTCGTCATACGAAAATGAGTGAGAAAAGGACGGTATGATCCAGGCAATGAGTTTAGTATGGCATCCTTCCCCAATTGATCATGAAGGGGAAAACCAAGAGAGCTTAGACGCTCGATCAACTCAATCATGTACAGTACATGATCAGTTACCGAGGTCCCATCTTTCATTCGGGCGCTGAAGATGGCACAACTAGTTTTGTGTCTCTCAACGTCGTCAGGAACACCGAATGATTCATTCAACACTTGAATAATATCTTTCGGCTGCGTATTCTCAAAATGCCTACTAAACTCATCACTCATTGCTGCCAACATGATGCATCGAACAGTGATCCGGTCACTAAGCCACTTCTGATAAGTGTCTCTGGCCGATCTTGATGCATTAGCAGCAGGCTGCTCAGGTGCTGGATCCGTTATCACATAAAGGATCCTTTCATACTCTAGCACTATTTTCAGTTTCCTATGCCAATTATTAAAATTTGGACCAGTCAACTTGTCATTGTCCAACAATGAGCGAAGTGACAAATTAGTGGCCATTTCTGCATAAAAAAAAATTTGGCTATTAGTATATGAATTGACTAAACACATTAGACTTGGACTTTAGTCTAAAGGTACTCCCACTATTTTATACAAATTAGTAGCCTCTACCTCCAATTCGAAAAATTACTCCTAATTCTTTAGTGGGCACTAGAACTTAATAGATCGCATATAGGCCCGAGTGTGGCTCGGCTAACCCATATGCACCTATTGGTAGGTTCTAAACCAGTTGCTTCACCAAGCAACTTCTAGTGATAATTTTGCCCTAGGTTCTTCGGCAGGCGTGTGGCGCCTCCACCGAATACCCTAGTCAGGTCCAACCATTAAATGATAGGGTTAAGTCTAATCAACTAATAGACGACCAAATCCGAGTGTGGCTCGGCTCACCTGACCGCCTATTGAAGGTACACTTAACTCATCATATATTGAATGACAATTCCAATGCTTGATAAGTACCAGGCGTGTCGCGCCTCCAATAATTATCAAAGCATTAGACCCATTATCACCCAACTTAATGGGAGGCTATGACCTAGTTATCCCCATAACCATTTCATTTTAAGGACCTAATAATTTTAGAGGATTTCTTAATTAGGATAGATAAGAAGATCCGGTTAGTCTAATTTCTCCCACTGACTTCACCAAATCAGATTAGACTCAAACCGGTTAAGGAGGCACCTAAATCAGTCAAACTGATTTTCCTTATAGGCATGGGCTAACTCGAATCATTAAGTGATCCAATCAAAATGTGATTGACCATGTCGGTCAGGTAAGTGAGATCGGTGGAAGGGATATGCCATTAACTCGGCAAAGATGAATCAGTGCGAGTAGCTCCCAATTAAAAACTACTGGTCAAAACTGCCAAACTTACCTTAGACACCGACTGGTTAATCAATTTCGATTTGATTACTCAAATGACTCGGGCTACACCTCTGAGCCTAAATCAAGTTCCATCTTGGTCTAATCAAAGACACGGACTTGATCCATCTACAACTATTGTAAATTGACCTAGAATTTCCTTGACCAAATCTAGTTACTACTTAATTAGATTTGATCAATTAATTCTATTTGTCCATGTATGATTCTAACCTTAGGTCTAACCCAATCCTAGGAACTTGATTCAAGCTAACTCATATGCCCAAATAATTATGCAATGTCAATTAATTGAGTTACAATTCTATTTCATAACACTTAATTCTCAATTAAGTTTAGACTTATGAAAGTTTTGATCATTGCATATTTTTTTTTAATTACATATTAATTACAATCTTTCAGTTCTTAAAACATATTTTCAGATCTAAATTTTTGTAATTAATCACATGTAATCAGATTTAATTCATGTTTAAGTCATTATGTTTTATGTTCATGCATCACATATACACAACAACATGAATTAATTCAAACAACATACATCTTATGTATTTATTTTTTCACTTTTATTTTCAGATCTGATTTGTTCATTAAAATCAGAGATCATATAAATCATAAACTTTATTTAGATCTAATCTAAATAATATTATAATTTTAGATTTATTCATGTTACTAATCCTAACACAAACATGCATCATATGCATCCAAAATTTCAGATCTACTTAATCATGCATAATCAGCAATTAAATCAATCATAAAAAATACTTTAGATGTAATCTAAATATGTTAATAATTTTAGATTTAATTATAAGAATTAAAATATAAAAGTTTAAACATGAACCTGGCTCTGATACCACTGAAAGTGAATCCTAGGTTCTTCGGTGTTAAGCATGCTGATTTTTTTTTTTAAAAAAAAACCATGGCTGAACCTGATCGGGTTGCCTACGTACCCCTTCATAAGGGGGATCAAGCCATACGTAGTTCTTTTTAAGTTTTAAAATGCAGCGAAAAAATCGAATCAAACAATTTAATTCATGCATGCTTACAAGATCAAATCTAGAAATCAGCACCTTAAGAACACATAGGATTATGCCGGAATCGTTTAAACAATTATGCTAAAACTTTCATGCATGATTAACTATCAGATCTGAAACTTAAGAACTCTATTTCAATTAATCTCTGAATATCCATTGAATGGATTCTGGAGATATCTCCGTGAGGAGCCCCAAAAGAGGGTAAAACCTCGGGGAACCAGACCTAGATCTTGACACCATAATAAAAAATTAATGTACGATTAATACCTTTTATGATGGATGAAACTTGTGGATCTGATCCTCGACTTCGCAGCCACGCATACGTATGGCCTCTACGAGAAGTCCACGCAAAGTTCCTGAAGAGATCCAATCCTGCGGAAGTGCTAGCTTGCGCAGAATTTCTTGAGACTGAAATTTGATCTTCCAAACGCTATCAACTTTTGATCCGCCTTCTTGGAAGAACTTGGAGGAAAGGTTTAAAGGGATTGAAGAGGACTTAGATCTGATCTAAAGACTCTTATCAGGGACCCCTAACACTAATGGCGCGATGGACTTAGAGAAGAAGTCAGCTAGATTGAATGCAGAATTTTTCCATGCATGAACTAGGGTTCCTCTCTTTTCTTTTCCCTTTTTTCTTCTTCTTTTTCTCTCTTTTTTCCTTGAATTCGACCACCAGATGATGGAGGTCCTTTTAATGTTGCTCTCCTACCTAACTTCATGCCAACCATCCCATATTTGTGGAGGATTTTGTGGGGTTTTGAATTTTGAATTCAAAATTCAAGTTCATGTGCCATTACATGATGAAGCTTGATCTAATCTAAACCATTCATCATGTTGCCACTTTCCTCTTTCAATTTCAAAATTCCCATGCCCCCAAACAGATTAGAGGGTCACGTGGTGATTTTGTGATGATTAAATTTGAAATTCAACCTTAATTAGAAGTGAGATAAAGATAAGGATGACATATGTCATGAAGAGAGAGAATTTGATCTTATCCAATTCTTTTCATGAATTTATCTCTCCATTTCTATCCATCTAATGATGAAAGAGATCCCTGATGTTGCCAAGTGTCCCATGGCACCATTAAATAAATTAAATTAATTTTTAATGATATTAAAAATCAATTTATGGCGCCATGCATGGATATGTGACAAGTGGATTTCAAGATCCGAACAGTTTCAGATCAAACCCATTTAATTTAATTAAATCCTAACAATTAGAATGATCCAATTACCATGGGTTGAACCTAATCCAATTAGGTCAATCCCTAATTAAGCACAAATTTAATCTAATTTAATTTGGTCAATCTAAGTCCTCTTGATTCAGACCTAATCCAATCAGGTCAAAAACCCTGATTGAGCCCAGAATTGAATCTAATTCAATTTGGCTCATCCCTAGTCTAATTACTCAATCCAATTGAGTTCATTAGCAATCTAATTACTAATTAATCCTTCAATAATTACTTTAATTATTTTATAAGATAATTTGCCAATCGAATTGACCAAATTACCCCTGAATGATTCTTAATCATTCATCAGCCTTCTTGATCAATCAGGAATCTTCTATGCGTGTGACCTCATAGGTTCGAACCTAAGCCGGTAGTATAGGAATGACTTCCTACACTAATCGATGTGACCATCTAGCAATGGTACCCGACGTCCGAATAGGCCGAATATATGCGAAGCAAATATTCTGGAACCCTGAACTATGGTTACTGTATAATTCAATCCCTTTGACTCTTAATGCCAGGATGACATAGAGCTCACTGTCAACCCTATAATTAGTACATCCATTATGTGATTAACTTTAGATATCCCGTGACTCCTCACTGGGATTACCCTGGCCAAGGTTTTGCTAAATTAATCACAAGACATTATTCCTGTTTCCATGAGGGGTCAATTCTATCTTGACTCACAACTGACTATGCAAGTACTTGACTGCACCCAGTGACCTTCCATCACTGAATTAGAAATTCAGGTAGTCCGGTACCAAAGTACAGTGAGTTGCTTGCTAGTCACAGGTTGCGGTCTCAGGTCAGAGGGTCAAACTTATACCCATATCCACTCGGAATATCTCTCGACAGTAGAGCATTCCGAAATTGGTCACGTTCAGTGAAATGTACTCCTACACTTCACCTGTATGGCATACCAGTGTCTCCACACTTCTTGGTTAAGAGGACAACCAATGTATATGTCACACAACGACCTAATCTCGATAATGTTGTCGTCCTAGTAACAACATATTATTTGGTCGCGAACAAGTTTAAGGACTCAAAGATAAATCCTCCTTTATCATAACATAAGTCCTAAGGACTTCATCATATAAGAGTTCATTTGAAGATGAAATGATGAATAATGCCAAATAATACTTTATTAATTTGTCAATTTATTTACAAAATTCAATCATCAATATGCTGACAATTGACATTTAGGATACAATTCCCAACAGCTCAGTCATAAGAAGGCTCCCCTAAGGGAAAGGAGTCCTCTTCATCTGCAAAATTCTCAAGAAAAGGTTTTAATCTGTGTCCATTTACCTTAAAAATTTTGCCATCCTGTGGATTCTCAATCTCAACTGCCCCGTATGGAAAAACAGTTTTTACAATGAAAGGACCTGTCTATCTTGATCGTAACTTTCCAGAAAACAAATGTAAGCGAGAGTCATAATAAAGAACTTTTTGTGCAGGTTCAAAAGATTTTCTTAGAATTGATTTATCATGCCTAATTTTCATTCGTTCTTTACAAAGTCTAGCATTATCATACGCATCCCGACGAATTTCATTCAACTCATTTAGTTGTAATTTTCTAGCTAAACCAGCATCTGACAATTCAAAGTTTAGATTTCTAATGGCCCAATACGATTTATGCTCTAATTCAACAGGTAGATGACATGCTTTTCCATAGACTAGCCGATACGGGAACATACCAAGAATAGTTTTATAAGCAGTACGGTAAGCCCACAATGCGTCAGAAAGTTTTAAAGACCAGTCTTTGCGTGATGGATTCACCGTTTTCTCTAAAATTCGTTTAATCTCCCGATTGGCTAACTCTACTTGGCCAATAGTCTGCGGGTGATAAGGGATTGCAATTCTATGGGTGATACCGTACTTTCGTAACAGGATCTCAAAAGGTTTATTACAAAAATGTTTTCCCCCATCACTAATTATAACCTTGGCATCCCAAACCTAGAAAATATGTTTTCTTTAAGAAATTTTAAAACTGGTTTGTGGTCATTTGTTCGACAAGGCACAGCTTCTACCCATTTGGACACATACTCTACACCTACTAAAATGTACTCATATCCAAAAGATGGTGGAAACGGACCCATGAAATCAATGCCCCACATATCAAAAATTTCAATAGCAGTAATGGGCTGAAGAGGCATCATTTGCCTACGAGTTAGACTCCCAACACGTTGATATGGGTCACATGTCCGATAGAACTCGTGGGCATCTTTAAATAGTGTTGGCCAATAAAAACCACATTGTAACACCTTAGCTGCCGTTTTCTTAGATGCAAAGTGACCTCCGCAAGCACTGGCATGACAAAAAGAGAGTACACTTTGCATCTCATGATCCGGAATGCATCTTCTAAAGATTTGATCATTGCAATACTTGAACAAGTAAGGGGCATCATAATAATAGCTCTTTACTTCACGCAAGAAATTATTCTTATCATTCGATCCCCTATGCTCCGGCATCCAGTTCGTGACAAGAAAGTTTACAATATCAGCATACCATGGCATAGTAGAAAGTGCAAACAATTGCTCTTCAGGGAACGAGTCCTTGATGGGCAACTGTGGCACCAAATCATGAACAACTAGCTGTGATAAATGGTCAGCAACCACATTCTCTACTCTCTTTTTATCTTTGATAGTGATGTCAAATTCTTGGAGTAGAAGTATCCATCGTATTAAGCGTGGTTTGGCCTCTTTCTTATCCAGCAAATATTTTAGCGCTGCAAGGTCCGTGAAGATAACAATAGGAGAACCAAGGATATAAGAGCGAAATTTGTCTAATGCAAATACTACTGCAAGCAATTCCTTCTCGGTGGTGGTGTAATTCATTTGAGCATCGTTCAAGGTTTTGCTTGCATAGTAAATGATGTATAGCTTATTATCCTTGCGTTGTCCTAGGACAGCTCCTATCGCATATGTTGCCCAAGGTGACAAGCCAAGAGGGGGGGGGGGGGGGGGTGAATTGGTTTCTTTTAAATTTAAACTATCTTACTCAGTCAAATAGATGGTTAGTAAGCTAAGGCAATTCACAACACAAACAACACAAAGTATAGTGGTTCGGTGCTCTCCTTAGCACCTACGTCCACTCCCCAAGCGACCCCTTGGAAATTCACTATAATCTCGCGGATTACAGTTGGATTGTTTTCCGGGCTCACAATCCAAAAACCTTTGTTGGTTTTACGGGCTCACCAACGAACCTTTACAATTTGGTTTTCCGGGTTCACCAAAAACCTTTGTTGGTTTTACGGGCTCACCAACGAACCTTTACAATTGGTTTTCCGGGTTCACCAATCAACCTACTTCGTTGGTTTTCCGGGCTCACCAACCAACCTTTACAAATAGTTTGACAAACAAAAAGAAAGATTCAAACTCCTAAATGAGCAAATGAAACAATATTAACTACAAAGAAGAGTTAGAAAGTATTTATCGCTTTGAAGTGGCTTTGCTCTTCTTTGTCAAGGATGCTTCACTCTTCAAGGGAGGATGGAGCTCTTGATGACTCTTTGAATCTGCTCAACCCCTTTCTTTGATTCTTGAATGAAGCACTTGAATGAAGAAGATTAGGGCACTTTTGTTTTCTTGTGTACTCTTTTATATCTCTTTCAAAAGTTGTTCTATCTGATGAATAGTGCCCCTTTAAATAGCTTCCCACATCCTTTGGACAAGCCCCAATGGTTAGATTTGAAAAACTAGCCGTTACTGACCTTGGGAAGGACAAAAAGTACATCTGCAGAACTAGCCGTTATGCTTCAGCCCGTGTTTGGGTCGGCTCAACCTGTCCTTGGGTCGACCCAACTTTCACTTGGGTCGACTCAAACATTCCTTGGGTCGACCCTCTCAGAAAACACAGAAACTTGAAATTCAGCCTTCCTTCCCTTGGGTCGACCCAACCATTCTTTGGGTCGACTCAAAGTTCACTTGGGTCGACTCAACTTCTTCTTGGGTCGACTCTCTCAGTAATTCCAGAGAACCATTTCCTGACTTCTTTTTCTGTTTTGCCTTTGGGTCGACCCTCTCAGGATTTGGGTCGACTCAAGCTTGGGTCGACTCAACCACTGTTTGGGTCGACCCTCTCAGTAAATCCAGAGAGCCAATTTTCTGTTTTGTTTCAAGAATCTTGGTGTTTGGGTCGACTCATGCTTTCCTTGGGTCGACCCAACTCACTGTTCATCTGTGCCAATTTTGCAGAAGTGTGCCAAATGACTTCTTGATGTGCCGGGGTCGACCCAATCAATCTTTGGGTCGACTTAATCCACTCTTTGTTGCATCTCAATGTTAGATTCATTCAAATGAACAATGAAATATATCTATGTCAATTCATACAAATATACTGAGAGTAATGGACTTATAAATGAAGTATTGATTTAACTTATAACATACTCTAGATAATTGCTTGTTAATCATCAAAATAACACTATCATCCTCAATCTCCCCCTTTTTGATGATTACAAAATAAAGAGTATGAACCTATTGTTATTTGTCTTTGAAATCAGTTTTTGAAAGGGCTTAACTTGCTGAATTTCAGCTTTTCATATATAAGAGTGAAATCTCCCCCTATATCATTTAAATGTTGCCAATTTGACTTTTTGAATTGCTCCCCCTTTCATTTATAATTCATTAGCGATGAAACTTCAAAAATTTGAGATAAAATATGAGTTTCAGGTTATGTATCGGGGTGCGAGAGGTGCGTGCCAAATTCTGAAATTTGATATAAATTTTTGACTTGATCATTTTCATTGTTGCAAATTGCTCTCCCTTAGATGTATATGCTTTCTTATATGATTTTCAATTTGTTTTACAAGTTATTTCTCTTTCTTTCTTTACTTCTCCTTTCTTTAACTTTCTTTACTTCTCCTTTCTCTACTATTCCTCTTTCTTTACTTTTACTCTTATCAATCTTTCTTTACTTACTCTAAAGATATCTTTACTTCTCTCCCCTAAGATCTTTACTTCTCCTAAAATAAATACTCTTACTTTACTTCTCCCCCTTTTTGTTATCATCAAAAAGATACATGGGAAAGATGCAATAAATAGTAAACTTCAAACTTCATTGATCAAAATAGGAACATTTTAATACAGTCATCCCCAAAATGAAAACAAATACAATGTTCCTCAATCAAAGTTTAAAGATACATGATAAAAGCAAAATACACATGAGAACTAGATATCTGGCCTAGGCTCTAAACATAAATGCTAAGATCAGCCTAGGGAGACTCTAACGGCTGGGATCTAGTCCTCATCCTCCTAGTGTGTGTGGCGAGGGGAGGTCGTGCCTGGTGAGACTGAGTATGGCGTGGAGCACGACGAGCTGGATGACTCTGTGCCGAAATCTCTAACTCAGCAGCCTGTGGCACAGATGGTCCATGGGTCTCTCTCTCTCTGGAGTGCTCCTATCTGCTGCCTCAGATCACTGATCTCAGCAGACATGACATCCAACCGGGCGTCCAATCGGCTCGTCAGCCCGTCAGTGATAGTCCTCGCCTGAGCTGACATGAGCTCAGTCATCCTGCTCCAGAACTCATCCGTATCTCTCGGAGGAACGGATGATGATGGTCCAGCCTCTGAAGGTGCAGGAGGATGATCCATATGCTCCTCATCCTCATCCTTTGGTGCATCTCCCTCTGGTGCCTTACCCTGAATGCCTACTCCAGTGTGAATCCACTGCCCGTTCACTTTCTCATATCCCATGCGTATAAGTGTCCGTGCAGTGGATGTGTTAGTATGATGCAGACTCTTGGATGCCTCCTCCTCGAGAGCTAAACCGTGCTGTCGAAAAATCAAGGTGAGTATCATACCATAAGGTAGTGATACTCTGTTGCTGCACATCACCTTCCTCATCTGTCTCAGTATCATGGCCGGAAGATTTAGGGGAATCTCCTGAATCATACACTCCATCACTGCTAGATCTCGCTCTGTGATGAGATCGAATCTCCCGGTCTTTGGAAATAAAATCCTATTTATTATACTGAGCAGTAATCTCATTTCAGCGGAAAGAGAACTAGCTATTACCTTCGTGGAAAAGTCGAAGTTCTCATTTTCCATGATCAACTTTAGAGCTCTCATTTTGTTTTCTGGCTTTTCCGGAGTGGCTCCTATGCAGGGTAGATGAAGTAGCTCACTCAAGCTCTCCTCGGAAACTCGAACTCGAACCCCTCGAACTTCCGAACAAGCCCTCCCATACCAGTTTTGAGGAAGGCATAGAACTCCTGAACCAATCCGGGGTAGATTACCACATCTAGGGAGCAAAGATACTCCCAACCTTGCCTTTGGATCCATTCCCTCAACCGAAACCCTTCTTGATCAAAGAACTCGGAATGGATCCTTCTTCCCGTTGTAACCGGCCTTCCCGCAAATCTTGCAAGTATCACTGAGGGGGAAGGAGGAGGAGGGGCCTCCGCACGTGCCTCACGTCGTGGAGACACGGGAGATGGCTCCGTAGGTTGCCTTTCCTCCCGTTGAATCCGTGTGACTCTTCCGGATCTCTTGGCTACGGCTCTTTTGGGTCCCATTTCTCTAGGATCTCAAGAAAATCTACTGTTTGGAGATGATTGGAGAAGATTTGAGAGTGGGAAAAAGGGTTTTCGGAAGAGGACAAAGGGTAAACAGTGCCCTAGATATGCTCTCGGGTTCCCTTTTAACAGTGGGGTCCCGACGTTGGGTCGACTCAAGATTTTTCTTGGGTCGACTCAACGTTGGGTCGACCCTATTCTGGGTTGGGTCGACCCAAGTGCAGAATTTTTTTTTTCTTTCTTCCTTTTTGCTTCTAAAAATTTTCTTTGCTTCCAATCCTTATAACTTCTTTCTGGGACAATGATACATGAGTAAGGAATCTATAGATAACAAGTTTGACTCATGTTTCATGGGATTTTAGAAATTAGAGGAATGTATCATGAGACTACTAGCTCCCTTTTATATTTCTTCAATAAAAAGGATCACATATGCCTAATTTCCTCCTTAGCATGCAGAATCTATCTTCACTCAATGGTTTTGTAAATATGTCGGCTAATTGTTTTTCAGTGCATATATGCTCAATACATATATTTCTATTTTGCACATGATCCCTAATAAAATGGTACCTTATTTCTATGTGTTTGGCTTTAGAGTGCTGAACTGGATTTTTAGTAAGATTGATGGCACTAGTATTATCACACTTAATAGGAATATTATCTAGTTTAACTCCATAGTCCTCTAGTTGTTGCTTAAGCCATAATACTTGAGCACAACAACTACCAGCAGCTATGTATTCAGCTTCAGCTGTGGACAGTGCCACTGAATTCTGCTTTTTGCTGAACCATGATACTAAGTTGTTTCCTAAGAATTGACATGTGCCACTTGTGCTCTTCCTATCTAATTTGCATCCGGCAAAATCAGCATCTGAATATGTAAGCAAATCTAGACATAAGTCTCTTGAGTACCATAAACCTATATTGGTAGTTCCTCTTAAATATCTAAGGATTCTCTTAACAGCACTTAAATGTGACTCCTTAGGATCGGATTGGTATCTAGCACATATTCCTACACTAAATACGATGTCGGGTCTACTAGCAGTAAGGTAGAGCAAGGATCCAATTATTCCTCTATAGAGCTTAATATCAATACTCTTCCCTTTTTCATCTTTGTCTAGCTTACTAGTAGGGTTCATTGGAGTGCCAACTCCCTTATGATTTTCATTCCCAAACTTCTTTAGTATTTCCTTTGTATACTTAGTTTGATGAATGAAAATGCCTTCTTTAGTTTGTTTGATTTGTAATCCTAGAAAGAAGCTTAGTTCTCCCATCAAACTCATTTCAAATTCTCCATGCATTAAATCAGCAAATTCTTTGCAAAGAGTATCATTTGTGGCACCAAAGATTATGTCATCTACATATATTTGTACCACTAATAGATTTTTGTCCTTTCTTTTGAGAAATAGAGTTTTATCTACATTTCCTCTACTAAAGTCATTATTAAGCAGAAATTTGCTTAATCGATCATACCAAGCCCTAGGTGCTTGCTTTAATCCATATAATGCCTTATGTAGTTTAAACACATGATTTGGAAATTCATGATTCTCAAAACCTGGAGGTTGTTCTACATATACTTCCTCCTCAATAAAATCATTTAAGAATGCACTCTTCACATCCATTTGATATAATTTGAAATCCATAAAACATGCAAATGCTAGAAGTAATCTAATAGCCTCTAATCTAGCTACAGGAGCAAATGTTTCATCAAAATCTATTCCTTCTTCTTGATTGTATCCCTTAGCTACAAGTCTAGCCTTATTTCTTATAACTAATCCATTTTCATCTAATTTATTTCTAAATATCCATTTTGTTCCAATTACTGAATTATGCTTTGGTCTTTCAGTTAATGTCCATACATTACTTCTTTTGAATTGATTTAATTCTTCTTGCATGGCATTTATCCAGTTATTATCCTTTTCAGCTTCTTCATAATTCTTAGGTTCTAATTGTGAAACGAAACCAAGATAATCATTTAAATTCCTAAGAGATGATCGAGTTCTTACCCCTTGAGATGGATCACCAATGATTAAGTCTTTAGGATGTCCATGTGCATACCTCCATTCTTTTGGCAAGTTTTGGGGTTGTGGTGGCACGCAATCATCTCCCTTATCTTGATTTGGCACGTCATCAATATTCAACTTTTCAAAGTCGATAATTCCTGTATCATCATCAACAATATTTTCTTTCCTAGCAGACTCACTATCAGACTCATCAAATATAATATTGACTGACTCTTCCACTACTAAGGTTCTTTTATTGAATACTCTGTATGCCCTGCTAGATGTGGAGTATCCTAAGAAGATACCTTCATCTGACTTGGCATCAAATTTACTTAGATCCTCCTTGCCATTGTTTAAGATAAAACATCTACATCCAAACACTTTAAGATATTTAGCAGTTGGTTTCTTATTCTTTCAGAGTTCATAAGGAGTTTTCTTGGTTATAGGTCGTATTAAAACTCGATTTAGAATATGGCAAGAAGTGTTTATAGCTTCAGCCCAAAAGTACTTTGGAAGATTTGACTCACACAACATTGTGCGTGCCATTTCTGCCAATGTCCTATTTTTTCTTTCAACAACCCCATTTTGTTGAGGCGTTCTAGGTGCTGAAAATTGATGTGATATTCCATTTTTAGTGCAAAATTCTTCAAAGTGTTGATTTTCAAATTCCGTACCATGATCACTTCGAATTGCTACTAAGGTGAGTTTCTTTTCATTTATGATATTATTATATAGTTTCAAAAATTCTGAAAATGCTTCATTCTTATGTGCCAAAAATGAAACCCATGTATACCTTGAGAAATCATCAACAATACTAGTCCATATTTCTTCCCTCCTAGACTTGTAGTTCTAGTAGGTCCAAATAAGTCCATGTGTATGAGTTCAAATGGTCTAGTTGTTGATACTACATTCTTCGATTTGAAAGATGATTTAGTTTGTTTTTCCAATGAACATGGTCCACATATTTTGTCCTTTTCAAAGATCAGTTTTGGCACATCTTTTATTAATTCCTTCTTAACTAGTTTTGATATTAATTCCATACTAGCATGTCCTAATCTTCGATGCCAAAGCCAACTAGTTTCATTTTTCTTTTCTTCATTAGTAATTAAGCATAAACCATTTTTCTTGCCTAACTCATGAAGATCTACTAAGTAAATATTTCTTTGCCTTTGTCCTACAAGTATAATGCTATTATCTTTAGGATTAGTGATTATGCATACAGATGCTTCAAATGTAACTTTAAACCCTTTATCACAAAATTGACTTATACTAAGAAGGTTATGTTTCAAACCCTTAACTAATAAGACATTTTCTACAAAAATAGATGGAGCAATGAAAATTTTACCCTTTCCAATGATATCCTCTTTACCATTGTCTCCATAGGTTACTACTCCACCCTTCTTTGATTCCAAGGTGACAAATTGATCTTCGTCACCGGTCATGTGTCTTGAACAGCCGCTATCTAGATACCATCGTTTTTCCACTTTATCAGCTGCAAGACACACCTGCAATCAAGATCAAGAAGAAACTTTAGGTACCCAAACTAAGTTGGGTCCTTTAGGGTTAGTACTCCATGTTCCTTTTGGAACCCAAACTTTCTTGAATTTAATCTTTTGATTATAACTTAACTTGTTTTGACTGGACTTTCTAAAGTTACATTCATATGCTCTATGTCCTAACTTATTGCAGCAATAGCAAGTAATATTTTCACTTTTAGCTTTTACAAAAATGTTCTTTAAGAATTTTTGTTTCCTATTCGTTCTATATCCTAAACCGGCCTTATCATATACAGCTTTTTGGCTATCAAGAATCAAATTTAATTTGGTAGAACTAAGAGTAAATTTATCTACCAATGATTTATATTTTTCAGCATCTTCTTTTAGCTTGGTATTTTCAGCAATTAGATTCTTGGTTTCATTTGCAAGTTTTCTACTTAATGTTTCACAGTTATGTGACAGCTTTAACTTATCTTTGATAAGAGATTGATTTTCTTCTTTTAGAACTTTATTTCTATTAATTAGTTTCTTATGTTCTTCCATGAGTTCTAAGAATGCATCATGTAATTCATCAACAGTAAAATCACAGTCAAGTTCAGAATCTACCTCATCGTCATTGGCCATATGACACATTTGGGCCATCTCTTGATGATCTTCCTCCTCTGAGCTTGATTCCTCACTTTCACTCCATTCAGCCATGAAATTTTTCTTTTTCAACTTTCTTGCCATCCACTTCAAATCTGGGCAATCTATCTTATAATGCCCGGGTTTGTTACACTCATAGCAAATAGGAGTTTCTTTTTCCTTTTCTTTGTCCTTACCCTTTTCTTTGCTTGAGTTACCTTTAAGGAAGGGTTTCTTTTTATGGAACCTATTCTTACCTCTCATAAATTTTCTGAATCTTCTCCCAAGCACAGCCATCCCTTCTTCATCGATTTCTTCATCATCATTCGAATCTTCCGATTCAGTTAGTTGTTTAGGGGTGGTAGTCTTTAGAGCAATGGGCTTTCTTCTCTTGACCTCATCTTCTGAATTTTGCCTCATTGTCAACTCATGGGTCATGAGTGATCCTAGAAGCTCCTCTAACTGTAGTGTGTTGAGGTCCTTTGCTTCTTGAATAGCGGTTACCTTGGCCTCCCAATTCCTTGGTAGAGACCTGAGAATTTTTCGCACCAAATCAGAGTTAGAGTAAGATTTTCCTAAACTCTTAAGCCCATTTATAATGTCAGTAAAACGAGTAAACATTTCAGTTATGGACTCAGTAGATTCCATTTTAAACAATTCATACTTGTGTACTAATATGTTTATCTTTGACTCCTTAACTTGATTGGTCCCTTCATGTGTGACCTCAAGTCTGTCTCAAATTTCTTTGGCAGTAGTGCAAGTAGATATTCTATTAAACTCATTTACATCTAATGAGCAGTAAAGTACATTTATAGCTTTTGCATTTAACTGTGCTAATCTTCTATCACTTTCATTCCAATCCATTTCTGCTTTGGGTATGATAGTGCCCTCTATGTTAAGTGTGGGTGTGTGAGGTCCTCTAGTGATGATTTGCCATAGTTCATAGTCTGAAGCTTGAATGAATATCCTCATTCTAGCTTTCCAATATGTGTAGTTTGTGCCATTAAATAGAGGTGGTCTATTTGTGGATTGCCCCTCACTCATAGAACATCCCACTTGGGTTGTCATGATCTTTAACTCTTGATTGTGAGATCAATGAGTACTATTAGAGCACCTTGCTCTGATACCACTTGTTGCCCAAGGTGACAAGCCAAGAGGGGGGGGTGAATTGGTTTCTTTTAAATTTAAACTATCTTACTCAAGTCAAATAGATGGTTAGTAAGCTAAGGCAATTCACAACACAAACAACACAAAGTATATTGGTTCGGTGCTCTCCTTAGCACCTACGTCCACTCCCCAAGCGACCCCTTGGGAATTCACTATAATCTCGCGGATTACAGTTGGATTGTTTTCCGGGCTCACAATCCAAAAACCTTTGTTGGTTTTACGGGCTCACCAACGAACCTTTACAATTTGGTTTTCCGGGTTCACCAAAAACCTTTGTTGGTTTTACGGGCTCACCAACGAACCTTTACAATTGGTTTTTCGGGTTCACCAATCAACCTACTTCGTTGGTTTTTCGGGCTCACCAACCAACCTTTACAAATAGTTTGACAAACAAAAAGAAAGATTTAAACTCCTAAATGAGCAAATGAAACAATATTAACTACAAAGAAGAGTTAGAAAGTATTTATCGCTTTGAAGTGGCTTTGCTCTTCTTTGTCAAGGATGCTTCACTCTTCAAGGGAGGATGGAGCTCTTGATGACTCTTTGAATCTGCTCAACCCCTTTCTTTGATTCTTGAATGAAGCACTTGAATGAAGAAGATTAGGGCACTTTTGTTTTCTTGTGTACTCTTTTATATCTCTTTCAAAAGTTGTTCTATCTGATAAATAGTGCCCCTTTAAATAGCTTCCCACATCCTTTGGACAAGCCCCAATGGTTAGATTTGAAAAACTAGCCGTTACTGACCTTGGGAAGGACAAAAAGTACATCTGCAGAACTAGCCGTTATGCTTCAGCCCGTGTTTGGGTCGGCTCAACCTGTCCTTGGGTCGACCCAACTTTCACTTGGGTCGACTCAAACATTCCTTGGGTCGACCCTCTCAGAAAACACAGAAACTTGAAATTCAGCCTTCCTTCCCTTGGGTCGACCCAACCATTCTTTGGGTCGACTCAAAGTTTACTTGGGTCGACTCAACTTCTTCTTGGGTCGACTCTCTCAGTAATTCCAGAGAACCATTTCCTGACTTCTTTTTCTGTTTTGCCTTTGGGTCGACCCTCTCAGGGTTTGGGTCGACTCAAGCTTGGGTCGACTCAACCACTGTTTGGGTCGACCCTCTCAGTAAATCCAGAGAGCCAATTTTCTGTTTTGTTTCAAGAATCTTGGTGTTTGGGTCGACTCATGCTTTCCTTGGGTCGACCCAACTCACTGTTCATCTGTGCCAATTTTGCAGAAGTGTGCCAAATGACTTCTTGATGTGCCGGGGTCGACCCAATCAATCTTTGGGTCGACTTAATCCACTCTTTACTGCATCTCAATGTTAGATTCATTCAAATGAACAATGAAATATATCTATGTCAATTCATACAAATATACTGAGAGTAATGAACTTATAAATGAAGTATTGATTTAACTTATAACATACTCTAGATAATTGCTTGTTAATCATCAAAATAACACTATCATCCTCAGCATAGTCGCTAGCATCGCACATGATCTCAAAAGATAATGACCAGTCAGGTGGTCGCACGATGGGTGCAGTGCTAAGCATAGACTTCAACTTTTCGAATGCCTCTTGACAGGTTTCAGTCCAATTGAATGGTGTACCAAGAGATAGGAGGTTACATAATGGTCGAGCTATGACACTAAAGTCCTTGATGAACCTCCTATAAAATCTGGCATGACCCAAAAATGATCTAACATCTCTAATCGTCTTGGGTGCAGGTAGCTTGGCGATTAAGTCAATCTTAGCTCTATCAACTTCCATGCCCTTCGATGAAACAATATGTCCTAGGACAATTCCCTTTGGCACCATGAAGTGGCATTTCTTCCAATTCAGTATTAGATTCTTTTTCATGCATCGAGCTAAGACTGCCTGTAAATGTGACAGGCAATCATCAAATGAGTCGCCAAAAATAGAGAAGTCGTCCATGAACACTTCCAAAAACTTCTCGTTCATGTCTTCAAAAATGCTAAGCATGCATCTTTGGAATGTTGCAGGTGCATTACACAACCTGAATGACATTCGTCGGAAAGCAAATGTACCAAAAGGACAAGTGAAAGTAGTCTTCTCTTGATCCTCTGGTAAAATTTCGATTTGGTAGTACCCGGAATAGCCATCGAGAAAACAATAGAAATTGTGTCCTGCAACTCTTTCCAAAACTTGGTCTAGGAAGGGCAGGGGAAAGTGATCTTTTCTAGTGACCAAATTCAATTTTCGGTAGTCAACACACATGCTCCAACTCGTCGGAACGCGAGTCGGGACTAGTTCATCCTGCTCATTTTTGACTACCGTCAGACCTGCTTTCTTGGGCACGACTTGAGTAGGACTCACCCACTTGCTGTCAGAAATTGGGTAAATAATACCTACATCAAGCAACTTAAGGACTTCTATTTTAACCACGTCTCTCATTGTCGGATTCAGCTTACGCTGCATTTGCCTTGTGGTTTTCGCATTATCCTCCAAATATATCCGATGCATGCAAATCAAAGGGTTAATCCCCTTTAAGTCTGCAATCGACCATCCAAGCACTTCTTTATGACTCTTTAGGACCGTAAGTAATTTTCCTTCTTGATCATTATCGAGCTCAGTCGAGATAATTACGGGAAAAGTGTTATCGGGTCCAAGAAAGGCATACTTGAGTTCCTTCGGTAAAGGTTTCAACTCGAGCTTAGGTGCTTGTTCATGGGATGGTACTATCTTTGCTTCTCGAGGTGGCAACTATTCAAATTTCTCTATTCTCGGTCTCCACCCATTGACCATCATGACATCCGAATTATCTAAAATAGGTGGGATCACATCAGTAGTACCTTCAGAACACCAATCTATTAAACCATTGTCGGCCGATTCAGTAAATATTTCTTTTAACAAATATTCTTCCGCAATGGTTTCAACCCATTCAACCTCTTTACTTTCTTCATGATTACTGGGTTGTTTGTGATAGAGATCAAGGGGCTGGCCGAATGGTTCAAGCTAATTCCAAAGATCCATTACAAGGAATTGGAGGTCCAATGACTAGAGCAAGGGCAAAACAAATGAAAGAAGCTTTATATGGACTAGTCATGGAAATTCAAGAGAAAGGAGGCTGCTGTTGCCCAAGGTGACAATCCAAGAGGGGGGGTGAATTGGTTTCTTCTAAATTTTTGGTACTTTTAAAACTTTCTTAATTAAGTGCGATGGATGCTCTCTTAGGTTATTTAAGTGAGTTAATCTAATGCAAGAAGAGAAGATAAAGCAAGAAAAAATGAAAGCACAAACACAATGCAAACACACCAATATATAGTGGTTCGGTGCTCTCCTTAGCACCTACGTCCACTCCCCAAGCGTACCCTTGGGAATTCACTATAATCTTGCGGATTACAGTTGGATTGTTTTCCGGGCTCACAATCCAAAAACCTTGTTGGTTTTACGGGCTCACCAACGAACCTATACACTTAGTTTTCCGGGCTCACCAAGAACCTTGTTGGTTTTGCGGGCACACCAACGAACCTATACAACTTTGGTTTTCCGGGTTCACCAAAAACCTTTGTTGGTTTTGCGG
The DNA here is from genome assembly GCF_051530095.1 of Phoenix dactylifera. Classification (NCBI taxonomy): domain Eukaryota; kingdom Viridiplantae; phylum Streptophyta; class Magnoliopsida; order Arecales; family Arecaceae; genus Phoenix; species Phoenix dactylifera. The sequence goes on along the minus strand of NC_143204.1, from coordinate 5,303,894 downwards.
GCTTACCAACGAACCTTTGTTGGTTTTGCGGGCTTACCAACGAACCTTTACAAAGTGTTTAAACAAATGAAAAGAAAAGATTTAAACTCCTAGATGAGCATATAAAGCAATATGAACAACAAGAAGAGTTAGAAAGAAATTATCGCTTTGAAGTCGCTTTGCTCTTCTTGGTCAAGGAAGCTTCACTCTTCAATGGGGGAAGGAGCTCTTAATGCCTCTTTGAATCTGCTCAATCCCTTTCTTTGATTCTTGAATGAAGCTCTTGATGAAGCTTGTCTTGCTAGGGTTCTCTCTTGAATGCACTTGATGTATTTTCCCAAAGCTTACTTCCTCTGATGAATACTCCCTCTTAAATACTTCTCCAACCTCCAAATAGTCCTTTCTGACCGTTGGATTGAAGAAACTAGCCGTTTATAGCCGTTGGGAGTCCAAAAAGCATTTCTGCACAACTAGCCGTTATGTTCAGCCCGTGTTTGGGTCGGCTCAACCTGTCCTTGGGTCGACCCAACTTGGCCTTGGGTCGACTCAAACATTCCTTGGGTCGACCCTCTCAGAGAACACAGAAACATGAATTTCAAACTTCCTTCACTTGGGTCGACCCAACCATTCTTTGGGTCGACTCAAAGTTCACTTGGGTCGACTCAACTTCTTCTTGGGTCGACCCTCTCAGTAATTCCCGAGAGCCATTTTCTGTCTGTCTTTCTGTCTTCCATTTGGGTCGACCCTCTCAGGGTTTGGGTCGACTCAAAGTTCACTTGGGTCGACTCAACTTCTTCTTGGGTCGACCCTTTCAGTAATTCCAGAGAACCATTTTCTGTCTGTCTTTCCGTCTTGCCTTTGGGTCGACCCTCTCAGGGTTTGGGTCGACTCAAGCTTGGGTCGACTCAACCACTGTGTGGGTCGACCCTCTCAGTAAATCCAGAGAGCATTTTTCCTTTGCATTTTGAGGTTCTTTGGAGGTTGGGTCGACTCATGCCTACCTTGGGTCGACCCAACTCACTGTTCATTTGTGCTGTTTTTGCAGGAGTGTGCCAGATGATTCCTTGATGTGCCGGGGTCGACCCAATCAACCTATGGGTCGACTCAATCCACACTTTGCTGCATTCTTAAGGTTAGATTCACTCAAATGAACAAGACCATATATATATTCTCAATTAAACAAATGTACTGAGAGTAATGAACTTATAAATGAAGCATCAATTTAGCTTATAGCATGCTTTAGATAATTGCTTGTTAATCATCAAAATAACACTATCATCCTCAATCTCCCCCTTTTTGATGATTACAAAATAAAGAGTATAAGCCTATTGATACTTGTCTTTAAAATCAGTTTATAAGAGGGATTAAATTTCTGAATTTCAGCTTTTCATATATACTTGTGAAATCTCCCCCTATATCATTCAAAAGTTGCCAATTTGACTTTTTGAATGGCTCCCCCTTTCATTTATAATTCATTAGTAATGAAACTTCAAAAATTTGAGATAACATATGAGTTTCAGCTTATGTATCGGGGTGCGAAAGGAGCGTGCCAAATTCTGAATTTATATGTGCCAAATTCTGAATTATGATAGAAAATTTTTGATTTGATGATTTTCATTGTTACAAATTGCTCCCCCTTAGATATGTAAGCTTTCTTATATGATTTTCAATTTGTTTGCCCATTTATTTCTCTTTTCTTTTCATAACTTCTTTACTCACTCTTTCTCACAAAAGTAATACTCTTTCTTTTCTTAGAGTGAATACTCTATCTTTTCGTCTCCCCCTTTATATACTCTTTCCTTCTCTTCTCTTTTATATACTCTTTCCTTCTCTTCTCCTTTATATACTCTTTCCTCTTCTCCCTTTATATACTCTTTCCTTCTCTTCTCCTTTATATACTCTTTCCTTCTCTTCTCCCCCTTTTTGTTATCATCAAAAACATATATATGGGAAAAGATGCAATAAAGAACAAACTTCAGACTTCATTGATCAAAATAGGAACATTTTCATATATTAATGCTCAAAATGATGAAAAGTACAATGTTCCACAATCAAGATTTAAAGATATAAGGGAAAGACAAGATTCATAAGGGAAAAAGCAAGATACATATGAGAAAAGGCAAGATACATACGAGAACTAGATTTCTAGCCTAGGCTCTAAATATAGATGCTAAGATCAGCCTAGGGAGACTCTAATTGAGAGTGGGAAATAGGATTTTCGGAAGAGGACAAAGGGTAAACAATGCCCTAGATAGCTCACGGGTCCCCCTTTTAACAGTGGGGTCCCGACGTTGGGTCGACTCAAGAAATTTCTTGGGTCGACTCAACGTTGGGTCGACCCTATTCTGGGTTGGGTTGACCCAAGTGCAGAATTTTTCTTTTTCGTTTTGCTTCTAAAATGTTTTCCTTGCTTCCAATCCTTATAAACTCTTTATGGGACAATGATACATATGTAAGGAATCTATAGATAACAAGTTTTGACTCATGTTTCATGGATTTTTAGAAATTGGAGGAATGTATCATGAGACTACTTGCTCCCTTTTATATTTCTTCAATAAAAAGGATCACATATGCCTAATTTCCTCCTTAGCGTGCAGAATCTATCTTCACTCAAGGATTTTGTGAATATATCGGCTAATTGTTTTTCAGTGCATATATGCTCAATACATATGTTTCCATTTTGCACATGATCCCTTATCTTATTTCTATGTGTTTGTCTTTAGGAATGAGATATTTAGGATGTAAGCCAGAAGTAATTTCTAAATGTAGATTCCAAAGATAGTTTTCTAATCAAGTGTAGGTGGAATCTTCCTTAGGTTAATTCAAGAAGTACCATGAATGATATTCAAGGAAGGACATGAGTGGAAATCTACTCTCTCTTCACTAAGTATGAAAGCTTGTTCGTTTAAGACCTTTTGCCCAATTTATTAAGTATTTTATCAACAGGAGAGTAATTTTAATTAATTTTCAGAGTGAAAGATCAAAACTTATATACTTGAAAGTCATATCATCATGTTGGATCATTAACTTTTAATGACTTCAAGGTTCTTTTATGATAAAAAGAGCATTGGGGCACAAGTACCAAAATGTGAATTCATGTAGTTTTTGATACATCTTAGAGTTCTTTTACAAACTTTCTTTTATCCCTTTAAAAAATAAGCACAATTTGATACATAAAAATATGAATTGGCACACAATTTAAGTTCTAAAGATCAAGTCAATTAGGATTCATTAGTGAATATCAAAAGAGATTTTCTAAATCACAGTTTTTATAGATGATCATTGAGGTACGTGTATTTATAGAATTCAATTTCTTAATCACAGTTTTTCAGCAATGTATACATGAAGCTCAATGAATTTTTAAATATCAAAACATAATCATATATTTAAAAATGTTTGCTTGTAATCAAGATCATTGAAAGACACATCATTTAGACCAATATTAGTACATTTTAATGATAAGAAAAGATATGTTTCGGATGCGTATCAGAGCAATCAACCAAGGCATCAAAATTAATTCTGTTTTTCTTACATTAACATTTTATTTAGTAAAATATATCATGTGTTAAGTCATGCATTAAAATACTAAGAACAAGAATGTCAAGGATCAAAATCAGTTCTTTTCAAATAAACTCCCCCTATTTAAATATAATTTCGCACTGATATATTCCTTAAAGTATGTTTTCAAGTGATTAACCATTTTGACTTGATTCTTCTTATATACTTTCATTTACTTTGTCTTTCATTTTTACTTTCTTATGCTCTATACTCTATTTGCTCCCTATCCGGTGGAGTTGGGAAGGGGCACGAGGTACTACCACTAGCCTCCCTCTTGTGCCGTCCCTAATATGCCCTACACCGAATAGTTGGGTCAAATAGTGCCGGGTACTACCACTAGCCTCCCCATTGGCACCATCCCTATGATGAGCAATATAGAAGGGTTAAAATGTTTACTTCGAATTCTTCCTGTTTTAGTGTAATTAATTGTGGATTTTATCCCTTCCAAATATCCCGAATATATTATGCTTGTTTTACTTTTCCTTAAGATTGGAGTATTTGCCTTTGCTTAGATTCTACACCTCTTGAATAATATTCATTTTCTTTTCTTTATCTCTCTCTCTTTTTGTTATTCTCAAGTAATTTACATGAAAGAGCAGAATGAGGAATTAATCTTGTGTATCATACAAACAACATTTTCATTATGTTCATGGATTCATAATTTCACACAAGTTATTTTAGATCAAAATTTTAAGCATAAACTTGTGTATTTCATGGTTATGACATATGCAAAGATATATTCTAGTTTGGGCAAACCATGAAACAATCTCTAAAAGTATAAGTCAATCAATTATAGACATGATATCAAAAATTAATAATTAAAGGCCTCAATCATGCCATAATAAGATTTAAGTTATTGACTTTGCTCAATTAATTTATGAGAGAAGTATCTAGAATTACCATTTCATTCTGTATTCTTCAGTCAAATACCTACTAGATTTCTTATGTATGAACTTTTGGCTGAGGAAGGTCCTCTCTCTTGTTTGCATGTGAATGTTTATTGTACCTTATATGGAGATATCCTTCAAGTTGAGATCTCTCATTTTTCTTGCTCAAGGATCCTGCATTATTAACAAACTCCTTTTCTTTCTTGAAGGAGAGTCATTAGTTTCTTCAAGATACAAAACATTCATCCAACATATTCTTTGTTTTAAACTAGATGACTCAATATAAGATATGACAATAGTTGCTTGTTGAGTCACTTTACTCAAGAGATTGCCTAAATATAAGCAAGCACATATCACTTGAACTAAAGAGATAGTTTCATTAACCAAGATAGTTCAATGACAAGCATGTGAGCAATGGAAAGATTTATCAAGGTCAAGTCAATTTTTATTTTCAGAATCAATTTAGCTTAGATTCTATTTCCTTAAGATAATTATCAATAAGACATATTAGCTAAGTTTTAATCAATTTTATCTTAATCAGTTGTTTCTATCAAAAATTCAGATTATGATTTATTTGTTATCAATAAAATAAGATTCATTAAAGTTAGATTGAAGTCTTGCCCAAGTGCACATAATGAGCATACATTCTGGTCTATTAGCTGTAAGATAAAATAATTATTCTATCAAGCTTCAATACAGCTTTAAACAATAGATCTACTTTGCTCATCCTTTTCAAATTCTACAAGATGGGGTCATAGATGTACCTTCTTCATGCCAATCTTCTATAAGAATTTTCTTGTGGACTACCGTTGGTCAATGAAGATCCCCTTTCTTGTTTGTCTTAATTTGGAGATTGAGAGAAGATGTTAATTCATTCATCACACATATTTCAAACTCACCTTACATGAGCTAAGTAAAATCTTCATTATAATTCTTCATTAGTAGAACCCAAAAATGATGTCATCAATGCATACTTTGAGCAAATAAGATATTACAAATTCTTCTTTTTGATGCATAGATTTATCACTATTACTTTCTATCAAAAAGGTTACTTAAGCTTTTATATATCATGCTTTTGATGCTTGTACCAAATCACATATTGCTTTATCATATATGTAATGTGTATTTTTAAGTATGGTGGTTATTTTACATAGATCTCCTTTTTAATGAAATAACCACATAGGGGTGAGTTCTACACATTCATTTGATAGCATATAAAGCTCATAAAGCAAGCAAATGATAATGGTGATCTTTACTTCTAATCATACAAGAATCTCATCAAGATCTATTTTATCTTTTCTTGATTTAGTCTTTTAGTAGTCATCAATTTTTCTTCATTAAGTGCATTTCTGAAAAACTCAATTTGGTTCTAATTATTAACATGTTTTCAGATTGTTATATGTAAAAGATTAACCATATACATATATATAATTTGTTTTTAGTATTTTGATAATAAATCATTAGTCTCATAAAGAATAAAGTAAATTAATATTTCTACAACTAGAAGTTTTCATGAATGTTCTATATGCATTGCTTGATGAATGATATCCAAGGATAAAAATATCTTTATCAGATTTGGCATTATTTTCATGGGAACATATCAAGCATAACATATACGACTGAAAAATATGAGAGATATGCAATAGTTCTTTTTCTATTTTTCAGAAGATCAAAAGAAGTTTTCATCAAAAAATAGATTTAAGAGAGATCATATGTATGACACGCAGTGATGATAGTCTTTTAAAAATTATTTAAGTAGATGACTATCATACATAATTATCTTTTGCATTTCTTCAAGAATTCTATTAACTCTATTTTACTTATGGTGTCCTTGGTGCTGAAATCGTTGGATTTAATATTATTTTCTGTATAACCTTTATCAGGATTTTGGTTTTCAACACTGTGCCATGATACTCTTTATCTTCACAGTTTGGAAACCTTTATCATTTGAAACACTTTTACAAGATTTAGTAAATATAGAAAAATACTTCAGTTTTATTTCCCAAGAATAAATCCAACGTAAGCTTTTGAAAACTTAGAGATGGAAACAACATCTTTAGATTTAGAAAAGATTTTTGTTTGTTTCCTTAGTTAGCATGCATAGCAAAACTTTGACCTTTAAGTAGATAATCTAAGTGGGCCTATGGCAAGATCTTTTGGGAGTAAGTACATACTAGCATGAGTTGATTCTATGTGCCAAGGATGGTTTCTTTAATCTTGGTATTCATAGTGCAAATATTCAAAAGCATACCAAGTACACATTATCATTTTCATGATCAATAAAAAATAATGCCATGGATAAAAATTCTTAATCAAGCATATAGAGAATTCATCGAGTTATTTTTTTAATAAATTAATTAACCATTTTGCAACTTATCCAATAGTAAGTGGAGCATACTATAAAAATGAAGTGATTTGAATATATTTTCTTTTCATAAAAAAAAATATCACTTATATCACAAAAATGATTAATACTTGCAAGTTATGTTTTAATCAACTAATGAAGTAATTTCAACACGAGAAGATGTAAGAATTACTTATTTCATTCTTTCTTTCATTTGAATCATTCTTCTTAGTTACATTCAATTCTTTAACACATGTCTAGAGCACCCATTGTTTAGATAACGTCTTTCATTAGAACCTTGGATAGCTAGACATGCTTGCAGAAAAATAATCATATTTTCAACTTAGGAACCCAAGCTCTTTTGGGTCCTTGTAGGTTAGCTATAATTGTTCCTTTTGGAACCCATATTTTCTTAATAGCTATTTTGTCCATGAATTTACAGATTTTAGTATTACAAGGGATGTATTTCTGTATCCTCTTGTTGAATTTAACAAACTTAGATCGAACATGAGTAGTAGGAAAACTTCCAGTTTTCTGTTTCTCCCATTTTGGTTTATCAAATTTGTAATGTATAGATTTAGGAACAACAGAAGAGATTTTAATTAGCTTTTGTTTATAAGAATCTGTTTTAGAATAATTAAAAACTGTTTTAACAAACATATTTTTAAAAGATTTTTGAGTGTACCAAGGTTGATATCCTAATGTAACTTTATCAAATTCAGCTCTTTGATTATTTATCATTAGGTTCAGTTTTTCAGAGCTGAGCGTAAATCTTTCAACAATAGGTTTTAATCTGTCAACTTCTTTAGTTAATCTTCTGTTATCTTCTGAAAGTAATTCATTGTCTTTCTTAAGTTTATCATGACTTTCAGTGAGAAGTTGATCTCTTTGATTTAGTTCTTGATTTTCTTTAATTAAGATTTCAGTTTTACTGGTTAGTTTCAGTTTTTCATCTATTTGTTTTTCAATCTTCAAGTTCTTGTTCTTACAAATAAGTTTCTTATATTCTAAATACAAATCAAAAAAGGCATCATGGAGTTCATCAAATGTAAAATTGCTTTCAGTTTCAGTATGTACCTCTTGTGCCACCAAGCATGGATTTTCAATATGATACTGCTCTCCTTCTACACATGATGTTTCAGATTTGTTAGTGCATTCATATTTGTCTTCAAGCATATCCCATATTTCTTTAGCAGTCATGCAAGAAGATATGCAATTAAACTCATTCCTATCTAACGCACAATATAATAGGTTCATGGCTTTTGAATTTTGTTGAACCATTTTCTCATTATGTCTAGTGTTTGTGTGTGTTCCATTGACTATAATGCTCCATAAATTATAATCAACTGATTGTATAAAAATCCGCATGCGTATTTTCCAATGTGTATAGTTTATGCCATTAAATGGTGGAGGTCGATCAATTAACTGTCCCTCTCCTAGGAAACTGTCTATTTGAGTTGTCATGATCTTTGGCTCTTTGACGGTTAGGTCAAAACCAAAAAAAAAAAAAAAAAAGGCAAGGAATTATAGAGCACCTGCTCTGATACCACTTGTTGCCCAAGGTGACAATCCAAGAGAGGGGGGGGGGTGAATTGGTTTCTTCTAAATTTTTGGTACTTTTAAAACTTTCTTAATTAAGTGCGATGGATGCTCTCTTAGGTTATTTAAGTGAGTTAATCTAATGCAAGAAGAGAAGATAAAGCAAGAAAAAATGAAAGCACAAACACAATGCAAACACACCAATATATAGTGGTTCGGTACTCTCCTTAGCACCTACGTCCACTCCCCAAGCGTACCCTTGGAAATTCACTATAATCTTGCGGATTACAGTTGGATTGTTTTCCGGGCTCACAATCCAAAAACCTTGTTGGTTTTACGGGCTCACCAACGAACCTATACACTTGGTTTTCCGGGCTCACCAAGAACCTTGTTGGTTTTGCGGGCTCACCAACGAACCTATACAACTTTGGTTTTCCGGGTTCACCAAAAACCTTTGTTGGTTTTGCGGGCTTACCAACGAACCTTTGTTGGTTTTGCGGGCTTACCAACGAACCTTTACAAAGTGTTTAAACAAATGAAAAGAAAAGATTTAAACTCCTAGATGAGCATATAAAGCAATATGAACAACAAGAAGAGTTAGAAAGAAATTATCGCTTTGAAGTCGCTTTGCTCTTCTTGGTCAAGGAAGCTTCACTCTTCAATGGGGGAAGGAGCTCTTAATGCCTCTTTGAATCTGCTCAATCCCTTTCTTTGATTCTTGAATGAAGCTCTTGATGAAGCTTGTCTTGCTAGGGTTCTCTCTTGAATGCACTTGATGTATTTTCCCAAAGCTTACTTCCTCTGATGAATACTCCCTCTTAAATACTTCTCCAACCTCCAAATAGTCCTTTCTGACCGTTGGATTGAAGAAACTAGCCGTTTATAGCCGTTGGGAGTCCAAAAAGCATTTCTGCACAACTAGCCGTTATGTTCAGCCCGTGTTTGGGTCGGCTCAACCTGTCCTTGGGTCGACCCAACTTGGCCTTGGGTCGACTCAAACATTCCTTGGGTCGACCCTCTCAGAGAACACAGAAACATGAATTTCAAACTTCCTTCACTTGGGTCGACCCAACCATTCTTTGGGTCGACTCAAAGTTCACTTGGGTCGACTCAACTTCTTCTTGGGTCGACCCTCTCAGTAATTCCAGAGAGCCATTTTCTGTCTGTCTTTCTGTCTTCCATTTGGGTCGACCCTCTCAGGGTTTGGGTCGACTCAAAGTTCACTTGGGTCGACTCAACTTCTTCTTGGGTCGACCCTCTCAGTAATTCCAGAGAACCATTTTCTGTCTGTCTTTCTGTCTTGCCTTTGGGTCGACCCTCTCAGGGTTTGGGTCGACTCAAGCTTGGGTCGACTCAACCACTGTGTGGGTCGACCCTCTCAGTAAATCCAGAGAGCATTTTTCCTTTGCATTTTGAGGTTCTTTGGAGGTTGGGTCGACTCATGCCTACCTTGGGTCGACCCAACTCACTGTTCATTTGTGCTGTTTTTGCAGGAGTGTGCCAGATGATTCCTTGATGTGCCGGGGTCGACCCAATCAACCTATGGGTCGACTCAATTCACACTTTGCTGCATTCTTAAGGTTAGATTCACTCAAATGAACAAGACCATATATATATTCTCAATTAAACAAATGTACTGAGAGTAATGAACTTATAAATGAAGCATCAATTTAGCTTATAGCATGCTTTAGATAATTGCTTGTTAATCATCAAAATAACACTATCATCCTCAGCTGCTCTAGAAGACTCTAAGGCTTCACCAAGATTGATCACTTATCTTTACATAGTAAATGCTGAAGAACAAAGCTTGGAGCCATTAAACAAGGCTGATCCACGTGGAGATGCTATTTAGGCCCATTTTTCGTGGGTACTTTTGGGCTTGAGTCTTGTTGTGTTCCTAATTACTTGTACATGAAGTTTTGACTTGTCAACTCGTTTTTCCTAAGTTATTCATGTACTTCGTAGTTAGGAACCTTGAAAGTTGTGTCATTTATTATTTTGAAGTTGTAACTTGGAAGTTGTGACTTGGAAAACGTTTTTTACTTATTGCCTTGGAAAGGGGATGGTGTCCTTTCCAATAGCTTAGTTTGAAGCCTATATAAAGGCTGCCATATGTAACCAAGGGATTATTATGAATGAATTAAAGTGTTGGCAAGCTTTGCTATGCTCTTTTGTGTTCTTGGATACCAAATGACAAGAACCCACCAGGAGACCTGCCCTAGGAACCCTTGAATCAATTTGCTATACTTGCCCCGAGATCGCTAGAAAAAACAAGTTGTAGGAGATCAGATTAGAACTCTAAGGAAACTAAGTCCTTAAAACCCTAATCCCTGAAGACGCCACAAAGGTTGATCACTCCCTTTGATAAGTCAGAATTTTGTATTCTAATCCAAGAACACAAAAGAGCATAGCAAAGCTTGCCAACACTTTAATTCATTCATAATAATCCCTTGGTTACATATGGCAGCCTTTATATAGGCTTCAAACTAAGCTATTGGAAAGGACACCATCCCCTTTCCAAGGCAATAAGTAAAAAACGTTTTCCAAGTCACAACTTCCAAGTTACAACTTCAAAATAATAAATGACACAACTTTCAAGGTTCCTAACTACGAAGTACATGAATAACTTAGGAAAAACGAGTTGACAAGTCAAAACTTCATGTACAAGTAATTAGGAACACAACAAGACTCAAGCCCAAAGGTACCCACGAAAAATGGGCCTAAATAGCATCTCCACGTGGATCAGCCTTGTTTAATGGCTCCAAGCTTTGTTCTTCAGCATTTACTATGTAAAGATAAGTGATCAATCTTGGTGAAGCCTTAGAGTCTTCTAGAGCAGCCTCCTTCTCTTGAATTTCCATGACTAGTCCATATAAAGCTTCTTTCATTTGTTTTGCCCTTGCTCTAGTCATTGGACCTCCAATTCCTTGTAATGGATCTTTGGAATTAGCTTGAACCATTCGGCCAGCCCCTTGATCTCTATCATTCCCTCCCTCCTCGAAAGGATTCGTCCTCGAATCACCTACATCAAATAAGGATAAATCAGCAACATTAAAAGTAGCACTAATATTACTATAGTTGCTTGGCAAATCCAGCTTGTAGGCGTTGTCATTGATCCTCTCTAAGACTTGAAAAGGTCCATCTCCTCTAGGCTGTAGTTTGGATTTTCGTTGTGTTAGAAACCGTTCTTTCCTCATATGCACCCAGACCCAATCACCAGGTTCAAAAACAATCTTTACACGTCCTTTGTTGGCTTGCTTAGCATATTGCTCATTCTTCTTTTCAATGTTAGCCCGAACCTTGGCATGTAAATCCTTCACAAATTCTGCCTTTTGCTTTCCATCAAGATTAGCACGTTCTTTAGTAGGCAAAGATAGAATATCCAAGGGAGTTAAAGGATTAAAGCCATAGACAACTTCAAAAGGTGAAAACGAAGTAGAAGAATGAACAGTTCTGTTGTATGCAAACTCAATGTGCGGTAAACATTTTTCCCATTGCCTTAAGTTCTTTTGAATGATGGTACGTAACAAAGTAGTGAGTGTCCTATTAACTACTTCAGTTTGTCCATCCGTTTGAGGATGTGCAACAGTAGAAAATAAGAGTTTAGTTCCTAATTTATTCCACAAGGTGCGCCAAAAATGACTTAGGAACTTCACATCTCTATCACTAACAATTGTCTTAGGCAAACCATGCAAACGAACTATGTCTTTAAAGAACAAGTCAGCAATATGTATTGCATCATTGGTTTTAGAACATGCAATGAAATGAGCCATTTTGCTAAATCTATCAACAACAACAAATATACTGTCCTTTCCACTTTGAGACCTTGGTAATCCTAAAACAAAATCCATAGAAATATCAATCCAAGGTTGGTTAGGCACGGGTAAAGGTGTATACAAGCCATGTGGTAAAACTTTAGATTTCGCTTGTCTACATGTAATGCATTTATCATAAACAGCTTGCACATCATGCTTCATGTTAGGCCAATAAAAATGTTCATGCAAGATATCTAAAGTCTTTTGCACACCAAAATGTCCCATCAGACCACCCCCATGAGTTTCTCTGACAAGCAATTCACGGATAGAACAAATAGGCACACACAACTGATTTTTCTTAAATAGAAATCCGTCATGCCTATAATACTCACCAGATGCACTCTTTTTGCATGTATTCCATGTTTGGCAGAAATCAGAATCATTGGCATACAAGTCCTTAATCAATTCAAAACCAAGTAACTTAGTTTGCAAGGTAGTAAGTAAAGCATACCTTCGAGACAACGCGTCAGCAACGATATTTTCTTTTCCATGTTTGTACTTGATGAAATAAGGAAATGTTTCTATGAACTCCAGCCACTTAGCATGCCTCTTATTAAGCTTACCCTGGGATTTCAAGAACTTCAAGCTCTCATGATCAGAATGAATGATGAATTCCCTTGGCCACAAGTAATGCTGCCATGTTTGAAGAGTTCTCACTAATGCATAAAGTTCTTTGTCATATGTTGGATAATTTAAGGCTGCCCCACTTAGCTTTTCACTAAAATAAGCAATTGGTTTTGAATCTTGCATCAAAACAGCTCCTATTCCAATTCCGGATGCATCACATTCAACTTCAAAAGCTTTATCAAAGTTAGGCAAACTTAACAAAGGTGCATTAGTTAGCTTATCTTTCAAATCAGTGAAAGCTTGTTCATGCTGATCATTCCACTTAAAAACAACATTCTTTTTAACAAGTTCATTTAAAGGTGCAGCAATAGAACTGAAATTTTTAACAAACCTTCGATAAAAACTTGCTAAACCATGAAAACTTCTTACCTCGTTCGCATTCTTAGGTGTAGGCCAGTCCCTGATTGCCTTCACCTTCTCCTCATCCATGCTAATACCTTGAGAACTAACAACAAAACCAAGAAATACAACAGATTCCATGCAAAATGTACACTTCTTAAGATTAGCATATAATTGGTGTTCTCTCAATTTGCTAAAAACAGCATGCAAATGTTGTTCATGTTCATCCAAGTTCTTACTATAGACTAAAATATCATCAAAGTAAACTACCACAAATTGACCTATGAAAGCACGCAAAACATGATTCATCAATCTCATGAAAGTACTAGGTGCATTAGTTAAACCAAAAGGCATCACTAACCACTCATACAATCCATATTTAGTTTTGAATGATGTCTTCCATTCATCTCCCTCTTTCATACGAATTTGATAGTAGCCATTTCTCAAATCAATTTTAGAAAACAAACAAGAGCCATGTAATTCATCAAGCATATCATCTAATCTTGGGATAGGATGTCTATACTTAACTGTTATTTTGTTGATGGCTCGGCAATCCACACACATGCGCCATGTTCCATCTTTCTTTGGGACTAGGATGACAGGAACCGAACATGGGCTAAGACTTTCTCTGACAATTCCCTTTTTCACCAGCTCATCCACTTGCCTTTGGATTTCCTTTGTTTCTTCGGGATTAGCTCTATATGCAGGTCTGTTTGGAATGGTAGAACCGGGCATGAAGTCTATTTGATGCTCAATGCCTCTTAAGGGTGGTAGTCCATTAGGAATCTCTTTTGGAAATATGTCCTCAAATTCCTGCAATAAAGTCACAACAACACTAGGCAAGGAGGGGTTAAGATCGTTAGTAGAAAGATAAACATCCTTGTACATAAGTACAAGTAGTTGCTGTCTTGAGAACATAACACTCTTAACCTCATTTTTTTCAGCAAACACACTCATTTTTTTACTTTTCTCTTTTTTTTGAATACTATTCTCTCTGCTCTCAATCTCACTCCTTTCATTTGCATTTTTCCTCTCGGACTCACCTTCTCTCTTTTTACACTCTCTCGCTATCCGAATCTGATCTTCATAAGCTTGCAAAGGTTTGAGAGGGGTTAGGACTACAGTGCGGTTGTTCATCATAAAAGAATAATGGTTTTTGTATCCATTGTGTGTAACCTTCCTATCAAACTGCCATGGTCGTCCAAGCAAAATATGACTAGCATGCATTGGTGCCACATCACAAAGAATCTCATCTGTGTATTTGCCAATTGAAAATGAAACGAGCACTTGCTTGTTTACCCTCACTTCTCCACATTCATTTAACCATTGCAACTTGTATGGATTAGGATGCTTCATGGTGGGTAACTCCAGCTTATCTACTAACAAAGTACTAGCAACATTAGTGCAGCTTCCGCTATCAATAATCATGGTACATACCTTTCCCTTCACATGACATCTAGTATGGAAAATATGTTCACGTTGCTCCTTATCACCATCATCCTTAGGCTGGATGCTTAGTGCTCTTCTTGTCACCAACATATCTCCATGTACAGGTTCTTCAATGTCAATATCACTGCAATTTTCTAAGGGTGGCATCTCATCCTCACTTGAACTAGCACTTTCAATGTCACCATTCTCCAACATAATCATAATCCTCTTGTTTGGGCATTGGGAAGCAATATGCCCAAATCCTTGGCACCTAAAACACTTAACATTACGTGATTTAGAAGAAGTGTTAGTTTCGGTTTTACCTTTTGAAATAGCAACCGAATCTTTTGGCTTTGCATCTTCTTTTGTTTTTGAGGCAGATTTGTTATCCTTCCAATTAGACTTCCATGTGGAACTAGAAGCCAAACCCGATTTGGATCCTTTGGACTTGATTTGCTTTTCTATTTTGATGGCCTTGTGCAACAGCTCCTCCATCTCCACATAGTGTTGCAATTCAACCACATCAGCAACCTCTTTGTTTAAGCCTCCAATAAATCTTGCCATGGTAGCCTCTCGATCTTCCTCTATATTAGCTTTAATCATTGCCATCTCCATTTCTTTATAATAGTCTTCCACACTCATGGAG
Organism: Phoenix dactylifera; assembly: GCF_051530095.1. NCBI lineage: Eukaryota > Viridiplantae > Streptophyta > Magnoliopsida > Arecales > Arecaceae > Phoenix > Phoenix dactylifera. Next base: position 5,288,732 of record NC_143204.1, on the reverse strand, counting down.
CCTTGAACTAGCCCTTGTAACTTTCTATGTAAATCTCTATAGTAATGGCTAGGTACAAATCTCTTGCGCATTACCAATTTCATATCTTCCCATGACCGAATTGGCCTTTCTCCAATCCTTCGCCGACTAATCATCAATTGATCCCACCATATGCTTGCATAATCCGTGAACTCAACGGCTGCCAATTTCACCTTTTTCTCATTTGAATAGTTGTGACAATCAAACACATGTTCAACTTTTCTCTCCCATTCCAAGTAAAGTTCGGGATCATTCTTTCCTTGAAAGATAGGAATCTTCATCTTGATGCTGCCCAGATTATTATCTTTTGAATCATTGGCCTTCTTTCCCCTTCTAGAGTAAGATTCATAATCTAAATCTTCTTCATCATCTTCAAACATCTGCCCCCTCAAAGGTTTGATTCTGCTTGGTGATTCCAAATCATCCATTCGTGCACCAAGCTTAGTAAGTTGATCAGCAATGGCTTTCATCCATAACTTCATATCAACATCTGGTTGTTCACTACCTCCACTACTCATCTTTGTATGCTGCAATCAAAAGATTAGTATAAACAGAATAGGTCCTCACACACTCCTCTCTCGGGTGGACACTCTTTTATGGCTTTTTCTTGATGATGAACTCACACTCTTGCCTTTTACCACTCAAGCCAGCCCTCTTTATGTTCTTGAAAGAATCAAAATCAACAAATCACAAAGAGCGATCAGATGGATGGTGGCAAATCTCCAAGAAAATCAGAATTTTAAGGACTTCGATGAGGCAAATGGTACTCACAAGAAAAATTGTCTTAAAGCATCAAGAACATAAGAAGACTTCAAAAGGAAGTAAAGGATATGTAATAGAAACAACTAGAAAGCAAGGAGAAATAAGAACAAGCTAAGCAGCCTTGTAATACGTAAAACGGTCTTGTAACAAGTGAAACAACCTTGCAACAAGGGGTCTTCAGCTTTGGAACAAGTGAAACAGCCTTGTAATTAATGCCCCTTAATCAATAACCTTCTTTCTTTCTTTCTTTCTTTCTTTCTTTCTTTTCTTTTCTTTTTTTTTTTCGTTTTTTTTTTTCATTTTTTTTTCCGTCTTTTTTTTTTTTTTTTTTTTTGAATCAAACTAAGTAACAGAAGATTAAAGAACAAAACAGATTAGAGGAAACAAGAAACACAAGGAACTGAAAAAAAAACAGAAATAAGAGAACGAACAAAGAAACTTAAAGAAATAAAATAAGAACAAAGGAACAAAGATGATAAAGGATAAGTAACCTGATTTCAAGAACCAAAGCTCTGATACCAAATGACAAGAACCCACCAGGAGACCTGCCCTAGGAACCCTTGAATCAATTTGCTATACTTGCCCCGAGATCGCTAGAAAAAACAAGTTGTAGGAGATCAGATTAGAACTCTAAGGAAACTAAGTCCTTAAAACCCTAATCCTTGAAGACGCCACAAAGGTTGATCACTCCCTTTGATAAGTCAGAATTTTGTATTCTAATCCAAGAACACAAAAGAGCATAGCAAAGCTTGCCAACACTTTAATTCATTCATAATAATCCCTTGGTTACATATGGCAGCCTTTATATAGGCTTCAAACTAAGCTATTGGAAAGGACACCATCCCCTTTCCAAGGCAATAAGTAAAAAACGTTTTCCAAGTCACAACTTCCAAGTTACAACTTCAAAATAATAAATGACACAACTTTCAAGGTTCCTAACTACGAAGTACATGAATAACTTAGGAAAAACGAGTTGACAAGTCAAAACTTCATGTACAAGTAATTAGGAACACAACAAGACTCAAGCCCAAAAGTACCCACGAAAAATGGGCCTAAATAGCATCTCCACGTGGATCAGCCTTGTTTAATGGCTCCAAGCTTTGTTCTTCAGCATTTACTATGTAAAGATAAGTGATCAATCTTGGTGAAGCCTTAGAGTCTTCTAGAGCAGCCTCCTTCTCTTGAATTTCCATGACTAGTCCATATAAAGCTTCTTTCATTTGTTTTGCCCTTGCTCTAGTCATTGGACCTCCAATTCCTTGTAATGGATCTTTGGAATTAGCTTGAACCATTCGGCCAGCCCCTTGATCTCTATCAGTTTGCCTATACTAAAGACGTTCAGTTCCAAGGTCATATTGCCAAAAGAAAGCTTCATGACACTATTCCTACAATTGATCAATGCATTAGAAGTTGCAAGGAATGGACGTCCTAAGATGACCGGAATCTGAGATGGTGAATTGGAAGCCGGATGTGTGTCCAGTACGATAAAGTCGACAGAAAAATAGAACTTGTCTACTTGGACCAACACATCTTCGATAATTCCTCTAGGAACCTTCACTGACCTGTCAGCTAATTGTAAGGTGATAGCTGTTGGCTTCAACTCATCCAAACCGAGTTGCTCATATACCGTATATGGCAACAAGTTCACACTCGCTCCCAAATCTAGCAATGCTCGCTCAATCCTAAAATTGCCAATGATGCACGAGATAGTTGGGCAACCTGGATCCTTATATTTAGGGAGAATGTTATGCTGTAAAATCGCACTCACATTTTCAGCCAGAAATGCCTTCTTCTTGACATTTAATCGACGTTTGACAGTGCACAAATCCTTCAAAAATTTTGCATATGAAGGCACTTGTTTGATTGTATCAAGAAGAGGTACATTGACTTTTACTTGCTTAAAAACCTCAAGAATTTTAGAGTTTGGTTCAAGCTTTTGCAAGGGCTTTAATCTTTGTGGAAATGGTGTTGGAAAAGGACATTTAATTTTTTCAGCAGAGGTTGGTGCTTCAGTTTCTTCGTTATCCTTTTCTTTTGTCTTGGGAGGGTCAGAATCAGACATGACTTGTGTTTGTTCTAAGACTGGTCGGTCAATAACTTTTCCACTTCGCAAAGTTATTATACTCTTCGCTTGTTCTTTATGCGAAGTTGAAGATGATACATTGCTACCACCGTAGACTTGAGGATTAGGTTGTGGTTGAGCTGGTAGCTTACCCTTCTCTTGAGCACCTAAAGCAGTGGTCAGCGTTGTCAATTGATTTCTTATTTCATCATTGATTTTAGCTTGACCTTGCATGAAAGATTGCAAAGTTTCTTCGAGACTGGGTTTTTGAGGGGGTGTGTGTGCATAATGAGGTTGCGGAGGTGGAGGAATTGGGTTATATACTTATTGAGGTTGGTCATTCCTCCACCTGAAATTTGGATGGTTCTTCCATCCAAGGTTGTAAGTACCCGAAAAAGGATTATTGAAAGAATTTTGATATGTATTCATAACATTGGCCTGATCGTGCAAGACTTTCTTGAATGCGGGTATTGTGGGGCAATCAGTGGCGAGATGGCCAGGCATCTCACAAATCCTACAACACTCATTGTTATGTTCTACGGTCTTGACGGGTTCGATCCTTCTAAGTTTAATTTCCTCTACCTTCCTAGTAAGGGCTGCCATTTTAGCCTGAATATCATCCTGAGTACTAAGGTTATAAAGGCCCCCGTGTCCAATGCTAGTAGGCTTAGGCAAAGATTTATTCACTCTATCCCCTATATCCCATAATTGTGCAGTCTCTGCGAGAGAGTCTAAATAGTCCCATGCCTCATCGGGTTGCTTTTCCAAAAATAGACCATTGCACATGGTCTCTATAAATTGTTTTAACTGTGGAGACAATCCTTCGTAAAAGAAACTAATGGTTCTCCATGTTTCAAACCTGTGATGAGGACAAGAGAGAAGCAAATCTTTAAATCTCTCCCAGCATTCATAAAATGTTTCATGGTCTTTTTGTTGGAAATTACTAATGTGCCTTTTCAAAAAGTTAGTCCTTTGTGCGGAAAAGATTTTTTTCAAGAATTCTCTTTGCATATCATGCCATGTTCCTAGCGATCTAGGTCTCAAGGAGTTCAGCCATGTTTTGGCTTTATCCTTTAAGGAAAAAGGAAACAAGGTCAATTTAAGGACGTCTTCCGATACATTTGGCACTCTAAATGTGATGCTAATTTCCTCATAATTCTTAAGGTGAAGATAAGGGTTCTCGGATTCCATCCCATGATACTTGGGCAGCAATTGAATTACTCCTGGTTTGATTTCAAAGTGTCCTACATTTTCAGGAATAGTCATGCATGAAGGTTGACTAGTCCTAGTAGGGTGTAAATATTGTCGAAGTATCATAACTGGGGGTCTACCTTCATCACCATGGTGACTTCCTACATCGTCATCAGCCATCTCACCAGATCTAAGATTTTGCCAAAGAGTTTCAATAATATGATCTAAGAAATTGTCAAATGTTTGTCAATTCAGGCGCCCAGTGTTGTCCCTATTCCAATCTAGCATACAAAGTTTCAGAGTTTATTTATTTATTTATTTATTTTTTTAATGATCATCCTTGATCTTTTCTTAAAGTTCTTATCAATTTTCGATTAGCAACAAGGGTTAATGAGATATGATAATAATAAAATTCTGATTCTAAGAAAAAAATAATTTAAACATAGAAAATTCAAAACAGACAGCAGCAAGGTTTCAGATTAATTTAATGATCCTAAAAATCTCAGAATGTCCATCAGACCGTTTCGATGAAAGAAAATGTGTCCTGCACTTGCCGACTAAATTTGAGTCCAATTAGACGGTGAATTACTATGATATCAGAGATTGATGCAGACTGTGCAGGGAAAAAAAACAGCAATAAAGATTCAATTTTTTTTTTTCGAAAGAAAAAGACTAACTACTAAAGTACTAATTAAATCTAAAATTATACTAATAACTCAGCCGTTCTCCGGCAACGGCGCCAAAAACTTGACGCGCTCGCAAAATTGCTTTCGCGAAACTAATCTCCCAAGTATCAGAGAATCGCACAAGTAGTAAATTCTCAGGAGTCTGAGGTCGAATCCTCAGAAAACGAAATATATATATGAGATTATTTAGTATAATTTTAGATTAATTAATTCAATAAATTTGTGGATTAAGATGATGTTTTGATTTTGTGAAATTAAAAGTAGAGAATAATATATCAATAAACAAAGTTCTATGAAATAAAGATGGTAGGGATTTGGAATCCCCCTTGATGTTATTGCATCTAAGAAATAAACTCTATGGTTCTTGATTAAAAATGAATGGTAGGATAGATCTAATCATGATATATGTTTCATGAACATATGAACTCAATTTCTAAGCATTCATCGTGCTCACTACGTCTACGACGAATCAAATACTAAAGCAATCCATATATCAATAGTCATAAACCATTAAAGAACTATCTACGAAATAACTACGCATGGATCAAGAACATATCAGTGAATGTAAGTCATTCAAAGCAAAAGTTTAGAGTTTACTTCAAAGAGTAATACATCAAAGGTTCCTCCATCACCCTTCCTAAGATATCAGCCACTCATTTCACACATTAATCCCCCTTTCATTTTTCCTTTTCTTTTTTTTTCTTTTCTTTTGGCCCGAAATAGAGTATCCCCTGTTTCTCCCCCTCCCTTCCTTCAATAGCAGCGGCTCTGTTTCTTCCGAATGAGGGATACTCCGAACGCCCCCCAGCCGAGAGAATATATCAAGCTAGCCATCAGCTCCCCTCCTTGCACGCGGTGGAAACGGACGCTGGGATGGATCTCGGGAGATTGCGGACACACTCGAAAGATCGTGATCGCATGCATCGCGGGATGATGGGCTGCACGCGGACGGCTGGGAAGCGAGTTGCTCGTGGACGCTAAAGCTTGATCGCGGGATCTGGGTGGCTGGATCGCACGGGATCTGGGATTCGGAAGCTGGAAAATCCCTGGGAAGAGGCGGAAGAGGCATGCGTTCATGAGGAGCTCGGACGTGGACGGTAGAGGAAGCTAGGACTCGTGAGATGAACGGGATGAGCGGACAGGATCTGAGGAGGCTGGAATGGAGATCTGATCACGAACGGAAGGAGGATTGGAGCTGGGATCTGTTGGAATGCATGGGAGATGAACCGTGGATGGCTGCGGGATGATCACACGCGCTAGGAGAAGCTGTGAATGCGGAAGAGGTGGACGGCTACAGGATGCTGGGAGGTTGAGGGAAGCTGATAGCAGAAGATTCGCACGCGGACTCGAGGACCTGAGATTCCAGAAGATTGCTGATTATGTGGCTGGAACTTGGGACGCTCTGGTAGCTTGGCCTTGAACACGGGATCTTTGCTGGGATGAGGTGCGGACGAGGCATGGATCACAAGCGGAGAAGACGGACCGCTGGCGCTTGGGCTAAGATGCAGAAGAAGCTGGGTCGCACGAGATGCTGGGAAAGGAAAATGCTTCGCGGGAGGGAGCTAACAGCGGAAGAATGTGGAGATGGAGCTGGCTCGCGGACGGTTGAGCTTGGGCTCGTGCAAGAAGCGAACTCACGGGGTGACGGCTGGGATGAATAAACCATGAACTCCAAAAGCCTTTGAAATGGGGAAAGAGGAGGATGCTCGTTTCTTCCACGCGGGCGGACATGTGGAATAGATGCTGGCTTGCAGATGCTTGGGCTTGCAGAAAAATGAAGCTGCGAGGAAGTGGACCGCTAAACTTGACCTTCTTTTAGCGTGCAACTGGGGTCGACCCATGCGGTTGGCCGGTCACCTACAGTGATGCATCTTTTTGAACCCTGAGGATGATAGTGTTATTTTGATGATTAACAAGCAATTATCTAGAGTATGCTATAAGTTAAATTGATACTTCATTTATAAGTTCATTACTCTCAGTATATTTGTATGAATTGATATAGAGACATGTCTTTGTTCATTTGAATGAATCTAACCTTGAGAATGCAGCAAAGTGTGGATTGAGTCGACCCAAAGGTTGATTGGGTCGACCCCGGCACATCAAGAAGTCATTTGGCACACTTCTGCAATATTGGCACAGATGAACAGTGAGTTGGGTCGACCCAAGAAAAGCATGAGTCGACCCAAACATGAAGAACCCCAAAACAAGACAGAAAAATGGTTCTCTGGATTTACTGAGAGGGTCGACCCAAGAAGAAGTTGAGTCGACCCAAGTAAACCTTGAGTCGACCCAAAGAAAGGTTGAGTCGACCCAAGTGAAGAAAGGCTGAAATTCAAGATTCTGAATTTTCTGAAAGTTGGGTCGACCCAAGAAAAGTTTGAGCTGACCCAAGGTTGAGTCGACCCAAAGAAAGATTGGGTCGACCCAAGGAAAGGAAGGCTGAATTTCAAGTTTCTGTGTTTTCTGAGAGGGTCGACCCAAGGAAAGGTTGAGTCGACCCAAGGCAAAGTTGGGTCGACCCAAGGACAGGTTGAGCCGACCCAAACACGGGCTGAACATAACGGCTAGTTGTGCAGAAATGCTTTTTGGACTCCCAACGGCTATAAACGGCTAGTTTCTTCAATCCAACGGTCAGAAAGGACTATTTGGAGGTTGGAGAAGTATTTAAGAGGGAGTATTCATCAGAAGAAGTAAGCCTTGGGGGAAAATACATCAAGTGCATTCAAGAGAGAACCCTAGCAAGGCAAGCCTCATCCAAGTGCTTCATTCAAGAATCAAAAGAAAGGGGTTGAGCAGTTTCAAAGAGGCATCAAGAGCTCCATCCTCCCTTGAAGAAGTGAAGCATCCTTGACAAAGAAGAGAGAAGCCACTTCAAAGCGATAAATATTTTCTAACTCTTCTTTGTAGTTTATATTGTTTTATATGCTCATTTAGGAGTTTGAATCTTTCTTTTTGTTTGTCAAACTACTTGTTGTAAGGTTTGTTGGTAAGCCCGTAAAACCAACATTGTAGGTTGTTGGTAAGCCCGTAAAACCAACGTAGGTTGTTGGTAAGCCCGTAAAACCAACGTAGGTTGTTGGTAACCCCGTAAAACCAACGTAGGTTGTTGGTAAGTCCGTAAAACCAACGTAGGTTGTTGGTAACCCCGTAAAACCAACGTAGGTTGTTGGTAAGCCCGTAAAACCAACGTAGGTTGTTGGAAACCCCGTAAAACCAACATAGGTTCTTGGTAAGCCCGTAAAACCAATTGTGAAGGTTTGTTGGTGAGCCCGTAAAACCAACATAGGTTCTTGGTGATCCCGGAAAACCAAATTGTAAAGGTTTTGGATTGTGAGCCCGGAAAACAATCCTACTGTAATCCGAGGGGTTATAGTAAAATTCCCAAGGGGACGCTTGGGGAGTGGACGTAGGTGCCTTGGGGTGCACCGAACCACTATATATCGCTGTGTTTGTGTTGTGCTTGTTCTTATGCTTATTCTTGCATTATCTTTCATCTTTACTCTAGTTTAATTCATTCAAGTAATTTATGAAAGCATTCACCGCACTTAATTACGAAAGTTTTTAAAAGCACTAAAATTTAGAAAAACCCAATTCACCCCCCCTCTTGGATTGTCACCTTGGGCAACAAGTGGTATCAGAGCAAGGTGCTCTAATAGTACCCATTGATCTCACAATCAAGAGTTAAAGATCATGACAACCCAAGTGGGATGTTCTATACGAGAGGGACAATTAATTGATAGACCACCTCTATTTAATGGCACAAACTACACTTATTGGAAAGCTAGAATGAGGATATTCATTCAAGCTTCAAACTATGAATTATGGTACATCATTACCAGAGGCCCTCACTCACTCTCTCACACTATTAATGAAAAAGACTTAGCACAATTGAATGCTAATGCTATGAACATACTATATTGTGCTATCCATGAAACTGAATTTAATAAAATCTCTGCATGCTTATCTGCTAAGGAAATCTGGGATACTTTAGAAAATATCTATGACAATATTCAGATTAGCTCACATGTGCTTCAATTACATACTAACAGTGAGCCTGCAGAAAACGATGTTGAATCTCCCAATCCGGAAGAAAGAACAACAAATGAAGAATTCGGTGATGAAAACAAGGATCCATACCCAAACACCGAAAAATTCAAAAGCTTCCTAAAGACAAAGAAGAAGAGGAAGCAAGAAGAAAGGAAGAAAGAGATAAAAAGCAAAAAAGCCTTGACCAAGGAAGAGTCAAGCAAGAAAATGAAAGTGAGGAGCAACAATAATGATACTAGCTCCAAAGAACTACAAGAGGTAACTAACTTATGCTTTATGGCACAAGAAGATAAGGTAAAATCTGAATCTGATTTCACACCTAATGAATTTCAGGAAGAATTCTCTTATGATGAACTATTAAATGCTTTTCATGATTTGTATGGTGAATGTAGAAAATTAGCTACGAAAAATAAAAATCTTAAAAAGATAAATCTGGAAATGTCAGAAGAAAGAAATTCTTCCGCTAAAATGAGAGACAAATTAAACTCTGAGAATGAACGCTTAAGATTAAATTCGGAAGAATTGATTCAGAAAAATCAGAATTTAATTAAAGAAAATCAAAACTTAAGTGAAGAAGTTAACCAATTGAAATCTTTTATTAACAAATTCACTGTAAGTTTAGAAAGATTAAAAACAATGTTTGAAAGCCAACATGCTGTTTTTGATAAATCAAGACTTGGTTGGATTCCTTTGCTCAATAATAAACCCCTAAAGAAAAAGGTTATCAATTCGCCAAGCAAACCATCAAATAAGATAACTTATTTCAAACATAAAAAGATTGGGCATAAAAACTTTACCTATGGTTCTAATACAAGCAAATCAAATGATAAAATTATTACAATTAAACAGATTTGGATTCCAAAAGGAACCATATGCACTAACTCCCAAAGACCCAAGCAAGCTTGGGTACCTAAAATGAAAAACTGAGATTATCTTGCAAATGTGTCAAAGCAGCCCTTGAAACTCATGTGAAACTCTTAATTGGGTGCCATGGCACGTGACTTATAAATAAATTTTATTTCATCATTTGTGAATGTAATTTCAATTGTCATTTTATGTCTTGATATGCTTAACTTTATAAATTCAGTTAGGCTATTGAATATTTATTAAATGCCTTGTATGTATGACAAATCTTATCTACACGATCTTAGCATGAAATTTTCTAGTGCTTGCATGATGATAAGAAAACAATGAATGAATATGTATAACTTTCTCCTTCAAGTTTTCAAAATCTAAATTTTCTCTCTAGTATAAATGATAGATGCTGATTTCATGCCTTCATGTTAAAACTCCATTGAGCATAATCTTTGTATCCATGATTAATATCTTTCTCTAAAATTATCTCAAATTCTACTGATTAATTGTAACATGTCATGCTTAACTTGATCATAAAAATCTTTTAAAGTATGAATATTAATTCTTTTAAACTATCACTCATAAGTCAAAATAAAATCCTAATTGCTCTAAAAGAAGATTGCTCAACTCCCTGAAACATGATTATTAGTGTTGAAAACTAAATCATAATCAAAATTTTTGATAGAAACAACTGTTTAAGATAATTTGATTAAAACTCAACTTGTATATCTTATTGATAATTATCTTAAGCAAATAGAATCTAAGCTAAATTAATTCTGAAAATAAAATTTTTTTTTTTTTGACCTTGATGAATCCTTCTATTGCCTCACATGCTTGTCCTTGAACCATTTTACTTAATGAAGTTATCTCTTTAGTTCAAGTGACTTGTGCTTGCTTATATTTAGACAATCTCTTGAGTAAAGTGACTTAATATTCAATTATTGTCATATCTTATGTTGAGTCATCTAGCTAAGAAATATATTGTATGAATGTTTTGTATCTTGAAGAAACTAATGACTTTCCTTCAAGAAAGAAAAAGATTTCATTAATGATACAGGATTTATGAGCAAGAAATTTCAACTTGAAGGACACCTCGATGAAAGATACAATAAACATTCCCTTGCAAACAAGAAAAAAGGAGATTTTCTTCAGCCAAGGGTGTAAAGAATCTAAAAGGTATTTGGCTTGAAGAATGCTAAATGCATTGGTAATCTAAACCCTTCTCTTGTGAGTTAGTTGAGCAAAATTAATAGTCTAAAATTATATGGTAGCATGATTAAACATTTAATTGCTAATCTTCTTGATATCATGCTTCATTCTCATGCTAATGATAATTGTTTCATGGTATGATTAAATTGAAGTTCACTTTTGCCTGTATAATGCATAACCATGAAATACACAAGTTTATGCCTCAAGTTTCTAATTCAAAATAACTTGTGATAAGCTATGAATCATTGGGCATAATGAAAATGCTGTTTGCATGATATATATTTATATGCAGCATATTAGATTAATTCTTTATTCTGCTCTTTCATGTAACTACTTGAAAATAACAAAAAGAGAGAGAGATAAAGAAAAAGAAAATGAACATTGCTCAGAAGAAGTAAAAGCTAAGTAAATACTCCAATCTTAAGTAAAAGCAGCGCAAGCATAATATATTCAGCATATTTGTGAGACTTGTGTGAACATTCTTTTGGAAGGGATAAAATCCGTAATTAATTATATTTAACTAGGGAGAGTTTGGAGTGAATATCTTGTTGCTAAAGAGAACAGTTTAACATTTCTACATTGCTCATTATAGGGATGGTGCCAATGGGGAGGCTAGTGGTAGTACCCGGCACTATTTGACCCAACTATTCGGTGTAGGGCATATTAGGGACGGCACAAGAGGGAGGCTAGTGGTAGTACCTCGTGCCCCTTCCAACTCCACCGGATAGGGAGCAAATAGAATATAGAGCATAGAAAAGTAAAACCGAAAAATAAATGAAGATAATCAAAATGTTCATTGAATGGTTAAAGAAAGAAATTAAAAATTTGGGGAATGAATGATAAATAAATGAAAATATATAAGAAGGTTGTGAAAAATCAAATGAAGTTTCAATCACTTGAAAACACACCTTAAGGATAAAATCAGTGCTAAATTGTATTTAAATAAAAAAAAAAATTTATTTGAAAAGAATTGATTTTGATCCATGACATGCTTGTTATGTTTTGCATACTTTGAATTATATATTTTCAATATTCAGTTTGAAATGCTTCATGCTTGAATAATTTGATTGAAACATGTTTCTACCAATAGCAAATTTATTTTTCTTTATAACACTCATAATTTGGAATAGGCTTTAACTTTGTATACAAGTTTTTGCTTCACCTTTGACTTCGAAATAACTTGTGCCTCAAAGCCTAATGAAAATTGTTTTACTTGTATTCTATACTCATCAATGATATGTTGGATTTCTCTTGTACTCTCTTGATCAAAAATAAAATTTCTTATTAAATCGGTTCCAATGCTTGAATGTTTGAAAAATTACATAAAGAATTTTTCTAAAAATATTTTTGAAAGAAATTTTAGATTTGTCGTTCATGATCACCTTTGAAATCTGAAAGTTGAATATATTTATAAAAAGAAGAAGAAAAGGATAATCTGAATTTGCAAATTAGGCAGAATGAATTGATTATAATTTATCTTTCAACTTGCCTAACATTAGTACATAATGTCCTCCAATTTGTACCAAAATTCAATATGAATTACAAAGATTCTGGATGTGCTCTAATGTTTTTGAAATATGTGTTTTCAATCTTAATGATTTAAGATGAGCTACAATGTGAAGATACATATCTCAAATTACAACTTTGAAAGCCTCCTTGAGAATCTTTATGAAATTCAGAATCTGATTTTGTATAAAAGCTTAAACTCAATATGAATTTCTAGATAAAACTACAGCTTAAGAAAAATAGAATAATTCTGATGCCTTGATTGCTTGCCCCGATACGCATCTGAAACATATCATTTCTTATCTTCAAAGTGTACCAATATTGGTCTGAATGATGTGTCTTTCGATGATCTTGATTGCAAACAAATATTTTTAATATATGATTTTATTTTAATATTGAAAAGATTTATTGTGCTTCATATATTCATTGCTGAAAAACTATGACTAAGAAATTAATACTTTGAATATACACTCCTGCATAATTAAATGCTTCCATCAAAAAAAAAAAACTATTTTTAAGAAAAGAGTGAATGATCTTAAGTCTAGAAATATTTCAGCTCACTCAAATGATTCTTAAAAGAAAGAAAATGTAAATACTTTTGAAAGAATTTGAGCTTCAAATGAATCATTTTCTGATTAATATTTCAGTACATTTTCTCAAAGATTAAGAGGAAGCATAACTTGTTCTTAAAAGATTAAAAAGAGTGATTGCTATAAATTTTGAATAATTCTAGATCACTCTACATTCTTGATATCATAAAGTTTCAGTTTTATTCACGTTTATCATTAAAATCTGAAATTCAACAAAAGATAAGAATAATTAAAGAAGAATGCATCTTTTAAGGGGGAGCTTTAGATATTCAGTATCTTATCCCAAAGTTACTTTAATTTGATGCATACCTTGAATTTTATGGATTAATTAATTAAGAGGGAGAAAGAAAATTTCAGAGGGAGAGATCATATAGAACTTAATCATGTAAATTCACAACTAAAGATAAGAGAAAGAATACTAAATGTAAAGTGGTATTAAACTTTGTGCTTCATTGAATATCTTTTGAAAGTTGGATTTTTATCTGTACTTAATTTGTAAACCACTTGTTTTGAAAACTAAGTGAAAAGGATTCCAGTTGTCTTAGCATTGAAAATTTACTTTGGAATCCACTAATGATCTCTTATTGGCTTGCACCTTTAGTGTTTCAATCCTGAGCCAATCCATTTTAATTGATTTTGATGCTATGATCTTTAAAGAAGTAAAAGAAAGTCTTTAAGAGAGCTTTAAAAGAACATTCAAAGCCCTGAATTTTATGTATCCTACACTGCATAAATTCATGTTTTGGTATCTATGCCCCAATACTTTTATATCATGAAAGAACCTTGAAGTCATTAAGAATTAACGA